>NC_081408.1:345397253-345736181 GCF_030272615.1 Cryptomeria japonica
CGAGTGGCCATAATCAGTAACGTTTTCCACTCCGTTAAAGGAGGCCTCCTAGCCTACAGAGGTTACGCTCTACAGGTTTTTACGTGCCACACGAGCCCTAAGGAAGACATAACGTCATTGTGGAAACATATAACACTCGTCACTTGCAACTTTTGCCACAAATGCATTTGTTTGTAGTGGCTCAAAAGGGCTTGGCTTTAGCTTGTTGCCACTTGGGTTGTTCCCTCTCACCAATGCTTGTGCAAAGTGCCAAATAGATGGGGGGGGCAGACCCTCTAAAGGTAAAAGCACACACACAAAATGAAATAAGACATAGCAAACATGGTGTTCTTAATCCTTTAGGAAATTGAAGTGTGCACTAAGCTAAAAATCACAAACACTCTATTTTAGGTGGAAATATTTGGCCACGTCCTACACCAAATACATTAGTAATTGTAATGTTTGTCTTCAATGCACAAAAATAATAACCTACACAAAAGAAAGCCCCAAATTAGTTGCCAAAATAACATAAAAAAACCAACCAAAAGAAAATACTGACATGCAAACTAACAAACTAATCTAATTTAACAAATCATAATAGATCTAAACCAAACCTAATTAAATCTAAATCTAAATCAAAATCAAAATTTAAAAACGATTTAAAACATTAATGAAATTTAAATCTAAACTAAATTAAAATTAAGCTGAGGCTAAAACTAAAATAACAAAGATCTAAGCTAATTCAATCTAACTCACAAAAACAAAATTTAAATCTAAAATTAATTAGAACCAAATCTAATCTAAATTAAAACTTTAACACATCTAATTTAATCTTAAAAAAAGAGTCTAAACAAATTAATTAGCAAAAAATAAAAATAATTAAACTAAGCCTAAACTTAAAATAAACTAAATTTAAAATTCGAAATTAAAAAAATAAATCTACACTAACTAATTTAATTCTAAATCTAGTCTAATTCTAAACTTAAACTAAATCAAATTGAAACTTAAGCTTAAACTAAAAAACAAAAATTAAAAAAAAAACCAAAGTTCTAAAACTAATCCTCGTCTAACTAAAACTAATTAAATGAAACTTAAACTAATGCCTTCAAATGTTTATGAAGTTGTGTGTTTTTTTTTGTTTTTTTTTCTTGCAGCTTATATAAATGGTTTGCAACGTGTTTTTACATCAGACTTATAAAAATGATTTTTCAATGTTTGTTTTGCAGATTTGTAAGAGGGTTTCCAATGTTTTTTTTACAGCAGATAATGAACCAGTTTTTTTTGTTTTTTTTCAGCAAAAAATAGACTGGTTTTTAACGTTTTTTTAAAAGCAAATTGAAAGATGGATTTTAATGCTTTTGATAGCAGATTATAAAATGTGTTTTGAGAATATTAAAAAATGGATTTTAGTAGAGTAAATAATATCTTTGTTTGCAAATTTAACACATATTTATTAGTTATAAAAACCAAACATCAAATCTGCCAAACACCGAGCACATTAGAAATTCTATAAAGCATCAAGAAGACGGACCTATGATCTACAACCATTCAAAAACATATATTAGTAAGAGGTTTCACGTCGGGTTCACCAGAAAATGTAATAAGAAATTTGAGAAAAAGGATTCATAACATAAATTAGTTAACCACGAAAACTAACAAGCTATGAAAATATTCCTAATTCAATCAATAGAAGAATGAAAGACAAAACATCAAAAGAAAGTGCAAACCAAAATGCGGGTGTTTCCTTCATAGCTCCTTCATTGTTCTTCTTTCACCTTCAAATTGTGTGGGTGTCACCTACAAATGCAAGTGAATAGCAAACAAAATGATTGCAAAAGAGCGATTTGAAATCAACAACATAAGATTACTCAAAGCGTGGTTGAAATTGGATGAGAAAATAGTCCAATTTATAGGCAAATTGAGGATTGATTGGATGGCTAAGATTGATTTGAAATTGAAAGAAAAAAAGGGACAAGATTAAATGAGATGACTTGTTAAGTGAGGATAAAAAAGAAATTGCTTTTCCAATGTTGAGGAAGAAATAAAAATAAAGAGAGTTAAGTGAAAAATGAATATTAGAAACATCTATTTTCACTAAAATATGCCAAAATGAAATAGAGTTAAGTGAAAATAATTATTCTGATAATCAACAAACTCCTATATTTAGAAAATGAAATAGAGTTAAGTGAAAATAATTATTCTAATAATCAAAATACCAACTCCTTTCGAGCAAACTTATTACAAATACTAGCTCCTTTCGAGCACCAAACTAGAAACAACAATTGGAAGACCAAGGGTCTCCACATTGAGAACTCAATGCTTTAACCAACTAAGCTCAACCCCTTGGACATTTATTTGATTTATTGCTAATTGGTTATTTATTTATTTATTTTTTATGTTTTATCATTAATTTGATTTTATATTTTATCATGAATTTCTATTTATATAGCATTCACCCATTTAATTAATTAATTTAATTATTATTGGATAGAATTTATTAATTTCTTATTTGTGTTTATACTAATATTATCTTGTTACTAATGATAATAAAAAATAATATAAAGTCTACCTACCCTCTCTCTTGATTGGTCAATTTCATAGAGGAAATTAAATAATAATATTAAAGAATATTTACCTCGATATTGTATATGGTAGGTATAATATATAGTTTAATGAAATATTTTGATTGGATTATGTGTTTCTATAGTTTTTGTTTTAATTTTTATAAATTGGGTTGTTTGTGTGTTCACGGGGGTTGGTATCTCTCTGCAATTTTTTGTTTGAACCTTGTATGAGATTGTTGGAAGTGGGAATTGAAGATTGTTGATTGGAGTCGCTGGATTTTGATTGCTCTCCATCAGTTGTTCTTCCTTTGGTTGCAATTTTCCAGGTTGGAGCTTCATTTCCTCTCTACAATTTGTTTTTGAAAAGATTGTCTGCTTCACGAATGTTGAAAGATTATTTGGGGAATGGATTTGATGTTTAAAACTTTCAATTTGGTTTTGGGAAATATTTGCAATTGCTTGAATGAGTATATGTAGTATTATGAAAATCTGGAATAATAGTGTTGTCGGAAATGCATATTCTGCATTTTCCCTTAATGAACCTATATTTCCTCTTCTATGTGATATAGATTGAGTTTTACAAGCTTTTGGATTGATATTGAAATTTCCTTGTGTAATTTCTACATCTCCTCAAGTGTTTGTATGTAATTGTAAGAATGTTGTCTTTGGCTTGCTGAGAGTTGCTTTCAAGAAGTCTTGGAAGTTTCTTTTTCCTTATTTGTCTATCTTGTAGATGATATAAGTGTTGTTTGGGAATTAGAATACCTTTGGATTGATGTTTTGTATCTCTCTTATATTTACTTCATCTCTCCTAGTTGTTGTGCAAGTTTGGTGAAGTTATGTGCACTTTTGAGTGCAGTTGTGGCTAGAAATTGATGATGAACTCTCTTGGTATGATAATAAACTTTCATTTAAGTGTTTCCCTTATGTCGTTTTGTCTTTCTGCACCTCCTGGAAGTTCCCCTTGATTAGGTGTGTGATCATATTCAAACTTGGGCAAGTTTCTTATCTGTTTTTTAACTTTTCCTTGTATTTTTGGCTCAAAAACCCAAAACGCCATTCTTAAGACCCAAAACACTAGAAGAATTACCCAAAACAATAATATGTCTACTAGGAACACCATTCTGGGAACTGAGAGTGTTGATCTTCTCTAGAGTGCAGAGAATTGCCATTTTTGTCACTATGGTCGAGGAGTCTGATTTTGTGCATTTACTAGAGGAATTTTGTGATTTCATTGAGTTCCTTGAAGGTGTTTATGATGTCATCTTGACCATTGCATGTTTGTTTTGTGCTCCGGTAAGAGGATTTGTGCCTTGTTGTTGAGGATATTTTTCATATGACGAGTTGCTCCAGTGGGAGGAAAAATGCTTCGCTATTGAGGAATGTTTATGAGAGCTCCAGTGGGATGTTATTGCCTCACTTGGATTTGAATTTCTCTTGGTTTATCCTTTTATCTCATGTTTATGCTTTGGTGCATTGTTATGTTGAATTGGTGGAGGCTCTTGCTTTGCATTTAGGTGTATGATTCATATTGTGCTTCAATTTCTATCAGTGATGATGTGACTCTCTTTATGTCATTTTAGAGCCTTCATGATGATGTTGTGATGTTATTGTGTTCATGTTTTACCCTAAGGTAATGGTACATGTTTGGGACAGTGGGCTCTTGCATGTGTAGAACCTAGGTCAGGAGCAATAGACCTCTAGGAGGGGGTCTAGACCTATGGAACCACATGAAGAGTTAACAATTAATTACAAGTGATAAGCATAATAATTAACTAGAGGGATTGGGTAATTAGGAATTCACATAATCAAGATAAAGAATTTGTTGTTGTTATGCCCCAATTAGACAGACCCAGGGAGGTGGTTTTGGGATCTTAGATTGGGAAGACCGTTGAAGCAGTAAACCAATTTCCCTTGTTTAGCTCCAAGGTTGAGAAATATTCCACATGAGGTTAGCATGTGATGACACTCTTCCCTACATGTGTCCATTATCCTTATGCCTTTGTTGTTGACTATGCCTTTAGGAGTTTATTGATTGATGATTTAGCCATGTGATGTGATTTGATCTTTGATTCTTGATGTTATCTTGTGATTGTCATGTTGAGTCCCTTGGTTGTTAGGTGTCAACCTAGGTCTTGAGTGTGAGATGGAACCCGATGTCATCTCCTAGCATGAGGGGTGGTTCCTATTTAGTTCCACACGGTCGGGTCGTTTGATGCGCTCTTCCATTGGGATGTTCTTCATTGGATGCTTGTGTGCTTGGACATGGATTTATATTTTCTCTTCATGTGGATGGATCTTGGAGGATAATCTATGTAAATATAATTGATATCATGTGGTATGTAACTCAAGAAGGATGTAATTGTAAATAAGACTATGTAATCAGTATATTGAGAACATGTATAATAGGACTTGTAGTAGGTTGATTTCAAGATGAGATGTATTGAATGAGATTGTTGTAAATGGATATTCAATTGTATATGTAATTCTTGATTAGAAAGGAATTAAATTATTGAGAGATATGAATGCAATGTCTTGTGTATATCTTGTGGATGGTAGTGAATATGTGAACGATCATGCATGTTGTGATTTGAAAGATGTTATTCTTCAGTGATAGTTATCTTTGGGATATGGAAATAAATAAGTAGTTGTGGATTTGAATGGATTCTATGATTCCTCAATATGAGGTTGAACTATGGAGCTGATTTCTATGTATTAGAGACAATACCATATTATGATGACTTGTAAATGTGGAATAAGAAAATTTACTTACGTAACTTGTATTATTAAGAATTAGGATGTGATGTAGCAAAAGAGACTACGTGCTTGTTCCATGTACTCTTATGCATTAGGTCTTGATGATGTAGAAACTATGATCTTGTAATAAGATGATGTATTAGTACTTGGTTCATGTTGTAGAAATGTTCATTATGTTGGGATTGAGATTCTATGTTGATTTAGGGGATTGAATGATTAGATTATGTTTATTCTTGTAGTATTATATGGTTCTTGAAATTGTTTAGTAGCATGGTATCCTAGTTGGAAGTGATTAAGTGCTTGTTGTTGTGATCTTCCATATGAGTATGGATAGAAATTTTGATGAGTTCTATAATGGTTGTGCTTAAGGAAATAATATAGTTCCATATGTAGGAGAAAGATAAATGCATTTAGATTCATGATGTGTTAAGTGAATAATGAATAAAGATGGGAAATAGGAACATTTGATTTGGTGCTTAAAAAAAACTTAGATGGTAAATGGGGATATGACAATATGCTCGAAGGTTCATAATCGCTTGATAGGAAAAGTATTGAGTAGATATTAAATGGAATGAACGTTAATGATGTCATGATATGAAAGTGTTATTGATAGGTTGTCAACAAGTAGTGGCGTTAAGATACCCTAGGGAAAGAATGAATGGTTATATATTTATGGAGATGATGTTATTTCCGCTTGTGTAGTAAGATTGGTTATGTTTAAGTTATTTATGCATTCATGTTATGTTATGATTTATACATGAGTTAAAAATAGAATTAAGTGATTCTCTAGTGGATCTTGTAAAGATATTCTATGCAATGATGTTATGTGATGCTTTAGTAGACGTTTAAAAAAAATTATCTTTATTTGTTAGTTAGATTAGTTATTTTCTCTAGGGTAGTTTAGCGGGCATTGCAATTAAATAATTAGAGAATTATTCAATTGAAGAGGAATAGTTAGGATTAGTCGATTAAGATCAAGATAGATTGATTAGAAGGAGACAATGATGAATATTAATTAAATAATAAAGATTATTTAATTAATGGTTTAGAATAACAATTGTATATGGTGAAAATGGATAGCAATAAACAACAATATTGAAAGACTAAAATGGATTCAACCACAAAACCCTAGCCTAACAATGAACAAAGATCCACCATAACATATGAAGATAACCTAAGACAATGCAAATAACTCAAAATCACAAAGATTATACCATCACATGTCCAATAGGGTTTTGATCTCCATTCTTCCTATCTCCATTGATCTTGTTTGATATGCTTGCTCTCAGATTTTTGTATGCACAAGAGCTCAACAATGAACGGAATGTGGTTGCAAGTAGAATTGTAGTGTAGCCAAGTCCTCCAAAATCAGTCATTAGTCATTAGGATATGTCATTAGGGTTTGTCAATGAAGAAAGCATCTCCTTAAATAGAAGACACAATAAGAAATGGAGGGTTAAGATTAAGAGGTGTAAAAAGAGAGGTCAGCTAGGATTAGAGGGTAGGTATAAGAAATACCAAAATAATGAAAGAGGTAGGTAGTGTAGGAAATAAGAGATGAATGACATGTGTCATGTGTAGAAAAAGATAATGAATTAATTAAATAAATAAAGATTTATTTAATTAATAGAAGAAATAAGACAATTAAATAAATAAGATATTTATTTAATTTAGGAAAGGGATAATTTAAATAAATAAATGTATTTATTTAAATGAGAAATAAGGCTAGAAGAGGATAAATGAATTAATTAAATAAATAAAAAATTTATTTAATTAATAGAAGAATTAGGCTTAGATAATTAAATAAATAAAATATTTATTTAATTAGACATGACAATTTTGGGTGTCTACATTTTGCCCCTCTTTGAGACAATGCGGCTTGTCGCGTTGTTTCAAAGAAGATAAGATGAACTGATACAAAGTTGCCCCAGAATAAAGAATTATATGCCCCCTCGAGAGATTGGATGAAAATGTCTGAAAAGATTGCAGACAATCTCTCGATAAGAAAGATGGAATAGAATGGGTTGAGTGGATAATGTGACAAAGTCACAGGATGAAGAATACTGACTCGGGAAATGAAGGCGAGGGCTAGGGTAGGCTATAAGATAGGCCACGGGCAAAAGACATCCTCATTGTCATCCACACCCTTAGAAGATCACAGTGCAGAGCGAGAAAAGAGTAGCAGCAGTCAGCAGCGATGGCATTCGTTCATAGATTCGACCGTGTCTGCCGATTCCAGCGACCAGCCGATGCAGGAGAGCCGGTAAGTACCCAAAAACCTCCTCGTACTTTCACGCATTTCGAGTTTTGTCATAAATGCATGTTTAGGAGCAATAAATGCGCTAGGAATAGGATAGTTTAAAAGTGCAAAAACGCGCAACCACGTCTGTGTCAGCGCCAGGCGCGTCTGTGTCCAACAGGCGCGTCTGTGTCGGATCCAGGCGCGTCTGTGACTGGAACCGCGTTTGTGTTGAATGCGGACGCGTTTGTGAAATGTAGCAGCGTCTGTGATTTTTAGTAGCGTTTATGTCATGTAGGGACGTCTGTGTTCCCTGGTCGCGTTTGTGTCTGGCATAGGCACGTTTGTGTTCAAAAAGCGCGTCTGTGTTGCAGAGGCGCGTGTATGCAGTCTATAAGCGCATTTATGAGTTAAAAGCGCGTGTGTGTTGAAAAAGTGCGTTTGTGTGTTTAAATGCATGGTTTTAGTCTTTTAGGTCAAATCGGCAGTTCTGTGATGAACATACGCTGTCGATTGGATAAGCTGCTGAGAGGATACACTCAAGCAGGTCCTCTAGGAAGATTAGGATAGATCAAGGCACTTTGTGATGAACAGGGAGCACCAGGATAGACAGCACTTTGTGATGAACAGGGAGTGCGAATGTGAGTGACACTTTGTGATGAACAGGGAATGTCACACACGTAGAACTTTGTGATGAACAGGGAGCACTACTAGGATAAATAGCAACACTTTGTGATGAACAGTGAGTGTCACTAGGGTAGATAGCCATATGCATTTAGGTAGCGAGTAGCATTTTGTGATAAACAGTGAATGCCACGATAACTGACAAGATTGATTTGCTTGACTGCAGGAGTATTTGCCGATGTTGGAGTCACGGGAGAGATTCCCATCGACTCAGAGACTGCGACCAGAGTTGTCGATTCAGGACATGATTTCCATTGAGGAGATGGGTCTCACACATATGCTCTATGTGCCCGAGTTTTGGGCAAACATGGGGTTGCTGACTGCGTTGGCCGAGAGATGGCACTCAGAGACATGCACGTTTCACCTGCCGATGGGTGAGATGACAGTGACATTAGAGGATGTATATAGGATTCTACATGTTCCTATTGATGGAGAGTTGATCCCCTATGACCGTGACGGTGACAGGGAGGCCTTGAGACGGGTTTTTCAGGATCCTGAGTTGGAGATGCGAGCAGGTCATGTAGCCTGGGACACCATGACTGCCACAGGATTAGCATTGCCGGCAGTTGTTGGGGGAGTCATCAGTGGATACTTGTGTCCAGACAGGGCCACACGAGGATTGGCAGTGGGCTGGGGAGGGGCCTTGGAGACGCTGATGGCAGAGCACACTAGGTATGCATGGGGGCCATGTGTCCTAGAACATTTGTATTATGAGCTACATCAGTTTGTATACCATGGATCAGTGGGTTTGGGCTGCGGTGTGACTCTCTTGCAGGTGTGGGCCTATGAGCACCTTCCCATCACACGACCTATTCATTTCAGAGGCAGAGGACAGGGATAGAGTTTTGTGCACCTATATGCCATGATTACATCCCAGCCTCGGATTGGGAGATTGGAGCACTGGAGGAGAGTCATTGATGACATTGACATGGTGATCTGGAGGCCGTACCTGGGGTGCGAGGAGTGGGAGGACGACGCATTGGAGCTGCCCTACACCTTCCGGAGCAGGTACCTGATTGGGCGGACGCCCTATATATTAGAGAGACAGCTGGTGGACAGGGTATGCAGGCAGTAGGGCAGGATTTAGAGGATGCCCCGAGGCTCGGGCATGTATGCCCGTACGGTCAGAGATCAGGTGCAGTTTGGCCCACTGCTATCATATGATCAGGCAGTTATGCAGCTAACGGAGATGATGCCAATGCCATGGGACATGTGGCCAGAGGTAGATGATGCAGGGATGGACGCAGAGTACTCTGCGTACTGGGCAGAGCATCCATTTCCTAGATTGACAGATCCAGCAGAGCCAGTGGATGGAGAGGGTGGAGGAGAGGATGATGATGGAGGAGGGGATGGAGGTAGGGGCCGGCGGAGGCGGAGGGGAGTGGTGGGAGAGAGACGGGTAGCACCTCGGAGGGAGGGAGGACAGGAGAGAGCAGCTCCAGTGGTGAGAGGACGGGGTGGACTGCCCCTACAGGTGCCAGCAGCACAGGGTCCCAGAGAGGGACAGAGACAGGTGCAGCCAGAGGGACAGAGACAGGTACAGCCACAGGTACCTATATAGGCACAGGGACAGGTGCAGGCAGAGGCACAGGGACAGGCACCTGTAGAGGAGGAGCCACAGGCAGGGACGGAGAGCGGAGACTCCGAGGAGGATGAGGTGGTGAGGCTGCGGGAGATCTGCCAGGGCCAGGCAGATGAGATTGAGGATTTGGTTCGAGAGAGGAACCACCTCAGGATCAGGGTCCGAGACACAGAGCGGGAGAGGGATCAGGCCATCCAGAGATACACAGAGGCCGAGACAGCTCTGAGGGCAGGTAGGCGGGCAGCAGAGGATGCAGGGGCAGGCTACGCATATGTTTTGCGAGCCGGAGAGGAGATCGCCTACTGGAGGGATCTATACTATGCAGCCGTGCCAGCAGATCAGCGGGCTAGGAGCTTCCATAGATCGTCGCGCACAGCGACGGCTACGGGAGGGAGCCGCAGGAGGCAGGCATCCAGCGGTGGGGTTATGGGGCCTTCACCACCACCAGAGAGACAGGGGGATCCAGGGGCGGGTCCATCTATAGCTCAGACTCCGTCGAGGCGAGGCGGCTCCGAGGGAGGGAGTTCCTCATAGCTATAGTGGGCTCCCATTGTATCAGTAGATGTACCATTGTTGTATTGTAGACACCTGCGGGTGATTCTTTTGTAGCCATATGATTCTTTTGACATCATTGTATTATGACACATTTGATTATATATGAGATGATTCATTTTTGCGGCAGCTATATGCATGCGTACCTTATGTGATGAGATGTTCTTATGTGATACCTGTTTTATGATATAGATGCTTATATGATGCAATGCAATACATCTTTGTTCTTTTATGTTGTATATGTGATGCATGATGCAAATGTGAATGTATGTAATGCAAATGAATATGATAATGCAAATGTAAATTGTGCTAACAGGTGTTGTATGCAGGATGTGATGCAATTGTGATATCTATATGTATGTATGAAATGCTTATATGTGGTGATGCAGGTGCAACTATATGAAATGCAAATGTTTTTGGTGTGTCATTATACTCAGTCATGTGATAGCGGGCTATGCAGACTCGAGAAGGACAATGGAAGTCAATCAAGAAAGGGGGATGGAAGACAGAAGGTATGAACGTGAAAGAGCTTCTTGTGCGTTATCATCATTGAGCTTTATTATGGCAGAATAGGTTATGACAATCGAGGCATTTGTTCGGCCCAGAAAGTCATTGTACCTGTTTGCATGGAGATAAGACAGTCACAAACAAGGAATGTCCTAGTTCATACTAGACTCACAGTGTCCTCCTATCCTTGGACAAGTCATAGCATTACTAAAAGACAATCCACAGACAGCAAATGCAAATAGGTGACGATACCCCATCCTCGCCTTTCTAGTCAAAGACATCCTGGAAAAGCTAAAAGACATGTCACCAAAAGATAAAATCAAAAGAAAACCAAGACTCGACACCAACATCCACTGTAGTCCTCAAGTTTAGTGTCTCTTGTCACTTGTATAAGTCTTATTTTGATTGTGGTCACAATGTTCACTTTCACAAAAAAGGATAGATAGCACTGAACCATAATGTTGTCCGAGTCTGTTGAAAGATTTGATTTTGTTAAAGCCCATTGTTGCTGCTGTGTCTCCTCTGAAACTGACTGAATCCATGAAACTGATACTTTATTGCGGAGAAGACGAAACTTTATTGCGGATCTGTGATGCAAGTGCTGCTTTATTGTGGACTGTGCGCGGATAGACTGAAGAAAGCTGAAAGAAACTGTACTCCTCGAAACATGTGATGTTCTCAGTTCCACCCCCATTACTAGACGTAGGAATTGGCCGTAGTCACAGATAGGATCTGATTTAGTATGGATGGAAAAGGGAGCGAAAGGGGAGGGTTATGGATGGCTAACCAATCTTAGTTAGATCAATAACAAGCCATGATGGGAATGGGCAAGTTTATTGTGAACGAATAGGTTGTGAGTGTGTGCAAAGTGAAAGGATGAAAGTGAATCCTGAAGGAGGGAGGAGCAATGTCCCTACGCATGGTGCTGGTGACCCAGTTTTCACCATGGTACTTGCCCAGGGCGCCACCGAAGTGGTTTTCACCGTTGGACGAAATTATTTCTCTTTACTTTTTTGGATTTTTCAAAAAAAATTTGTTGTCACAAGGCGCCTGTTTGCCAGGTTTTCACCAAGTAACGATTTTTTTGTTTTATAATTTTTTTGTATTTTTGCAAATTTTTTATTTTTTTTGTATTTTTGCATTAGGATACTCAAAAAGAGCTTATGTGTAGAACCTGCGAAGGTGCATGCTGTTAATAGGATCCTCTAAGGGTTCACCTTCTGTAGTTGAGAGCTGATATGCCCCAGATCCATATACTGCTGTGATGATGTAAGGACCAAGCCAGTTGGGTTCAAATTTACCCTTCTTTTCTCTATCTTGCTGATTCTTGGGGTTCTCTCTGAGGACTAAGTCACCTATCTCAAATGTGCGAGGCTTGACCTTGTGATTGTAACTGTGACTCATTCGTTGTTGGTAAGCCTTGAGATGATTAAAAGCAGTGTGTCATCGTTCCTCCAGCAGTTCTAGTTCTTGTAAGCGAGAGACCCTGTAGTCTTCATCGTTGATTATGTTTCTCAAGGAGACCCGTAAAGAAGGTAACTCGACCTCAATAGGCAAGATGGCTTCAGCACCGTAGACAAGTGAGTAAGGTGTAGCTCCTGTAGGTGTGCGGACACTAGTACGATAGGCCCAAAGTGCGGGATTGAGTTGGACATGCCAGTTACGGCCAGCGTCGTCGACTGTCTTTCAAGTATTTTGAGAATTGTTTTGTTAGACGCCTCAGCTTGGCCATTACCTTGGGGGTAATATGGTGTGGAGAAACGATGAGAGATATGGAAGCGCTCACAGAGTTCACGAACATCCTGGTTCTTGAAAGGACGCCCGTTATCGGTGATAATGGAAGTAGGAATCCCGTATCGGCAAATGATGTAGTTCAGGATGAAAGCAACGATTTGTTTCCCAGTAACTTGTGTGAGAGGCACGGCTTCAATCCACTTTGTGAAATACTCTGTGGCTGTGATAATGAATTTATGTCCGTTGGAAGAAGGAGGGTGAATCTTGCCTATGAGATCGAGTCCCCACTCACAAAAGGGCCAAGGAGATGCAAGTGGCTGTAGTTCCTGCGCTGGTGCATGTATGAGGTCTCCATGAATTTGACACTGCTTACACTTCTTGACAAACTGATATGCATCTTTTTCCATAGTAGGCCAGTAGTATCCAGTCCTGATGAGTTTCTTGGCCAAGGTAGGACCACTAGTATGCGGACCACATATCCCTTCGTGCACTTCTCATAACGCAATCTGAGCTTCGTCACTCTCTAAACATCTAAGGAGGGTGCCATCTAGACCTCGTCGGTATAGGATATCAGCTAGGATAACGTATCGGGAGGATTGGCGGATGAAAGTGCGGCGTTGGTTGTTCGATAAATCGGGAGGTAAGATGTTGTCGCGAAGGTATGTGAATATGGAACCATATAACTGGGATTCAGGACCAACAACACATATCATTTCCGTAGGAGTGATCTCATATGACGGAATCAGCAGGTTGTCCACCAGGAACTCATAGCAGGTCTCATTTTGCGGTAGGTCAATGAGCGAAGCAATTGTAGCCATGGCATCAGCAGCACGATTCTATTCTCTTGGTATCTGCTCAAACTCTATCGTTGCAAAGTGCTGTTTCAGATTATCTACCAGTTGTTTGTAAGGCATTAGCTTTTCATCTTTTGTTTGATAATCATCAGTTGCTTGACGGATGACAAGTTGAGAATCCCCAAAAACACGAAGTTCTTGGATCTTCCACTGAACTGCAATCCTTAGCCCCGTTGTTAATGCCTCGTATTCCGCTATATTGTTGGTGCAAGGAAATGATAAGCGGTATGACTTTGGTATAGAATCGCCTTGGGGAGTTATAAAGAGTATACCCGCTCCTGCCCCATGCTGTGTGTATGAGCCATCAAAGTATAGTTGCCATGGCTTTGCAGGTGATATTGTTAGAATGGACTCATCTGGGAATTCTGACTGTAGAGGAACATCATCTATCATGGGAGCATCTGCCAATTGATCTGCAATGGCTTGTCCTTTTATGGCTTTTCTGTCCACGTATTCAATGTCGAATTCACTCAAAATCATTACCCACTTAGCCAGCCGCCTAGTAAGTGTAGCTTTGTTGAGAAGATATTTTAGTGGATCAATTCTGGCAATCAACTTGGTCTTGTGAGTGAGCATATAATGTCGTAATTTTTGCGAAGCGAAGACCACAGCGAGACATGCACGCTCAATTGGTGTGTAGTTTAGCTCATATCCCACCAATGTGCGACTGATATAGTAGACTGCTTTTTCCTTGCCGTCAAGTATTTGTTGTGCTAGGAGTGCCCCCAGTGCTGTTGGAGTAGCTGATATGTAAAGTAGCAATGGTTGATCTTGAATTGGTGGCATCAAAACTGGCGGGTTCAAAAGATAGTCTTTAAGTGCCTGAAAAGCCTGTTGACAGTTCTCATCCCATTTGAACTTAATGTTTTTGTGTAGCAGGTGCTGGAAAGGATTGCACTTATCTGCAAGTTGTGCTATGAATCTTCGTATAGACTGGAGTCTCCCTTGTAAAGACCGAAGTTGACTGATATTCTTGGGTGGCGGCATGTCCAAGATAGCCTTGACTTTTGCTGGATCCGCTTCTATTCCTCTTTTAGACACAATGAATCCTAGGAGCTTCCCGGAGGTTACTCCAAAGACACATTTCTTTGGATTTAATCTTACCTTGTATTTTTCCAACCTATCAAAAGTAGCTGAAAGTATATCCAAGTGTGTATTTCTGTCTATTGATTTAACCAAAAGGTCATCGACATAATCTTCCACCGTTACATGCATGAGATCATGGAAGATAGTAGTCATGGCTCGTTGATACGTGGCACCTGCATTTTTCAGCCCAAAGGGCATGACATTCCAGCAGAAGGTTCCCCATGGACAAGTGAATGATGTTTTATGTTGATCTTCAGGTGCAATCTTGATCTGATTATATCCAGAAAATCCGTCCATTAAAGATAACATCTCATGGCCTGCTATGAGATCAACAATTAAATCAATGTTTGGTAATGGGAAATCGTCTTTCGGACAAGCCTTGTTGATATCCCTGAAGTCTGTACATATTCGGATGCTGCGATCTGGTTTGCTAACAGGTACTAAGTTGGAAATCCATTCAGGATAATCAATTGGGCGTATGAATCCGACATCTAGTAATTTCTCCAGCTCTGCCTTAACTAATAATGCCACCTGTGGATGCATTTTCCTCAATTTCTGCTTCACTGGTTTTGCCCCCGGTTTGACTGTTAAATGATGCATTACTAAGTCGGGGTCTAGTCCAGGCATATCAGCATAAGACCATGCGAAGTTGACTTGTCGTTCCTTAAAGAAGCTTATGAACCTTGCTTTCTCGGCCTCTGTCAATGATTGAGCCAAAAATATGTTGTGTGGAACCTCTGCTGTACCAATGTTTGTCTTTATAGTCTACTCTACCAACATGGATGATTTTTCCTCGTATGATGCTGGGAGAATGTCAAGCCTTCCATCTTCGGGCGCCTCAGAGAGGTTTTCACCTTCAGATACGTCCTTTCTTTTTACTTTTTTAGAGTCAGAGAGCGCCACAGTGTGGTTTTCGCCATAAGACCCTTGTTTTGTTTTTATTTTCACATTTTTGCGACTAGAAGGCCCGACACCCTCACCAAAGTATGCCATGTTATTTAGCTCTATGGCGTATCCTGCTTTATGGTCTCCAAGAGGAAGATCTTCGCGAATGCCAAGATAATCAACAATAGCTTCGTCATTTTGAAATGTATCAAACTGTGGTGGTCCATCCTGATCCCAGTCAATGAGTTGGGGGTGAACGAGGGGAAGGTCTTTAGTGTTTTTAGAGTCCGCAAGGCTAATAGTGAAGATGTGGTTATATTCAGGTATGTCAAGGTAGTCATCGAGGTCGTTAATGGCACTCTCCTCATCAGTGTCGATCGTGAGTGAGTCCAAATTATCATCACTAGTAGCACCCTCAGGGACAGGTGTCCTCATCCTATGTGATCCTGACCTAGGGCCTTGAAACGAAGCTTGTGCGGGATCCTTATGGGTCGGTTCTTGACCAACTCTGAATTTCTTGTAAAACTCCTCCTCCTCTATAGGTTCATCTGGCTCTCTAAATGTCTCATTGAGTTCATAGTCGCTGGAGGATTTGTCTGAACCCCATTCCCACTCATTGGAGTCTGTGGAATAATTATCCTCTTGTTGAACTTCAGCCACTTTGACTCGCCATATCTGTTTTGTTCTCTTATTTTGAATCTTGGGATTTAGAAAACCAAGCCCCTTGGAGCGTTCCCTTCTTGTAGTTAGCTCAGGTTGTAGAGGCTCCATGACACCTTCTTTGCGTAGTCCGAGAGGACTCTTTCCATCATACCCGAATCTCTGCAGAATTTTGAAACCTTTACCATAGTTCTCACAGGGTATTATAATTTGATCACATGTATCATCTTCAGCGTCCTTATATAGCATTTTATATAAAGTTTCTTCCTCTAGTTCACCCCATTTTTGAAAGACGGTAGGATCCCATTTGAGTAGCATGATGGAGATTTGCTTATTAGGATGTGGCCTCCCATATTCCTTGGGGGAGTTCATGACTTGTCGTAAGAACATTGTTTGATTCAGAGTGTATTCTCCCATGCCTTTGTCTTGAAACTTGGCTCTAAGTTCACCTTGTTTGGATGTCGAGGGCTTTAATGACTCAGGATCAATATATGCTGAAGAAGGAGTAGCCTCACGATTGCTAGGAATGATAGTCTCAGTATGTGATCTCAAGTTATTGCAATATATGAATGGATTTGGATCACCATTGACCGTTACCTCGACTCCATTATGAGGAAATTTTATGCACTGATGGTACATTGATGGGACTGCTCTCATTTCATGAATCCACGGACGTCCTAGCAATATGTTATACGTGAGGTCTAGATCCAGGACTTGACAAATCACGTCCTTTGTGACTGGCCCTATTCTTAGTGGTAAGATGACTGTGCCCTTGGATGAACGCTCTTCATCATCATAAGCCTTAATAGTGATTTGGTTCAT
This sequence comes from Cryptomeria japonica, assembly GCF_030272615.1. Lineage (NCBI taxonomy): Eukaryota > Viridiplantae > Streptophyta > Pinopsida > Cupressales > Cupressaceae > Cryptomeria > Cryptomeria japonica. The sequence continues at coordinate 345,414,159 of NC_081408.1, forward strand.
AGAATTCACAGCTTTGTCAGAATATCCCAATTGTCTGATGGTGCTCAATGTACAAATATTAAGACCTGCTCCTCCATCTATCAGGACTCGTTTTATTCGGTGTTTATGTATGAAGGCTTCAATATGTAGAGGTGCATTATGAGGCTGACTTATGGAGGCGTCATCAGCTTCTGTGAATGTGAGGGAGTGTGGAACGGATAGGTATCCCACCATGGCTTGAAACTGATCCACGTTCAGATCAGTAGGGACAGCAGTATCTCTCAAGGTTTTATCAAGGATAGCTTTATGTGCAGGAGATATACGTAAGAGCTCAAGAATAGAGATGAGTGCGGGTGTTTTCCCTAATTGCTCTACAAGGTCGTACTCAGGCTTAGTTGACGGAAGATTGGTATTCTTAGTAGAGGTACCTGGCAATGTGATCTTACCTCGACGGGTTGTAACATGACATTCAGAGGTAGATGTGGATGAAGATCCCACACCTTTTAGGACAATTTTGGGTCGCTGAGGAGGGTTCTCAGGATTTTATTTTTGATAGTAATGGTAGAAATATGATTGTCCATTGAGATGTGATTAATAGTGGAATCATAATTGTAAGATGTTCTGGTGTAATTGGCTTGATCATCTGTGACTTTACCTTTTCCCTTGTCATGTTTTGGGAATGGTTCCTTAAACACCTCATGCTCTTGGTTAGATGAATGTCCCTCAATCTCAATATCTCCTCTGTCAATGCGATCTTGTACAATGTTTTTCAATCGATGGCAATTACTTGTCTTGTGACCCTTGCTCTTATGAAATTCGCAATATTCATCATCATTCCACCAATTCGGTTTTACCTTTGGTTCATATGGAGGAAAATCTGGGACCGTGATCACCTTGTTTGCTACAAGCTTTTTGAATACTGATTCAAGTGGTTCTCCCAATGGAGTGTACTTCCTTCATGGTTTAGCAGCCGTTTGATTGTTCACTTGATTGTTGGTAGAACTTGATCCAAAAAAGACGAACTTTGGTCTCACTATGTTGGCATCAACAACACCATCATTAACTGTGTTCTTGTTCTTGTTCCAAAATTTTGGTTTTTCCTTTCCCTTAAAGTCCTCTTTGTTTTCTTTAAATAGTTTGATTACTCCTTGTTCAATCAAGACCTTTTCTGTTGCTAGGCCCTTTTCAATGACATCCTTGAATGTAGACAAACAAGCTTTTCTGAGATCATAACCAATAGCCTTGTTAACATTTTGTGTGAACATTTCCACCATTTGTTTTTGCGGGATTTCACAAGAGCATCTGCTAGCTAAGTTTCTCCATCTTCGTAAAAATGACGCAAAAGATTCTCCTTCTTTTTGTTTCGTATTGCACAAGGTAGTAACTGAGACATCTGTTTCAATGTTGTAAGAAAAATGCTGAATGAATGCTTCTGCTAAGTCGCCCCATGACTTAATACCAGGAGGTAATTGAGAAAACCATTCCATCGCTTGATCTCCTAAGCTCTGTGGGAACAACCTCATTAAGTATGTTTCTTCTGCGGCTACCTCAATGCAAGCTGTGAAGAATTGTCTTATATGTGCCTTGGGGTCTCCTCTCCCTCTATACTTGTCAAATTTCGGCGTTGCAAAGTGCGGAGGAAACGGAGGCATTGGAATGCTCTTATCAAAGGGATAAGGGCATATATCTCTCATAGTATATGTGGGTTTTGATGTGCCCATGTCTTCCACTTTCTTTTGTAGATCTCTAATTTGTTGCTCCAAATTATTTTTGGGAGGAGATGGATTTCTTGTAGCATATCCCATGTTTGAAATACCCATTTGAGGAGGAACTTGTTGCATGTATGGATGATACTGATCGTAGACATGTCCATATGGAGGTCTATATTGTTGCGACATATATGGAGCACTTGGCATAATTTCTTGTTGAGGGACCCCATATCTGTTTTGTGTATATAAACCATATTCAATAGGCCTTTCATTTTCCATTGTGTTGCCCCCAATTTTGGCATGAGGTCTCCTTGTGTCAAAATTTTGAGGAAGTCCTTGAGTATCCATTTGTCTTGGTTGACCCATATCTTGAGCATGTGTTTGAACATAAGGCCTCCATGATGGTCTTTGAGTGTAAGTATCATGCATTTGAGCTTGTGCATGTGGGATTGCTGGTTTCTGAAGCAAAACTGATGGTGACTCCAGCATCATATTATTTGGTCCTCCACTATTAGGTTGAGTTTGTTGTGAAGGTCTACTTTCCATAAGTTGAGATAAGTCAAAATCATGTGGTATTTTAGCTCCACTTTGTGCCATCATGTTTAGGAAATATTGACGATCTCTCCTCATTATCTCTTCAACCAATCTATTGAATTGAGGATCCATTATAGATTCTTGTATGTCTGCTGAAAGTATTGAAGAATTGTCAACATTGTCATTGTGTGTAGCGTTGTGTATAGCGTTTGCGCTTTCCACATTGGGATTGTGTCTATAAACATTCATGTCTGGTAATGTAGTGTGCTCAGGATTGTAGAAGACATCATTGTCATACTCATAAGAACTCATGTTTACGGACCCTTGAGCTTCTTTAGCTTTTCTCCTAGATTTTTGAAGACGGGTTTCAACCATGAACTAGGTGTTTAGCAATATGTGAGAGACTAGACGAATAATGACAAGAGTATGTAAGACCAAGAGTTGTATGGAATGTCAATGAATCTGAAGGTGTACTTGCAATGTCCAAAGTGTAAGACCAAGTATGTATGTAGTAGAGTAAGTGTGACTTCCAAAGAGAGGATAGTTTCTCTTGATGAGGTAAGCTGACCTTGACTCTAAGTAAGACCAAATGAGACCCAAAGGTAAGAAACCTTGATGAGGGACCACTTAGCAAAGTGTAGCTGTATGTAGTGTGTTGACAAAGTATAGTGAGGACAAGCAAGTGACCTTTTGACTCAAGTTTAGACAAGTATGAATGTAAAATGAGGTATGAAGCAATGATGGACTGTGTGAGACCCAAAGACAGGTTGAATGCTAGATGAAACCTGAAGAGACGACCTAGGAAGCTCGAATATGCCGAAACTGATTTCTTTGTTTGTTTGACTGTTAAAATTTTTAAATCCTGACACAGACGCCTCTGTATACTTCACAGACGCGGTTTTAAGACACAGACGCTACTCTGTTTGATGCAGACGTGATTCTGAGATTTTCCTGTTGATGTTTGCTGGGACTGTAACAGTTTTTTGCAATTGTGGACACAGACGCGCCTGTATACTTCACAGACGCGATTTCCAGACACAGACGTGTTTCTGTTCGACACAGACGCTGATAAAAACACAGACGCTATTCTGTACTTCACAGACGTGCTTATCAGACACAGATGCGGTTTTAACAGACACAGACGCGTTTCTGCAACCTTAGTGCAATCTTTCCTATCTGTGAATTTGTTTTGCTGTGACCAAATCTGATTTTTCGACTATTTTTCGTGACAAGAGGACACAGTGTTGATGACCCAATGTTTGCAGACTGTTTAGACTCCAAAAAGTGTGTTGTTTGATGTAAAAAAAAAAAGTGTTTGCATACACTTGAAGACACAAAAGACACAATGTTTTGCTGTTTTGTCTTGATTGTTTGAATGTTTATCATAAGTCAAGCACAATTCTTATGGCTGGCCAGGACAATAATTGTTGATCCCACATGGGGTTTTACCCCCGAGGCTACGCTATTCAGAGCGGATACTTAGATGCTTGACCTCACTGGCTCCACCCTCGGCACTCACTTCTCAGGTCAGCCAAGCATCAGTCCCCATGAAAACTCCCCATGGCGAACTTTGTATCTCTACTAAGAACCGTATGTGTGTGGGCCGCTACCAGAGGTCCGACCTCCTGCCTCAACAACTAGAAGGATTTGGGCATCTAAAACAAAATGGTGCTAGTAAGGGCATCCGCTCGTGTGGCCATACATGCGGCACTTTCAGCTCTGTAAATACAGAAGGCTCCCAGCCGGTAGGGGTTACGCCCTACAAATGATCAAATAAATTTGATCAAACGGGTTTATGGGGAGACATAGTGTCGGTATGAACTAATCAGCACACGTTATTCATAGTTTTCATCATGAATACATTTGATTATAGTGGCTTGGAAGAAGATGGCTTTTCTTTTGCTACCACTTGGGTCATTCTCTTCTCACTAGTAGTCCTAATGACCACACGGGAAGACAGGCCCTCTAAAGAATAAACAAAAAGAGCCTATTGCTCAAGACTCAAAAGACAATGGTTCAATTTTAGTGCACCAATTGAAGTGTTTGCTAAGCTATGAAGACAAGGCACACAATAAAATTTACAAAACCCTAGCTAAGGCCCTGCAACAAAATTGTTAGTAGTTTGGGTTGTTTCAAATGATAACCCCTTCCTGCAAGCACACAAGTTAGGTAAATTTTTAGAAAACCCAAAAAGACTTTGTGAAAAGGGGCCTTCAACAAAAACGTATTTGCCTCCAAAGCAAGCTGCACAAATCAGGTTAGCTAGATCTGCAAAGGTTAGGCAAAAATAAACCAGATCTGGAACCCTAAGTACAAAAATCCGAAAACCCGAATCGAAAAACTTGAAAAATTTGCAAAACAGAATGCACAGACGCTGCTATACCAGACACAGACGCGACTTTCCGACACAGACGCGGTTATGTGATTCGCAGACGCGATCTAAGAACACAGACGCCTCTTTATTCTACAGACGCGATCAGATGGTGCATAGACGCGATTCGGGATCACAGACGCGACTTTCGGAAACCTGCAAAAATAGAAATGACAGAAACACAGACGCGATCCAAGATATCACAGACGCCTCTGAAATACAAAAACGCGATCCGAACACTCGCAGACGCGAAAAAAAAACCTAAAATGTCGTCGAAATCGTCCGATCTGCAACTTCAAAAATGCAAAATCTGCAACAAAATGTTAAATGCAAAGGGACAAGAGTCCCACCGGGCGTGCCAAAATGTATATGGTGAAAATGGATAGCAATAAACAACAATATTGAAAGACTAAAATGGATTCAACCACAAAACCCTAGCCTAACAATGAACAAAGATCCACCATAACATATGAAGATAACCTAAGACAATGCAAATAACTCAAAATCACAAAGATTATACCATCACATGTCCAATAGGGTTTTGATCTCCATTCTTCCTATCTCCATTGATCTTGTTTGATATGCTTGCTCTCAGATTTTTGTATGCACAAGAGCTCAACAAAGAACGGAATGTGGTTGCAAGTAGAATTGTAGTGTAGCCAAGTCCTCCAAAATCAGTCATTAGTCATTAGGATATGTCATTAGGGTTTGTCAATGAAGAAAGCATCTCCTTAAATAGAAGACACAATAAGAAATGGAGGGTTAAGATTAAGAGGTGTAAAAAGAGAGGTCGGCTAGGATTAGAGGGTAGGTATAAGAAATACCAAAATAATGAAAGAGGTAGGTAGTGTAGGAAATAAGAGATGAATGACATGTGTCATGTGTAGAAAAAGATAATGAATTAATTAAATAAATAAAGATTTATTTAATTAATAGAAGAAATAAGACAATTAAATAAATAAGATATTTATTTAATTTAGGAAAGGGATAATTTAAATAAATAAATGTATTTATTTAAATGAGAAATAAGGCTAGAAGAGGATAAATGAATTAATTAAATAAATAAAAAATTTATTTAATTAATAGAAGAATTAGGCTTAGATAATTAAATAAATAAAATATTTATTTAATTAGACATGACAATTTTGGGTGTCTACAACAATAATTAAATAATTAAGAATTATTTAATTATAGAAAGTTAGAAGAAAAATATTTGTACTAATTAAATAATTAAATTTTTTTAATTAGTTTAGACGAAAAAGGTTAGTGAAAAGTGTCATCAAAGACTTAGGACAATTTTCAATGTACATTTTTCCCCTCTTTGAGACAATGTGATTTTAAGAGTTTTTCCAAAGAAAAAAAAATTTGAGAAATCATGCCCTAGTAGACCAAGGGATGGAGGTAGGATGCCCCCTCGAGAGATTGTTTATGTATGAAAGACATGAATGATCTCTCAAAAGAAGAGAAGAATGGTTAGTCAGAAGTGAAGAATGTTAATTGATTGTAGACAAGGGTTGATTGATATCAAATGAAGAAATTCTCAATTGATCACATAGAATACATAGCATGATAGTGATTGATTTGATGAATAGATAGAAGGATTGATGGGATAGAAGAAATGTTAGCCAAAAAAAAAATGCAAGTGAGAAGTGAAGAATGATTAGTGTGATGAAATATTGCTTTCACAAATGCTAATAGTAGGTGAGAACCTTTATTTGATATGGAAAAATGGATGTGGTGCACCAGGGCGATAATGCAGTCCCTATTGCATAAAACAAACATATTGCAAACAAGGAATGGTTCAACCATCCTAAGACATTACGTGTGTCAAAGGTCAAGGTATGTGAGACAACCACAATATGAATGTGCTGACACAGACACCCAAGACATACTTGCCTCACAATTTCATGAAACACTCCACAAATAGAAAATGAAAAACAAGAAAGACCATGAGCCATCCCGACCACTCTAAATCACTCAGTGACACCATTGAGTAGCATAGGAACATGGTCAAAGATAAATCAATAAAATGTGAGATTCACAAATCCAAACAAGTCAAAAAACCATTTTGATCTTGTTGTCAAAAGTGATAATGTTTATTTGATGATAGGACGATCATGTTGTTTGGTTTTAGGGAATGCAGTACCACATCTAAGACAGGACACGACCTGGTTTCGAGTATACTACACCCTGTATAAGACCCATGATAATGTTGACAAGGAACAATGATATTGATGTTGATTGATTGATACAACTTTGATTAATTTGAAAGTTTGTTTGGTTAAATAGTTCATCTATTGATGCATGATTTTGTTAAGCATAGTGTTTTATTGTGTATTTGTCTGATGTCTGCTCAAATGTATGTCTATGTACAAAAGGGATAGTTTATTGGTGAAATGAAATGAAAGCGAGCATTTTTTATTTTTAATGTTTTCTAATTTTTAGGGTTTTTGAACTTTCTGATTTTTTGTGCTTTTTTCAGGACATTTTATGATGTTTTTAGATTATTTCAGGACATTTTATATAAAAAAACTGGATTATTTTAGGATGGTTGACGATGATGTTTTGGGGATTGTTTGAGGATATTATACGATGTTTTTAATGCTTTTTTCAAGATCAAATTTGATTTTTAGGGATTTTTTCAAGACTTTATATTTGATTTTTAGTTGTTTTTTTCAGGACTTTATTTGATTTTTAGTTGTTTTTTCAAGACTTTTAAAAATTATGTACAGGTTGTAACTTCCAGGTTTTTCATAGTGATAACTTCGTCAATTGATCATGACAAGGGATTTTCCCCCAATTAAGGTTTGAAATATACACAGTGACCAGGACAGAAAACATATGTACAGGGATTGGTAACTGACAGGAAAAGAGATTGATGCTGACCAATCAGAGGCCTGGACAGGGACACTGGGTCAAATTAAAATGGATAGGTGTGATAGAGCTTGATGCTATATACAAATAGAATCAAGATAGATAACAGAGCGATGACCTTGCTACATGTAGCACCTGTTTACCAATTTTTTACCACGGCTCTTGCCTAAAGCGCCTATTTGTCAAGTTTTCACTAGAGGGCGAATGATTTTTCTTTACTATTTTTGTCATTTTTTCACATTTTTACTCTTTTTTTTTTACTTTCACACCAGGCACTTGTTTACCAGGTTTTCACCAAGGTGATGACCTTTTTTGTGTTTTGACTATTTCAATTGTTTTTTTTTGTATTTTTTCAGGATCATATTTGAGAACTACTGAAAGAAAATTATGTATAATACTTTCAGAGATGCATGCTATTGATAAGATCTGACAAGGGTTCTCCCTCTGGTGTTGCAAGCTAATAAGCACCTAAACCATATGTTGCAGTGACAATGAAAGGGTCGACCCAATTAGGCTCAAATTTTCCATTAATGATCTCGGTAGATTATGAATTCTTAGGGTTAGCTTTCAGGGTCGAATCTCCCACTTTTAAGTGTCGCCCTTTGACTTTCTTGTCACAGGTGTGACAAAGACGGTTTTGATATGCCTGTAAATGAGTCAAAGTTGTCTGACGCCTTTCATTTAACATTTCAAGTTGGTGCGGCCTAAACATTGTATGTTTCACCATCAATTAGATGTTGTAGAGAGACTCTCAATGATGGAATCTCAACTTCAAAAGGTAGGATGGCTTCCACACCATACACCAAGGAATAAGGTGTTGCACCAGTAGGGGTGCAGATGGAAGTGTGATATGCCCATAAAGCTGAATTTAACTGCACATGCCAATCTTGACCAACATCATTGACAACCTTTTTGAGTATCTTGATAATTGTTTTATTGGATGCCTCAATTTGATCATTCCTTTGTGGATAATATGGAGTTGAAAAGTGATGTTGAATGTGGAACTTCTCACAGAGTGCTCAGGCATCTTTATTTTTGGATGGATGGCCATTATCAATGACTATAGCAAGAAGGACTCCATAGCAGCATATGATGTAGTTCATAATAAATTTAGAAATCTATGTGCCAGTGATATAGGTCATAGGTATAGCCTCAATCCATTTAGTGAAATATTTAGTGGTTGTTATAATGAACTTATGTTCGTTTGTTGATGTTGGGTGAATCTTTCCAATAAGATCCAGTCGCCATTGAGAAAAGGGCCATGGAGATATGACAGGTTGAAGCTCTTGTGATGGCACATGAATTAAATCCCCATGCATTTGACATTTGTAACACTTTTTTAACGCAGTCATGGGCCTCTTTTTTCATTGTCGGCCAATAGTGTCCAGCTCGGACCAACTTTTTGGCTAGGCTAAGACCATTGAAATGACCACCGCATATACCATCGCGAACTTCATGTAAAGCCATTTGTGCTTTGTTAGAATCCAAACACCTAAGGAGGGTATGGTCAAAGGAACAACAATAAAAGGTATCACTGATGATGGCATATTTGGCAGCCTGTCTTATAAAGGATCAACATTGGTTAGAAGACATGTTTGGTGGTATGGTTTGGGATTTTAGATAGTCATACATGTCATGATATCATGGGGAATTAGGACCAACAAGGACACATACTAGATCCGATGATGAGATCTCAAAAGATGGGACCATCAATTTTTCCATGAGTAATTCACATATGTCCATATTCTGAGGCATATCTAACATTGTTCTGGAGATAAGGGACTTGATTAAGCTGAATAACAGTGAACTTTTTCTTGAAAAATTCTACCATCTTCTTATAGGGAAGAAGTTTTTAATCCTTTTCTTCATAGTCATCATTTACTTGTCTGATGACCAATTGGGAATCCCCATATACCTGTAGATGTGTGATGTGCCATTGAATTCCTATTTAGAGCCCTATGACCAAAGCCTTGCACTCTGCAATATTATTAGTGCAATCAAAAGTGATCCGGTAAGATTTTGGAATAGCATCACCTTGAGGGGTCACAAATAAAATATCTGCGCCCGAGCCAAACCTATTATGAGACCCATCAAAATACAATTGCCATTCATTAGAAGAGGTGACAACAAAGACCGGTTCATTTGAAAAGTCAGTCAACATTGGATGATTATCTTGGTTAGGTGCATATGTGAGTTGATTAGCTATAACTTGTCCCTTTATTTCTTTTCTTTTAGTATATTCCATATCAAACTCGCTCAAAATCATAACCCATTTGGCTAGTCGGCCTGTAAGAGTTGCTATGTTAAGCAAATATTTCAGTGGATCAATCTTTGCTACTAGCAGTATTTTATGATTTAACATGCAATGTCGGAGCTTTTATACTACAAACACCACTGCTAAGCATGCCCGCTCAATGGTAAAATTGTTTAATTCATAACCCACTAGTGTCCGACCGATATAATAAATAGCTCACTCTTTGCCTTCTTCATCTTGTTGGGCCAAGAGAGCTCCTAGTGCTGTATCAATTGCTGAGATTTATAAAATGAAAGGCTTTCCTTCTATCGGAGGCATTAATATAGGTGGTGACAAAAGATAATCTTTGAGAGCTTGGAATGCTTGTTAACACTGCTTAGTCCATTTAAAGGTTACACCTTTGTGCAACAAATGTTGGAAGGAGTGACACTTGTCTGCCAATTGAGCTATGAATCGTCAAATTGATTGGAGTTTTCCTTTTGAAGGCTCCTTAGTTGACAAAGATTGGTAGGTGGAGGCATATCCATATTTGCTTTTACTTTTGCGGGATCCACTTCAATGCCTATATGAGAAACAATATACCCTAGTAATTTTTTCAGTTGTTACGCCAAAGACACACTTCTTTGGGTTGAGTCTAAGCTTATAGTCTTCCATCTGGTCAAATATGGGGCCTAGAATGGCCAGATTACTATCTCTTGTTATTGATTTGCATAAAAGGCCACCAACATAATATTCCATTAGTGTATGCATAAAGTCATGAAATTTTTTTGTCATGGCTCTTAGATATGTTGCTCCTGCATTTTTGAGGCCAAATGACATCACATTCCCGTAGTAGGTTCCCCAAGCACATGTAAAAATAGTTTTGTGTTGGTCTTCAGGAGCAATTCTGATCTAATTATATCTAGAGAAACCATCCATTAATGACAACATCTCATACCCGGTTGTCATGTCTATTATGGTGTCAATATTTGGCAAAGGAAAGTCATCTGTAGGACATGCTTTGTTTAAATCCCTAAAATCAGTACAAATTCTTATGCCCCCAATTGTTTCACTGATTGGCACCAAATTTCAAATCCATTTTGTGTAGTCAATTGGTCTTATAAAGCCCACATCCAATAATTTCTTAAGTTCTGCTTTGACTAATAGGGCTGCTTGTGGATGCATTTTCCTTAGTTTTTGTTTGACGGGCTTTGCTCCTGGTTTCAGTGGCAGATGATGAAGGATTAGTTTTGGATCAAGGGTGGGCATATCTACATAAGACCATGAAAAATTAATATGCTTCTCAAGGAAAAAGTTGACAAAGTCTATTCTTTCATGATCTGATAAGGAAGCAACAAAATGAATGACCTTAGGGTTGTCAGGTGTACCCAAATTTATTTCTTCGATTATTTCCACAAGCAGTGTTGAATTGTCTTGACCTAACAGGGGTATGTTCGATCTTCCACATTTGGGCTCCTCATAGAGATTTTCATCTGCAAGTACATCCTTTGTTTTTTACATTTTTGTGGTCAAAGGGTGCCTTGTGGTTTTCACCTAGACACCTATTCTTTTCTTTTTTTTCTTTTTTGTTTTCTTTTTCACTTTTGCGACTGGAAGACGGAGTTGACTCCCTAAAATATGTTGTGGAATCTAAATCAATAACAAATCCGACCTTGTGATCACCTTGTGGCATCCCTTCTCTGAGTTTTAAAAATTCTGACATTACCTCATCATTCTCAAAGTAATCTAATTTAGGTGGTCCTTGTTGGTGTTAGCACATATTTTTACAAAATACTTTGTTCTATATATAGATGCCCTTTTTCTTATCATTCGAGTATTTACTGCGGGTGTTTTATATGCAGGAGCATACTAAAGAAAATGGAGTTGTCCAAAGATTAACTGGCATCGCCAAGACTCCCAAACCTGCGCATATAGAATGGTGGAAAAGGCTTTGGAAACTTTCAAGTGTGTTGCACTAGCAGAGGGAAAACCTTTATCCCACATTGTTTGTGGGATAAGCTCGTTTAACGTTTAAGTCCAAAGCGGCCCGTATGATAACTGTCGAAAGACAAAAGGCTTTTGGTGTGAAGAAGGTTGAAGCCGGTGGACCCCACGTGCGTGCGTATCTTGAGGAAACCAAAATTTTACAATAGACTGGCGAGGATGGAAGCCAAAGATCAAGCAAGTTTGATTGATTAGATGATGATCACAGAGGATCTGACGGCTGTCGCTATGTCGCAAGATAGAGATGCACACTGGTTTAAACCCGCGACTTGGCGACTAAGCATGTGCGGAAAAAGGGGAAGTTAACGAGCACCCAAGTTCGAAGTGGATCAATGGTCATCGCTATATCGTAAGATGAATTTGCACGACCTATATCCCCCGCGACATAGCGAATGCCAAGGTGGCATATGAGGTGTCATCCTGGTAGATCTGCAAGCGAGTCAAAATGTGCCATGTGGTGGAGCGCAGAAGAAGGACCCAAGTCCAATGGCGGATGAAATGGCGAGACAGATAGGGTCCAGTGGCAGTCAAGGTGGGTCCGTAGGAAAACCAAAAAGTGACACGCGACATGGACATACAAAGAAAACAGAGAGCCGCTCAGGCAGGGTTAAAGGTCGAGCAGATAAGGACGATCAGACGAATTGATCCAATGGTGGTCACTATACCATGATCAGAAGGTGCTCGATGTGTATTCATCGTGACTTGGCGACTAACTGCTAGCGATAGGTAGTAGACTGAGGCAGTTAAGGTAAACGGTTGAAGTGAAACAGTCCGACGGTGCAGAGCTTATCGAACAAACTTAGGCTGTGATGGATCTCAAAATAGACTCACCTAAAGCAACAGTTTCATCAACATGAGGTTCATCGAAGAAATCAAACGTGGTCCCATAAAAAACAAAAGGTATCGATGAAACTGAAGAATCAATAAGACCTGTGAATAGCTCGCCGATGAGGAAGTTTGACCGAAAAGATAAAGGGTGATCCTCGAATGAACCAAAAGAAGATATGTGGCACGAATGTATGCGCAACAAAGGAGAAAATTCCTAAAAATAATAAAAGGGTAGTATATTCTCTGCTTTACGTTATTTGAAAGTGCATTAAAGATAAAATTTATTTATATTTGAATGAATGCCTTGAATATATATTTTAGGGTAAGGTATTATTTTATATGGACAGATGCTATGTTTGCAAAATATTGAAGGGAAATACTTTGTTTTTATTGGACTATTTTAAACAAGTATATATACAAAGATGATTGACTTTTCAAAATCTAAGGTGGAGTATGCTTAATTTTCAAATCAAGGAATTTGATTGGCTCATTTTTGTGTGCAAAAAATAATGAGAAGATAATGAATACTTGCCGAGGAATTTTATCAAGGCGGAGGATAGAAGACACATTATTAAAGCATCATTTACTATTTAAGGGTTTTTCATTTGTAATTTTTTATTAAACCAAAGGGTGTGTCCTTTTGAGAGAAACTGTCTGTAACTCCCGTTTGTATGAAAAGGTGCGTCCTTTCATATATGTCTTTTGATTCACATACTTATAGGGAGACATTTTTTATGTAAAAAGGGGGGGTCATAAGAACAACATAATGCTATAGGGGTTGAATATCATTTTGTATTAGAGAAGTCTATAGGAAGAAGAAGTATCATTTTGTGCAAACAATCTGTATTGAAGTATTTACAAGTGCAACTTATGTATGCAATTATTTCCTGAAGATTAATATACAAGATTCATTGTCTCTTTCTCCAAATATTGTGTACACTTTTGTGTTGATGAGTTATTTGTGTCCTCTTGATAAATCTGTTTATAGATTTGCTATGATGTGAATCACATACCGTTGCATTAAGTGAAAGATTAAGTTCTTATTGTTTGTGTAACGTATACTGAACCTTCATAGTTGATGAGAAATTGTCACTTGACTTGATAAGATATTTTGTCCACAGAATGTCATATATATCCTCGGATAGAGGCACTGGTCTGTTATTGATCTTTTAAGGTTTTGATCTATATGCATTCAAGGTCCTTGATAGAGAAATGTTCTTCCCAAATCCTATATGAACTGATCTATGCAGATTTTATTTAAGTCACGAAAGCAATCTCATTTTCAATATACATTCACAATCATTTCTTTTCAAAGCATTCAGTTAAAGCACATAATAAAGCATAGTTGCAGAACAATAAATTGCCAGTTGTGTAAACTTGCTAAAAGGTTTAAATCCACTATAAATAACCTATTTTGTGCTTGAGAGGAAAAGGCACACCCACCTAGGTTCAGTGGAGCCTAAAGTGCAGAGGGATTTGGTCTTCAACCATCCTTGTTCGTTGGCCAAGGCTGACTGGACTACTTGAGGATTTGGAAAGTCTTTTGGTTTTCCAATCTGTGGTTTTGGGCACCAATAGTTGGTCCCATTGGATAAGTTGTGGGTAGACGAGGGGCATGTCATCATTGGTTTCAAGGAAAGTTTGGGTTGAGATAGTGAAGACATAAAAGTCAATGTTGTCACTATCTGAGCTGCTAGTGTCAGATTTGGCGCTTGGATTCCAAAATGATTCTATCCAAGCTTTAGGACAGGTTTTGACGGGAGGAGGAATTTCATGTTTGTCTTCCATAGGCAAAACGCCAGTGTCAATGAAGACATTATCTAAGGCAAAGGGTGTGGAGGAATTATTGGTTCCTTATAATGCCCTAGTAGTAAAGACTCATTTCCTCGACCAAAGAGGTTCAATTCTCTATTATCATTGGACTACTAACTCATTAATAAGGAATTCATTGAATTGTTAACCCAGGAACGTATACTTGAAATAGGTCTGCACTATATGTGCACCAAGAGACTCATGAGGAATACTAACTCAAACTTAAAGAAGCTAAACTAGGAATTAATGGAAAGCATTAGATTCTAACATTGACTCTCCTGACATTAATTTAAGCTACTTAACATGAAGCTTGTAACTCTATGCGGGAAATAAACTAACCAGCTGGTAACTATAAACTTTGTTTTTCCTTTGGCTACAAGAACAATCATAAAATGTTATTTTTGTGGCTACAGGACAGTCAATAAAAGGATTCTCAATAATAAACATAACCTCAATAATAAACTTACTTAGCAAACATGGAATTGAATGAACGTGAATGCTCCCCAAGTGGCCCCCCTTGGTTGAGCCTCCAAAACCTTAAGCAGATCTAAAGATTATGACAACATCACATACACATTGAAATTATAAACAACAAAGATGGCAAAACTGAAATCTCTTGTATTATTAAACTGTGAAAGCAAAGTACACTGAATACTTGATAAGATAAAAACTGCATTACATACTCCATCCTTAACTGATGGATTTATAAGAGATTTAGCAACTAACTAACTACACAGCCGATCCACTCCCAACAAACTAGGAGGATGACTTTTATTAGAAATAAAAGCATAGAAGGGTGAATCATTCTAGGACTTAGTCTAATGCACCAATATAGGCCATGGCATCCTCTAGATCTCTTCAATAGACCGACACATGTTCTAAAACAATAACTACATCAACCACAAATGGGAGCTCTGTTAGAGTCATCAACTACTGGCTCGACAGGTTCAACAATCCTATTTGAGTAGGACTGTAACTCTCTAAAACAACAACCGATGTCTCTATGTTGACTTAGTCTCTCCTCCACCTGCATACATAGAAGTTAACATGCAGAACACATATTCGAACAATCATACTTCTAAGCTACATTTAATCAAGCATGTCCATATCATTAAAAGAGATTTATCATATCATTTATAAGGTTGTTTGATGGATGGCAAAGTTCATAGCTTTAAACACAAAAAGGCTTATACCCATCACAACTGGAATGTCTAAGTCACAAAATGACAAATCTAACATAACATAAGTCCATATAAAATAACCAAAAAGGCTACTCATCAGGAATAAGAATCCCACTCCCATTCATTAGAGTCAATTTTAGGATGTATGTCCTTAGGTGTCATTTCATCATCAGAATCGTGCCCTTTTTCACATTCAGTCACTTTGGTAGATGAGGTTCTAATTCACAATGGTACAAAACCTAAACCCAAAGTTCTATTTCGCATCTCAGGTATGATAGGCTCCAATCTTCCTTTTTTATTAGGTCCCAAACCACTACATCCATCATAGCCCTTTTTCTGCATTATGGTAAACCCTTTGCCATAGTGTTCTACTGGCAATTTGACAGGTGGAGTGTCTATTGTGTCAGCTTCATCTTTATAAATCCAACCTAATACATCATCATCCAAAATTTCTTTGTTTAGTTCACTCCACTTTGTGAATGTGGTGGGGGGTTGATATTGGATGATTTCCTTAGATTCCTTTTTCAACAAATGTGGCTTTCCATTTGATTTTGGTGACTTAGGCAACTTGCCAATAAGAAATGTTTGGGACATTGAATACTCTCCATAGCCTTGATCTTGTATTTTCATCTTACCCTTGATAGATTACAACAATGTATTGGGATCCACATAAGTAGGCGAGGACGCCTCTTTATTTACTGGCACTTGTTGTTGCGGATTATCCTTTAGGTTATCACAAAACTGGAAGGGATTAGGATCTCCTAGAATTGTTATCTCGGTTCCATTATATGAATATTTCAGACATTGATGACAGGTTGAAGGAATCACTTTCATTGCATGAATCCATGGATGGCCTAGAATAACGTTATAAGGGAGATATAGATCTAGCATATGCAACAAGTATTTTATGTTGTTGGACCCACTCTGATAGGCAAGATAATCACTCCTTTGGATGGGCATTCAACATCATCATAAGATTTTATTGTTATCTTCCTTGAAGGATCTATATCATTTTCTGACTAACCAAGGCCAATTATGACTCTCATAGTACATATATTCAGGCTCACTCCACCATGTATCAAAACTCGTCTAATTTTGCAATTATGGATAAAAACTTCAAGATGGAGGAGATCGTTATGATGGGTTTTATCACAAGGTATGTCTTTATCGGAAAAGGCAATATGTTGGGAAGTAGCAAGGTGCCATATCCTAGCTTGAAATTGGTCAACGTCAATATCAGTAGGTAGAGTTGACTCAGTCAAGGCTTTGTCTAGGACAATGCAATGCATAGGGGACATTTTTAACAACTCAAGGATTGAAATTTGTGTAGGTGTTTTTCCCAAGTGATCAAGGAGGTTGTACTGACTTGTTCAGGTTGGTTTCGAAGGATTTGAAGGTGCTCCTTTTAAGACTATTTTTTATTGGCGAGTACTCATTGCACATGAAGGATCTTAATCTTTTATCCTTATGGTTGACACATACTCATCTGACATATGAAATAAATTAATGATATTATGATGACTCGCACTGGTATAATTCAAATTGCCTTTTTGATTTGCATTCGAAGATGAGGCCTTTCCCTTGTCATGATCAAGTAAGGGAGTCTTAAAAATTGTATGATCAACGTTAGAAACTCCTGTGGATGGATCTACCTCAATGACACCTTGATCAAGAAAATCTTGGATAAGGTGTTTTAGTTGAAAACATGATGCAGTTTTGTGTCCATTAGACCGATGATATTCACAATATGCATTATCATTCCACCAATGCGACTTTACTAGTGGTTCCTCTTTGATATCTGGAAACTTGATGAAATTTGCTTGGATTAATTGTTTCATTACTGATTCAATAGGCTCCCCTAATGGCATAAATTGACGAGGAGGCCCATCTCTTGATCTAAAAGGTCTACATTGTTGACCTTGTTGTTGGCCTTGTTGTTGTTGTTGATTTTGTGGTTGTTGAATAACATTGCTCATTTGCTTCTACGTCCATGGAATTTATCGAGGGGCCAAAGCACTTAATCCTTTTATAACGTATTTAGATTGATTTGTGCTTATTGTCCTCTCATCAACTACAACATCATTAGTGACATTCTTATTCTTAGAGAAAAAATTATTCTTGTCACCTGATTTGTTTGAATTATTGTTATCTTTGTTGATCTTAATCACCCCTTTGGCAACGAGTTCATTCTCAATGTTCATTCTATTTTTAGTGAGCTTGTCAATAGAGATTGGACCTTCTGATTTTAGCTCATACATCATTTCTGATACCAAATATTGAATGAACAAGTTAACTTTTTGTTCTTCAGGTATATCAAGATAACATCAATTGATCAAGCTTTGCCATCTTTGTAAAAAGGTCATGAATGGCTCACCTGGTTTTTGCTTTGTATTACATAAATCTGACATTGTTATCTCATTGTTGATGTTAAATGAAAAATGATAAATAAATTTCTCAACCAATTCATTCCAAGATTTTATATTTCCTTGCAAATGTGCATACCAATCCATAGCTTTTCTCGTGAGACTGTGTGATCTTTCATATTGCCCTTTCATTTGTATTTCTCAAGATCTGGCACCTCAAAGTATTTAGGAAAGGGAGGCATGTACAAACTTTTATCAAATGGGTTAGGACATAAGTCTTGCTCTGTATATAATTTGTTTGTACTTTTGGTTTGCAAGGCCTCAATTTGTCATTGCAACTCAATTTGTTACAACAATACATCAGATTGTGAAGGCTTTAGAGGCTCATTATTCATCCCTGGATGTCCTCTTTGTCGACATACAATGCCTCTAAATGGTTGTTGATGTTAAGAGATTGTTGACTTTGGCATCTCTAGCATATATTCATTTTGATATTGCTCGTGTTGTCGAGGCACACCATGCTTTGATATTGAGTATTTTGTTATGCCAACTAAAATGGGATTGCCATCTTCATTTGTGGTTGATATTGCACTTTGGGTTGTTGGAATTTCATTTGTGGTTGATAATGCGGATTTATATGTTGTTGTTGTTGTTGGAGCATATAATATCTTATTTTCCCTTGTTGCACATATTGAGGCATATATTGTTGTTGGTACTGAAGTTGTTGATTTTGGATTGGAATTTATTGATTTTATGCTATTTGTTGTTGCCTAGATGTGAATCCGATTAATTTCAAAAATCTTTGCTTCTGTACTTTAGGTTGTTTCAATTTTACATGCAAAATGGCACTTGCATTAACTTGTTGTGAAGTTTGCCATAATGATTGTTGTTGTTGCAAGTTTGTATTTACTTGTAGTGGCACAGAAGGCACTATCGCTTATTGTTGGGCATGATATTGTTGTTGTGCATTGCGTGTTTGCACATTGGATGTTGCATGTTGTGCACTTTTCAATTGTTGCAATACTTGTTGCGGTTGTGCGCCATTATTTACTCTTTTTGTTGTCATGATCGAAGGTCCTATTGATAAACTTTGTGTCATTTTTGAATGTGTATTTGTCGCATGTACCGAACTTGAGTGCACATAAAAACTTTGTTATATCATTGGATTGGTTTGTACATCGGTTATATTTGGCATTCTAGTCATGAATTGTTCTTGCGTTTGTGGTTGTGATCCATTTTGAGGAACTTGTGATGTCTTTAGATATATTGCATTTGTCAATGTCTTTGCCATTGCTATTTGATCTTGTGGAAATGGTGTAGTGTTGTACAATGAATTGTTAATTGTGAAAAATGTTGATTTTGGTGAAACATTCACACTCAAAGATTTAGAGTTGTGCTTCTCAGTTAATATGATTAGAACCTCTTGTTGTGCATTTGTTTCATCTATATGAGGTTCAAAACTCAAAATATTACCAACTTCATGATGTGTTTGTACATTAGTTTGATCATTCGAGGTTGTAGCAGCTTCAAGCATGCTTTTATACTTGTCGGGAAATAATCTAGACACTTTACTCAAGAACCTATTCATTTTATTTTGTATCCTAGGATTGTTGAGAAATATTTTGACATCATCTGAATCATTGAAATCTGATGGGTAATTGGATCCATTTCCTATTGAAGATCTTGGTTTGATCCAAATCCTTGTAAAATATCTTGTTCCTAATGTGACGTTGGAGGTTAAGTGTCATGTTGTGGGTTTAATTGACTGAAATCAAATGGTGCACTTCCTGATGGTGTTGGTGGAAAACTTCCACATCTTGGTTGCATTGGCACAAATATGGGTTCATAATATGGCCGTGGTTCCAATTGTACTGTCCCATATTGTGGTGTTGTGATGCTTGGAAAACCCACATTTGGATTAAGTGTTTTAATCTAATCTTGTTGCATTTGTGTGTTTGGTGTATTATCCATTGCAAATGACATGGCTTGATACATCGATACATGTGATTTTTTGGATTTAGACCTTGTTTCAATAGGCATATCACTATGCAATTTTTTTTTTTGGATTTTTGAATATTAAGGATGATAATGCAACTAATGAGATGACAAATGCAACCTAAAAGGACAATAATGCAACTTGTGTTTCTAGACCTTTTTACCTTTGGAATGACAATGACATGCAACTAAATGCAATCTTAGGGAATGATGATGCAACCTAAGACAAGAATGCAATCTATGTTTTTGTTGTTTTTCAAAATCTGGACAAACCTTTGAAATGCAAACCTAAAGACACAACCTTGGGAAATTGAAATGAAGTCAAGACCTTAATTGACAAAAGGACAAAGGACAAAATGACGATAGGAAAAATGACAATGTCTCACCTATATGCTTGGATATTAAGCTAGGTTTGACAAAAGGACAATATTTTTGGACAACGTCAAGACTCCTTGACAACAACTTAGGGTATAATCTAAAGTTTTGATCTTTTCAAGTTTCGAAACCTATTTTTGAGACTAAATGCAAGGAGGACAATGATTAATGACCAATGCCTAAGGTATGAACAAAATATATGAAATGTGTAATAACCCACCATATTTAACCCAACAAAATTTGACCATTTCTTTTTTTTTTTGGTTAAATTTAATCATTTGTGTTTGATTCAATCGCATACTCTGGGCATCTATCCATTTGGATTAGGCATTCATCCATCCGGGATGAGCATCTAACCATACGGGTTAGGCGCTTGTCCATACGGGACATAAGATTTCATCTATCCAATACGGGATAGGCATCTACCCATACGGGGTAGGCATCTATCCAAATCGGGATAGGCATCTACCCATGCGGGGTAGGCATCTATCCAATCAGGATAGGAGGTGCTCTGGCCAGAGACTTAGACTCATCGGGACCATTCGGGTCCTGAGCCACTCGCTAAGTACTACACTCTTCTAACAGAATTGCACCGAGGTCGCTGTCCTTAGGAGTAATTGAATAACATAATACAAGCTTGAATTCCGCCTCAGAATTTGGCTTAAAGCCTCAAGAAGTCAAGTGAATCCATACGGGATTCATTCCGAGTATGTATTGAATTACCTTTTTCCAATTTTAATTATCTTATCTTTCAAAATAGGATTCTTACTCAATCTTTCTTTTACCAAGCCTAGACCCCACCCACGAATGCCTGAGTACGAGGGACAACTCCGTCCCAAGACTGCCTACATACCCGCTTCGGCACGGGATCAAGGCGTAAAGTATGTAGTTCTATTTTCTACTCTATGGTTTGATGTAAACTGATTAGTGGGTACGCAACCCTTTCTAGGGTCAATGTCCTAGACAGTTTCTCTGCAGTTGCTACCCACGATGGTAGCGCTTAAGCAAAGGCTCAAGATGGCCTATTGCTTGTGGCCTAAAACAACTAGATCCTAATTCTTATCATGAGCATCACCCTTGACCAACTGCCAATCGACAATAATTCTTTGAGATTTAATCAGTTTTATAAAAGCATTTCACTCATCATCCCTATAGGGGTTTACTATAGTTTAACTCAGCGAATGAAAGATCGTTTTAGAATTATCTTATTAAATTATCGATCCAAGGGGGATTACCCACCCCTTGGATTTAACTTCCAAGTGTCCCTTATTACTCCTTGATGATTTATAGGGACGATGCCACAGACGTCGTTGATGTAGCTTTATTAGGCGTTAAGTGCAGTAGTTCAACACAACGACATTACCCGTAAGCGTGACCCAGAGGCACTGTATATACCGAGCGCTACTAGGTTTTGGTTTTCCAACTTCCTTTATTTAATTTTCTAACTTATGATAAACATCATGCTTGAAAAATAAGTATGAATTGAACACATATAATTTAGACATTGCAAAGCTCAATTAATTGAAATAACTACTTGATGAATTACATGGAATAAAAACCATAACTAACATTATTTATTAGTCAAAACTTGAAATATAACTTCGCATAATAATGCCAATTAGGAAACTTGCATATTAATAATTAAACGTGAAGCTTGCATGGAGATGGAAACGCCAATAAATGTAATCAATGTAAAGCAATTTGCATGAGGCGAAGGTAGTGTAAGTTACATGCGAGAATATCGCTTATAAGGCCACTAATCCCAAAATAGAATTTAGCTTCAAATCATTTAGTATGGGTTAATTGCCAAGTGGAAAAAAAAAAGGATCTAATAAAATTTAATTTACAATTTATAAATTTGTTAAAACTATTTATAAATCTAAAAATTACCTAAGTTAAATTTTTTTATTAAACTAAAATTTATATATATAAAAAAGAAAGAATTTTAATAAACTAAAATTTTATACATATATAAAAAAAGAATTTTAAAAAATTAACATTGCCTTGGATTTTAAAGTTTGATTGGCATTAACAAAGGGTTAATGGGAGTAGGACCCCATGGGTCCCCTCCACTACCTTGCAGCCACTGCCGCAGTAGTGACCGCAGGCTAGTGGGGGGTACCGTTACGGTACCACTCCCTGCGGAGTATTAACTCTGTCCTTCACCTGCGAGCTGGTACGCACAGGCACTATATCGTGCAATATAAACATTAATCACTTTGCATAAATTTCATTAATACATAATGCATATATATATATATATATATATATATTATAGTTCATTCCAGGATATTAAATTGTATAAAAAGAGAATACATAAACAGGTATGAATACATAAGAAAATATTAATGTAAGAGAGAATATCATATTAATCCCAGGGACAAAATATAACAGAGAAATAAAAATAAACAGAGAAGTAATTTGCTCCAACAATGCATAGATTATTACAGAGGGATTATATTCTATTTCTCAACCAATGTCCAGAGAGGGGGATAGAGAGTTGTTTACAAGAAGATTATTTATTTTCAGATTTCACAGGGAGATAGTTTGTTCGACTGATATTCACAGAGATTCAGCTAATATTCACAGAGAAATTTTATTCATCTCATTTAACTAATATTCACAGAGATTCAACTAATATTCGCAAAGATTTTATTCAACTCATTTAACTAATATTCACAGAGATTCAGCTAATATTCACAGAGAAATTTTATTCAACTCATTTAACTAATATTCACAGAGGTTCAATCCAATATTCACAGAGAAATTTTATTTATTCATTCACAAAGAGGGAGATTTATTTATTTTTATATTCAATATCATCTAAGAGAAAATAGAAAAGCAAAAATATGATTTTCTACCTTTTAAAATAGATAAGATATGCAAGAGAAATCTACATTTTCATTTAAAAAAAAAAGAGAAGAAACTATATCGCTGCATTTCTTAAAGGAACAAAAATAGATTTTTTTTTCTTCCTATCTAGAAATTGAGAAATGATTTCTTCAGAATACTATATTCAACCAAAGAATCTAAAAACTATATATTTGGATAATACAAATTCCTCATATGATAAAAGGAGAGAACCCTGTTTACTGAAACTCGAAGTTGAATCCTCTAGCTATTCTTTGATCCTTCCTTGCAACTTTGAGAGAAACCCTTCAACCACAACTCTAAAATTCCTGCAACGAAAATGAGACTAACAAAGAGAATCCTACTTCTAAACTTGGGAAAATTTCTTCAAAACATAATCAACTCCCTCCTTTGAAACTTGCATATAATTTTTTAAGAGAATTCCCTCTATTCCACTATTTGGAAAATTTAATTAAAAAGGAGATTCTTTCCCAATTTTGGACTTCATGCAAATTGATTAGACTTAGTGGGGGAGTTACATGCAAGGTGGTGGAGAATCCTCTAGAAGTTTCTTATTCTTCCTACAACATGTGCCATAATTGGATGTGGAAAATGAATAAATAAAAATAATGTATATTTTCCATGTGTGTGTGTGTGTGTTATTATTTTTCATTCTTTTTTATAACATTTATTCAATCATTTAAATAGCTTATCCAAAGATAAAATAAAATTGTGATTTAAATCCAAAAGTGATAAAGGAGGGTTGTGACAAAATGATCATCAAGTTATATGCTATGATCTAGGGATATGAAACGATCCAAAGGTACTATGTAATGATATGAACTAAGGATATGACATGGAGAAACTAATGATATGATATGGACAAACTAAGGATATGAAAATTATCTAAGGATATGAAATTACCTTAGTACCAAGGGTATGAGTGCAAATGTATGAAAAGGTCAACCTAAGACAAGACCTAGGGTTTGAAGTATGCAATGATAAAGCCAATGTGATATGGAAATGTGAAGACCAATGACTTTAGAAAATGCAAAGTGCAACCTAAGCCAAGACCTAATTTTGAGATAATGATAATGCAATCAAGACTTAGGAAAATGACTCTAAACATAAGTGCAAGTGAAGATGAATGACCAAGCAATTGACTAATATGAAAGGAGACGAATGTATGCCTTAGGACCTAAGTTTGAACTGTGCAAGACCTAATCCCAAGTGACATGAATTTTGAAACTAGGATATCCAATGTTTTGACAAGCCATGTTTATAAAATCCTTTTCAAATGTTGTCCATGAATACTTTAAAATATTTAGGAGAAAGTTTGACTTTGTTTGAATCTTATTTGAGTTTGAAAAACCAAAGTTGATTATGATTGCTTTTGAACTTCTTTTTTTGCCAGTGTTTATTTGTGACGTTGATTATGTCCTTTGTTTATTTCACTTTTTAACAAGCACAGAAGACAAGATGCTTGTTTGACTTTGAAAGAACGCACTCATGCGCATTCAACAACAAATCCTAAGACTGGCTAGGACAATACTGGTTGAATCCCCTTACCCAAAATACCTCATTCAACTATATAGTTAGAAGTTGGGTAGCACTAGCTCCACTCCACAACACTCATTTTTCGAGCATACCAAGTGTCAAATTTATGAGGTTGTCACTTCCCAAGAAATTTACTATCTCGAATTGAAGGGCACACGGGGGGTTTCTTTGGCAGGCACATATCACAACGTTTGAGTCAACAAGTAGAAGGTTTTTGGCAAATCTAAACACAAGGGCTCATCGTCAAGGCATCTATATGAGTGGCCATAATCACTGGTGTTTTCTACTCTGTTTAAGGAGGCCTCCAAGCCTATAGAGGTTACACTCTACAATTTTTTTTGTGTCACACGGGCAGTAAGGAAGAAATAATGTCATTATGGCAGCATATAACACTCGTGGCTTGCAACTTTCATCACAAACACATTTGTTTATAGTGACTTGGAAGGCGGCTTTAGCCTGTTGCCACTTGGGTTGGTCCCTCTCACCAATGCTTGTGCAAAGTGCCAGGCAAATCGGGAGGCAGACCCTCTAAAGGTAAAAGCACACACACAAAATGAAATAAGACATAGCAAACATTGTGATCTTTATCCTTTGGGAAATTGAAGTGTGCACTAAGCTAAAAATCACAAAGACTATTTTAGGTGGAAATCTTTGGTCGTGTCCTACACCAAATAGATTAGTAGTTTCAATGTTTGTCTTTAACACACGAAATCGATGACCTACACAAAAGAAAGCCCCAAATTAATTGCCAAAATAATATTAAAAAATCCAACCAAAAGAAAATAATGACATGCAAACTAACAAACTAATATAATTTAACAAATCAAAATAGATCTAAACCAAACCTAATTAAATCTAAATCTAAATCTAAATCAAAATAAAATTTTAAAAAAGATCTAAAAGAAATTAATGAAATCTAAATCCAAACTAAATTAAAATTAAGCTAAGGCTAAAACTAAAATAACAAAGATCTAAGCAAATTTAATCGAACTCACAAAAACAAAATTTAAATCTAAAACTAATTAAAACCAAATCTAATCTAAATAAAAACTTTAACACATCTAATTTAATCTAAAAAAAAGAGTCTAGACAAATTGATTAACCAAAAAATATTTAAAACCTAGCCTAAACTTAAACTAAACTAAACTTAAAAATCAAAATTAAAAAAACAAATCTACATTAACTAATTTAATTCTAAATCTAATCTAATTCTAAACTTAAACTAAACCAAATTGAAACTTAAGCTTAAACTAAATAAAAAAAGTTTTTTAAAAAAGCGAAGTTCTAAAACTAGTCCTCATCTAGCTAAAACTAACTAAATGAAACCTAAACTAATGCCTTCAAATTTTTATGAAGATGTTTTTTGTTTTTTTTGGCAGCTTATATAAATGGTTTGCAACGTGTTTTTACATCAGATTTAGCATGATTTTAAACATTTTTTATAGCAACTTATAAAGGATATTTCAACGTGTTTTTTTATAACAGCTTAATAAATAATTTTTCTATGATTGTTTTGCAGATTTGTAAGAGGGTTTCCAACGTTTTTTTAATAGTAGATATGTTGTTGTTTTTTTTTTGTTTTTTTTAGTATAGTCTGGTTTTTAACGGTTTTTTAACAAATTGAAAGATGGATTTTAATGCCTTTGATAACAGATTATAAAATGTGTTTTGAGAAGATTAAAAAATAGATTTAAGCAGGGTAAAGAACATCTTTGTTTGCAGATTTAACACATGTTTATTAGTTATAAAAACTAAACATCAAATCTGTCAAACACCAAGCACATTAGAAATTTCGTAGAGCACCAAGAAGAGAGATCTATGATCTGCAACCATTTAAATGTTAACTATTTACACTATCTGTCATCCGGCAAATACGTGGCATGCGTTGTTGGCAAAATGTTACATGTGGCATTGACGTGACAAGGAATATATAATGATATTTGTGTAAAGTGAAAAGTTGGAAAGTCTGAATGGTTTGTCGGCAGTTTTATTTGAGACCAATGTAAACTGACAAGTTTATTAATTATTGTCAGTCCTTTCTCGCCAAGTATTGACTTTGCATGGCGGACTCCAAATTTTTGTTAAACCTAATTGAGGTTGTGGGTATCGAATTACTCTGAACAAACAGTTTTGTTGCATTTTGAAAGATTGTATTCATTTTGTAAATCAGACAGGTAATAATTTGGGTCAAGATATCTTTGTGCGAAACAGGGAATTGATCGATGGATTCACGCAGGTTCATTATTTGTTGTCTATTTCACATGGAGTTTCAGGTTTATGCATTTATCTTACTCAGTGAAAATACAAGTTTGCTTATATGTTTGTTTTGCTCTGTATGAGAATCTGGAGCGCATGAAAGAAGGAAGAAACTTCCTAAGGCCAGACAGAATCTTGTGTCTCAGGTATGCGGTTTCTTGGGCAGAATCGTAAAATTCACAGGTATGAAGATTATGTTCTTGATTCACTTCTAAAGAGGGTTTCGAAATCGATATATGGCTATGCAGTGTTTTATAAATCTTTTGGGGTTTTAAACCCAGGGCACTATTTAAAAGTTTGTTGTTTCAAAGCAAAAGGAAATATGTAAATGTTTCAGTCAGTTATGCCGTTATGAAAACTGTCTTCAAATATCTCTCAAACGAAGATTTATGTTTATCAGCTTCGCTTAAAACAGATTTGTAATCTGAAACAGATCTTTTGCAGTTTTTTAAGAGGAAGATTGTTAAACAAATTCTAACTGGTTCAGTTAGAAATATGTAACTGTTTTGTTTCGAAGTTCATATATAACTTGTAATCTTTAGATGCATGTACGTATGTGTGTGTAAAAAACATATATATATATATGTATCTGAAGATTAGCGGGTCTGAAAGTTTTATCATAAACTTGTGTACATGTACAAGTGATATATGCACATTTGTATATGTATATGAGTTGTGTTAAATTGTGTTAAATTTCTGAGCAGTAGTGACTGCCGATTGTAAAGAATTGAAATGAATAAAAGATACAGGTTCATGGAGTGGTTTTTCTCCCTATGACAAAATCATGAGATTTTGGAGGGTTTTCCACTCGGCACAAATTTGGTATTTCTTCATGTTTGTGAATTTCATTTTCTTATGCTTATGATAAATGTTTACACTTCTCCTGCATAAACTGTAAATATTCTGTTTTAAACTGCTTAGTGAAATTTTTGAAGGAGTTTCTTATTAGAACAATACAGTTCTGATTCACCCCCCCCTCTCAGAACTGTGATACTTCCAACAAGTGGTATCAGAGCGTAGGATTCCTTTAGGAATTGATCTCTGGTTATTGGAAGTTATGGCACATTCTGAAGGAGCTTTCCTTAATAGGGCACCTTTGTTTGATGGAAATGATTATGTTTTCTGGAAAGTTAAAATGGAAGCATTTATACATTCTCTAGATGTAAGGATGTGGGATGTAGTAACAACAAAATACAATGTTCCAGCGTCAGTTCCTACTGATGCAGATGAGAAACTAAAATTTGAATTAGATAAGAAGGCTAGATATGCTCTTCTTTGTGGTCTTGCTAGAGATGTCTTTGCCAAAGTCATTTATTGTAAATCTGCAAATGATATATGGGTAAAACTTGAAACTATCTATCAAGGAGATGACAAGGTTAAAGAATCCAAACTGATTACTCTTAAAACTCAGTTTGACAATCTGAAAATGAGTGATGATGAAACCATTGCTGCATATTTTTTAAGAATTGAGGAAGTTGTGAATGCCAGGAAGGGTTTAGGTGAAGACATAGAAGAACATGATGTTGTTTCAAAGGTTATTAGGTCAGTCCTACCTAAATTTGAAACAAAAATTTCTACATTAGAAGAAAAGAAAAGCTTTTCAAAAATGACCTTACATCAACTTCAAGGAACTCTAACTGCATATGAAATGAGAATCAGCAGTCAAGCTAGTTCTTCATCAAAAGAATCAGCCTTTAAGGTTGAAAAGAATGATGAGAGTGATTCAGATCTAACTGATGCTTTAGAAGCATTATTGGTTAAAAGAATGGCAAAGAAATATAAAAGCAAACCTAAATGCTTCAGTTGTGGTCAATTAGGACATTTTGCTGCTAGATGTCCAAATATTGAACTTGATGAGTGTGATGAGAAATCTGAGAGATTTTCCAGGAAGAAGCCTTGGAATCAGAATAAAAGATTTAAGGATTTCAAAAAGAAAAGTCTTTTTTCAAAAGAGGATCCAAATGAAGAATCTAGTGATGCAGATGAAGACGGGGAAACATTATTTATGGCGGAAATAGTTCATACTCCTAAATTTGAATCAAATGAGCCGGAATCCTCATCTGATTTAGAGATAGAAGTAGATCTTGAAGAAGAACTTTTAAAATCTCTGCAAGAAATTAAAAGGTTAAAAAAATCAGTTGCAAGTTATGAGACTGAAAATCAAAAACTTCAAGATGAATTAATAAAAGCAAATTCAATTATAGAAGGTCAAAAACTCTCACTTGAAGAAAAGGATAAAAAACTGAAAATCTTGCAATGTTCTTTTGAAGAATCTACTAATCAGAAAACAAAGTTGTTTTTCAATGGATATTGTTTCAACTGTAATATCTTTGGGCACAAAGCAATCTTTTGTAAAAATAGTACTGGTCAAGGCAAAAGAAAAGTTATTAGGTGCTTCAAATGTTTTTACTATGGTCACTATGCAAATCAGTGTAAATTAAATCTGAGACCTAAACAGAAGTGGAAACAAGTAAAGACGAATGAAAAGTCCTTAATTGTTGAAACAGTCTTATTTGCTCAAAATTCTGCAACATGGGTGTTGGATAGTGGCTGTTCTCATCATATGACTGGGTGCAAGAACAAATTCAAAACCTTAGAAAACTTTGATGGAGGTTTTGTACGTTTTGGTGATAATTCAGGAGCTTATATAACAGGAAAAGGCTCAATAATCTTAAATAATGATACACCAATACATGATGTGTACCTTGTCGAAGGATTGAAACATAACCTTTTAAGTGTTAGTCAGATATGTGATAGTGGATATTTTGTTTCTTTCAATACAAAAGAATGTCATATTAAAAATGGGAAAGATAGAGTCATTGCCAGTGGGTTAAGAACAAATGGTAATTTGTATAATCTGATAGATTCAACTATTCAAGAAACATCATTGGTCAATACCTGCTTTATGAGTCAAGTGGAAGAGAATTGGCTATGGCACAAAAGACTGGGACATTTGAATTTTGATAATCTTGCTAGAATCAGCAAGAACAAAAAGGTCAGGGGTCTACCTCAAATAACTAAACCTGCATCTGTTTGTGAAAAGTGTATAAAAGGTAAACAAACAAGAGTTTCTTTTAAAACAAAAGAATATCTGACAAACAGACCACTTGAACTAGTACATACTGATTTATGTGGTCCAACTAAAACAGCCTCTTTAAATGATGAAAAATATTTCATGCTGTTTATAGATGATTATTCAAGAATGGTTTGGGTAACATTTTTGAAACATAAATCAGAAGCCTTTGAACGTTTCAAAATTTTCAGGAAGATGGTAGAAAGAGAAACTGATTTAAAACTGAAATGCTTAAGATCAGATAGAGGAGGAGAGTTTACCTCTCAAGAATTTATTGAGTATTGTGAAAGACGAGGTATAAAAAGACAATACTCTACTGCTAGAACACCTCAACAAAATGGGGTTGTAGAGAGAAAAAATAGAACTGTCAAGGAAATGGCCAGGACTATGTTAAATGAAGCAAAGCTGCCTGACAAGTTCTGGAAAGAAGCTGTTCATACAGCTGTCTATATTTTAAATAGAGCTCAAATCAGAATTAGGACAGCTTATACACCATATGAATTATGGTATGGGAAAACAGCAAATGTTAAGAATTTTAAAATATTTGGTTGCAAATGTTTTATCAGAAAAAATGATGATTCTCTAGAAAACTTTAACTCAAGATCTGATGAAGGGATTTTTCTTGGGTATTCTACACATAGCAAAGCATATAAATGCTATAATAAAAGGCTGAACAAAATTGTAGAAGCCATAAATGTTATGTTTGATGAAACATCTGTATGCTGTAATGACAAAGAAGAATATGAAGGTTTATCTTTTCAAGAATCAGAGAGTTTTCATAATGAAAATCATGAACAAGATAAAGTTGAAACTGATGATGAAGATGAACTTGCAGGAAGAATAGAATCAGAAAATAGTCCCAATTCTAAAATCACTAGTGATGGATCAAAGATAAAAACATCTTCTAGAATAATAGCTAAGAGACATCCTGAGTCTCAAGTTATTGGTGATATTGATAAAGGAATTTTGACTAGAAGAAAAGCCAAAATAGGAGAACAAGTAAATATTGCTGAACAGTTTTGTTTGATAGCAGATTTTGAACCAAAGAATGTAACTGAAGCTCTATCAAATTCTAGTTGGCAAAATGCTATGCTAGATGAAATAAATCAGATAGAGAAAAACAAGACTTGGGAACTTGTTCCCAGACCTGATGATAAAAATATTATTGGTGGAAAATGGATATTCCGCAATAAACTAAATGAGGAAGGTGTAGTGATCAGAAATAAAGCAAGATTTGTTTGCAAAGGATATGCACAACAAGAAGGAGTTGATTTTGGTGAAACCTTTGCACCAGTTGCAAGGATGGAGTCAATCAGAATCTTTCTTGCATATGCCACTCATAAAAATTTTACTGTTTACCAAATGGATGTCAAAACTGCTTTCCTAAATGGATATCTTGAGGAGGAAGTTTATATGGAACAGCCAGAAGGTTTCAAATCTTCTGACAAGCCTAATTATGTTCTGCGTCTCAAAAAGGCCTTATATGGTTTAAAACAAGCTCCTCGAGCTTGGTATTCCAGATTAGATAAACATCTAATTGCAAATGGATTCATTAAAGGAAATGTGGACAGCACTTTGTATACAAAAATGGACAATGAAAATTTATTGGCTGTTGAAATATATGTTGATGATATTATTTTTGGTTCTACTAATGATCATTTAGCACAAACTTTTTCAGGAATCATGGAGTCAGAATTTGAAATGTCTATGTTAGGACCTTTGACATTTTTCTTGGGAATTCAAGTCTCTCAGCTTGAACATGGTTTGTTTATCTCTCAACTGAAATATGCTAAGGAAATGCTTAAAAGGTTTCAAATGGATACTTGTAATCCAGTTGGTACACCAATGGAAATTGGATGTAAGTTGATGAAAATTGATGAATCTCCTCTTGTTGATCAAAGAGAGTATCGATCTATGATAGGAAGTCTTTTATATCTTACTGCTTCTAGACCAGATATAATGTACTCTGTATGTCAAGTTGCTAGATATCAAGCAGCTCCTCGTCAATCTCATCTCAATGCTGTTCACCGTATCTTTAAATATTTACAAGGTACTTTGGATTATGGTTTGTGGTATCCAAAAAATGATGATTTTGCTCTCATTGGTTATACAGATGCTAATTGGGGTGGATGTAAAGATGATCAACGAAGTACTAGTGGTGCTGCATTTTTCTTAGGTGATCGGTTAGTTGCTTGGCACAGTAAAAAACAAGATTGTGTCACTCTTTCTACTGCTGAGTCTGAAGTTATTGCTGCAACGGCATGTTGTACTCAGTTAATTTGGATGTCTTATCAGCTTTCAGATTTGGGTATTCATGTTCAAAAACCTCTCAAAATCCTTTGTGACAATACCAGTGCTATTCAGATTTCTAAAAATCCTGTTATGCATTCTAGAACTAAGCATGTTGCCATCAAATTGCAGTATATTCGCGAACATGTGTCATCCAATGAGGTCATTCTTATTCATGTACCTTCTAAATTACAAGTTGCTGATATTTTTACCAAAGCTCTTCCTAGAGAATTGTTTGAACAGTTCAGAATTCGCTTGGGAGTCTTCTCCCAATCCATGCTGGGATAAGTTTTACAGCAGATGGTTAGATTTTTGATGCATAAATTTTGGGGGAGTAAGTAGGTTCATACAGGTTCAGTTCAGTGGTGTTTTGATGGTGTTTTGATTGGCACAGGTTCATACAGTTCAGTTCAGTGGTGTTTTGATGGTGTTTTGATTGGCACAGGTTCATACAGGCTCATTTGACACAGGTTCACAGGGACAGGTTCAGTTTTGATTTGATCTTTTGGCACAGCAGTTTTGGTTTGCTCAGGTTTGGTTCTTGTATTTGGATGCACTTGGGTCATAGGTTAATCATGTTCTCATGGTACATCTGTTTGGTATTTCAGTTCATTATCTTATTTATGATCAACGGTATTTCAGTTCATTCTATGTAATGGTGAAAATTTCTGCATCAAAAATGGGGGAGATTGTTAACTATTTACACTATCTGTCATCCGGCAAATACGTGGCATGCGTTGTTGGCAAAATGTTACATGTGGCATTGACGTGACAAGGAATATATAATGATATTTGTGTAAAGTGAAAAGTTGGAAAGTCTGAATGGTTTGTCGGCAGTTTTATTTGAGACCAATGTAAACTGACAAGTTTATTAATTATTGTCAGTCCTTTCTCGCCAAGTATTGACTTTGCATGGCGGACTCCAAATTTTTGTTAAACCTAATTGAGGTTGTGGGTATCGAATTACTCTGAACAAACAGTTTTGTTGCATTTTGAAAGATTGTATTCATTTTGTAAATCAGACAGGTAATAATTTGGGTCAAGATATCTTTGTGCGAAACAGGGAATTGATCGATGGATTCACGCAGGTTCATTATTTGTTGTCTATTTCACATGGAGTTTCAGGTTTATGCATTTATCTTACTCAGTGAAAATACAAGTTTGCTTATATGTTTGTTTTGCTCTGTATGAGAATCTGGAGCGCATGAAAGAAGGAAGAAACTTCCTAAGGCCAGACAGAATCTTGTGTCTCAGGTATGCGGTTTCTTGGGCAGAATCGTAAAATTCACAGGTATGAAGATTATGTTCTTGATTCACTTCTAAAGAGGGTTTCGAAATCGATATATGGCTATGCAGTGTTTTATAAATCTTTTGGGGTTTTAAACCCAGGGCACTATTTAAAAGTTTGTTGTTTCAAAGCAAAAGGAAATATGTAAATGTTTCAGTCAGTTATGCCGTTATGAAAACTGTCTTCAAATATCTCTCAAACGAAGATTTATGTTTATCAGCTTCGCTTAAAATAGATTTGTAATCTGAAACAGATCTTTTGCAGTTTTTTAAGAGGAAGATTGTTAAACAAATTCTAACTGGTTCAGTTAGAAATATGTAACTGTTTTGTTTCGAAGTTCATATATAACTTGTAATCTTTAGATGCATGTACGTATGTGTGTGTAAAAAACATATATATATATATGTATCTGAAGATTAGCGGGTCTGAAAGTTTTATCATAAACTTGTGTACATGTACAAGTGATATATGCACATTTGTATATGTATATGAGTTGTGTTAAATTGTGTTAAATTTCTGAGCAGTAGTGACTGCCGATTGTAAAGAATTGAAATGAATAAAAGATACAGGTTCATGGAGTGGTTTTTCTCCCTATGACAAAATCATGAGATTTTGGAGGGTTTTCCACTCGGCACAAATTTGGTATTTCTTCATGTTTGTGAATTTCATTTTCTTATGCTTATGATAAATGTTTACACTTCTCCTGCATAAACTGTAAATATTCTGTTTTAAACTGCTTAGTGAAATTTTTGAAGGAGTTTCTTATTAGAACAATACAGTTCTGATTCACCCCCCCCTCTCAGAACTGTGATACTTCCAACATTAAAAACATATATCAGTAAGAGGTTTCATGTCGAGTTCACCAGAAAATGTAACTAGGAATTCAGGGAAAAGGATTCATAGCATAAATTATTTAACCACCAAATTTAACAAGCTATGAAAATATTCCTAATTCAATCAATAGAAGAATGAAAGACAAAACATCAAAAGAAAGCGCAAACCAAAAAGCGAATGTTTCCTATTGTTCTTCTTTCACCTTCAAATTGTGTGGGTGTCACCTACAAATGCAAGTGAATAGCAAACAAAATGATTGCAAGAGAGCAATTTGAAAGCAATAGCATAAGATTATTCTAAGCGTCGATGAAATTGAATAAGAAAAGAGTCCAATTTATAGGCAAATTGAGGATTGATTGGATGGCTAATATTGATTTGAGATTGAAAGTAATCAATGAACAATATTAAATGAGATGACTTGTTAAGTGAGGATAAAAAAGAAATTGCATTTCCAATGTTGAGCAAGAAATATAAATAAAAAGAGCTAAGTGAAAATGAATATTAGAAACATCTATTTTCACTAAAATATGGCAAAATGAAATAGAGTTAAGTGAAAATAATTATTGGAAACATCTATTTTCACTAAAATATGCCAAAATAAAATAGAGGAAAAGACTAGTGGAGAACTAGCAAGTTGAAGTGATAAAGGAGATAGAAATTACAAAGTGGAAGAGATAATTGGAAATAAAAATAAAAATAGAAAGTGAAAGAACTAAGTGGGGTCATAAATAAATTTATTTATTTCACCCACACATAGTAATTAAATATTTAATTAGAATAAATGGAGAAAGGGGATTAAATAAGTAAAAAAAATTATTTAATCATAGAAGAATAATTAGCTTAGAATAAAGGGATTAAATAATTAGAGAATTATTCAATCGAAGAGGAATAGTTAGGATTAGTCGATTAAGATCAAGATTAATTGATTAGAAGGAGATAATGATGATTATTAATTAAATAATAAAGATTATTTAATTAATGGTTTAGAAGAACAATTATTAAAATTAGAAGAAGAATATTAGTACTAATTAAATAACTAAAATTATTTAATCAGTTTAGATGAAAAAGGTTAGTGAAAAGTGGACCGTTGAAGGCTTAGGACAATTTTCAGTGTCTACAATTATGAATCATGGAGAAAATAAATATGGAACTATCTCATGGGGAAAAGGTTATATTGGCTATCTAAAGGAAAAAATTATCAACCTATTGATCCTAATGCATTAACAAAATGGGAGATTGAACCAGATAAAACACTTGGATGCATATGTTCATTAGTCTCATTTGATAATGTGTAGTTTCATATTGAATCATGTAAAACACCTTAGAAGACTTGAGGGACTTTTGAAAAAATATATGGTAAAATTGGTAAGATTAGTGGATATCAAATTGATAATGGTTTGATGAATCTTGATCCAAAAGGTTTTTACCACATCCATGACTACATCTCCAAAGTCAAGCAATTAAGAACACAACTTAAATATTGCAATAGTGAAAAAGAGGATTTACAATTAATTCTTATTATGTTTTCCAAACTTGGTCTTTAGTATTTAGTATTTGTTTCTAGCTTTCCTACTCAACAACTTTCAATGGGAGTATCATATCTTTATCTTAAGCTTGACGATTTTCAAATCTTCTAATTCAAGAGGAAGCAAATTTATTTCACATGGGTTTAATCAAGTCCTATAAACCACAAGCATTGGTGCCTAGTGAGCCTAAGGTAAAGAATGAAACAAGGAATAAGAAGAAAAAGAAAAAAGAAAAAAAGAACAAGGTACATAAAGAGTATCAATCCTCTCCCTCTCAAGGGGAATATTCTAAGCTAAAGAAGCTTATATGTGCATATTGCAATAAATTAGGGCATAATGAACATCAACATTATTTAAAACAAATTGATGAGTTGAAGCATATTCTTAAGAAGAATTAAATCAATTTGCCTTCAACAATATCAAGTGGTTTGTTTTCTTCTTCATCATCAAATTCAAAGAGATGCAAAGGGCAAGAACTTGTTGTAGTTGTAGATTCTAATCCAAGTAGGTGGATGCTTGATTTAGGAGCCTCACATCATATTGCTTCATCAAAGAGTATGTTCTCTTCATTTAAGTATTGTTCATCAATGCATCCTAATGGATAAGATTACATCTATGTGTGTTCATGGGAAGGGACCTATTAACATGGATGACAAATAATTTAATGGTATTCTTTGTGTGCCTTCATTTTCAACCAATATCCTTTTTATCTATTATATCATATGGCGAAGCAAGAAAGAGCATTGAGTTCACACCAAATCTTGCCATCACTCAAGATTTTCATAGCAAAGAAATCATTGTAGTTGTGTAGGTTGATCACAAATTTTAACTCTACACCTTCTCATATTTTTCTTCTATTGTTCCTTCAGTTGATGTACACAATATGACATATAGTGTGGACACATTTGAGGAGATTTGATATGGTCATTTAATTTATTGAGTCCTTTCATCTTCTAAGGCTATTGAGACATGTGTTGATAATATATCTCCTTCATCTACTGTTGCTTGTAATGCCACTTGTGTTGCCATAGTTTTGGATTCTTGTGCTTCAGTAAAGTGGGACACACATTGTTTTCTAGACATTGTTACATGGAATGATCACTTGAAAGACATTGCAAGTTTGCTTGTGGATTCCTACATTTTAGATTTGGGAGACATCATTGATTACATTCATCTTCTCTTTGATGGAGATGATAATTATTTGATTGTTATGAGGAAACACTCTAACCCTCTTGTTCACTCTCTACATGATTATTCCTAAAGGTTTAAAATGATTTTGGATACATTTGAACAACATTTAGAGGTATATTTTTATTTGTACAATGTTCTACATTAGTTTGTAGGAGATCCTAGATTGTCATCTTCAACAGGTATGACCTAGAATGCCTAATTGGATGGTAGTAGTTTTTGGCATTGATATGGAGACACTTGAGTATACTTCTTATACATCACACTTGTTATGGGACTTTTTACCCAAAGTAAAAATACATTAATGAAAAGCATTTAAATAAAAAAGAAAGAAATAATCATATTTTTAAAATAATAATTAAAACCCTCTGAAAGGGTGTGATGGTTTGAAAAACCAACCCTTAAGTCTTATATAATTCATTTATGTGAGAATTGGAAAAAGGGGGATGTATGGAGATTATACCCAAAGAAAGAATACATGAAGAAGGATTAATTAAAGAGAGCACAAGGGAGGGAATAGTTAAGGTCTGTGGCTAGGCATTGGGCATTGGAGAAGAGGCATACAATGTGTGTCCAACTCGGGGTACAACGTACACCTGGGATTGTCCTGGCCAGGGCTGCGTTTATTTCATGTCGTGAAGGCATGCAAGGTTTTGTGTAAGAACCTGTCCTCCTGGAGTGCTTCCTTGTCATGGAAAGCCAAGACCTGTAACTGATCCTCTGCCTACTGGATAGAATCCCTCTCCAGATTACACACAAACATGTATTTATATATATAATTGCAAATAGTGGTGTTTCATTAGTTTGTTTATTACTAGATATTAATGCTATTGAATTTCTATGATCTGATTATTGATGCACATTTATGTTTATAAATGTTCTCCTGTAATATATTGTTGTGTAAACGTTATATTCCTATGTTTTAAATGTTTATTTAATATAAAGTAGCGTTAATTTATTTATCATTACCTTAACTAATTTACTTTTGGAACTACTTTAAATATTATGTAAATTCTTAATAACAATAGATATATTAAGTCTCTTAATATTTTAAATATTTACTTAGGGTGAAAAGGGTAGTTACAACACTTCATCATTCTTCCCTCATCTTCCTTTCAAGAACGGGAATACATTTTGCATGACATATTTGTTTTTTTCTACCTAAGGGGAGGAATGTTGTTTGGAAATATTAAATCATCTTCAACATCCAATGTTAAGTGTCTACCATCATTACAAGTGACTCTACATTGAGGGGTGGTTGCACAATCTCTCTTCTTCTTCTCTCTTATAAGGAGAAACTTTTCCTAGCATGGGATTTCGCCAATCTCATTGTTCACTAAGAGAATTTCTCTCATTTGGAAATGATTTATGTCTCATTGGGGTTTTTCCCTTTTCTTCATTTGTGAGAGATTGCATTGCATTTGTACATGGGTAAAAGTAAAAAGTTGTGTCACACTTTTATAAAGGAAATGGTCAATGCTAATTAAACTTTTTAAATTAAATCAATCGAAAGTGAAATATATGTTTTGAATTTTGAGATGTTGTAAACTAATAAAAATTGTATTCTTTTGTCTATTTTATGTTTGTAATTTTAACAAAAAATAAAAAAATTATTTGAATGTTATTTTTTATAAACTAAACACTATAATTTAGTTGCTTTTGATATTAAAAGCAGCCAAAAACGAGGGGGCTGACCCATAGGAACAATTAGAAGGACAGTGGCAAAACCATTGTCTGCATATAATCAACATAGTAGCAGCCTTTTACCTCTATCAAAAACAAAAACCATGCTACGAGAGTTTATCAGTGATAAGGTAATACTAATCAGAGTTTTAGTCATTTGCCACACAGGGCAATAAACAAAGAAGTATAAACAAAAGCATAAACTAGCCTTATCCGCCCAACGGCTACTAGATATAGTCAAAAAACCAGAAATCCTCCACATGCAGAAAATTATTTCTTTTATCCATGGCTCTTCTTAGGGAGTAGCTTTCTAGCCCATTCCTTAGTGAGGAATTTGAACAGGGCTTTGTAGTCCTCATCCTCCTTGCCTTTCCCTTTGGTCGTGCTTTCATGCATGAGGCACAAAGTAGTAGTCAAGCATCGCATAACATTCAGAGCAAACTTGGAAACATCGTGCATCTTGGACTCCGCTGCCTCTAGTCTACTGGTGATCACCTGCACATTGTGATAGAGGGCCTCCATCTTTTTCTCTAGCTCCACCAGGTTGGTTTCCTCCTCCTCCTTCACGCTGCTGGCCTCCTCCACGACCATCGTTTTTTCCATCCTGAAGGTCCGGGAGGGGAAATTGGATGGCTCTGGACTCTTGGAGGATATGGAGCTTTCCGAAACCCAAGTGGAGCTCATAGAATGAGGGGTCAGATTATGCTAAGCCAGGGGCATTTTATCAGTCGGAATGGAATTGTCGGTGTCGTGAGAGGAGGAGGGGTCTCTCAGGGATTTATCTGAGGGTTTAGAGACCAGTCTACTAGAACGATGGGGGGTATTGTCTTCTTTAGTAATTTCCATATCAGAGTCAATCTCTTGGATTTTGACTCTCTTGAGGGTTTTGGCCTCCTCTGGGGAGTGATTCTTGGTTTTCTTGCTGGAGGAGCCAATTTCTGGGAGCCGAGGAGGGCTAGAATCATTAATGGCAGGAGGGTAGATCGAAGGGCTGACGTTCTGGATAGAGATGGAACGGGGCAGGCAGAGGGTGAGGTGAAAGTTATACAGGCAGAGAATAAGGCCTTGATACAAGATGGGAAAATCTTTCCCTTTTTTCTTAGCTTCAGCTATGTCTTTAACATTAGCGTCCATAGAATGTAGTAAAAAGAACATAATGGAAATGAGGTCTTTATTCCTCAAGTGGTTTAGGAAAGGGAGATGGTAGTAGTAGAAAATGTCATACCTTCTCGCCAGTGTAAAATACTTCATCACGATATAGCAGACCTCATCCCACAGGTGAGGGAGCTCCTCCCTATTGAAGCCTCCCGCCCTCTTGACAGGGTTTTCACCTTGGCGGAAGAACTGGTTAAGGCTAGTAGAATCTGGAATACGGCTCTATTTTTTTCCATTTCCTACCCTCCATAGAAAGACCCGTCGCCTGAGCTATAACCTCTTCATTGATTTCGAAAGAGATTCCCCCCATGGTCACCCTTTTGTCTTCCCATGAAGTCACAAATTGTCTGGATAGTCTTTTGTCATTTCCCTTCATACTCTCCATGAATTTGTCAATGTCGCCTTCTGAGCAAACAAACCATGCCGCTGGTTTAGCTTTGAACTCATCCACTTTATTGGGTTCCAGTCTAAGCCTGTTCCCCCCATTCTTGAATCCTCCAACTTAACAGATTGAGAGTGACTTTCAGAAAAAAAACGCAGAGCCGAAGCAAGCTTAAGGCAGAGTTGTTAAAATAATTGTGTCGAACTTGGATTAAGAGGTCGTAATAATCAGAGTGATTATTGTCTCTTAAGTCCAAGTAGATATCAAAAGTAGAAGATCTACTCGGAATGTGCAAACCATCACTCGAGCCAATGTGATTTGATAGGTCCCCATCGCTGCCTTTATTGTCGCCAGTTGGCTCCATCCGGGTAATAATTAGGGAGTAATCATTCCTGATTTCTATACTTTCCTCATAATTCCATCCCTTGTGGTAGTGGTGACTCAGCCTGCCTTTGATACGTGGTCGTCTGGGATAGTAATGGGCGGGATTCCCGTGCCAATTTGAAATTTCAATGAAGGTTTCCTTCATCATTGTGCAGATAGAACTGTCCCTTTTTGGGTAAAGGCCTTTTCCTTTTCCAAGATTACCTTTGTGGTGACCGACAGTAGACTGGGGTCCCTCCAATATTGTAAGCCATTTTGTAGCCTTCCTACCACCGCCATGGAATCGACAGCTTCATTTCCTTCTCTGAAGATGTGGCGGATGGTGAAGTCCTCCAGCTTGACCAGGAGGCACCTGATATCCCTCAGAATGGATCCCACTCTCCAACCCACCAATGAGTTCCCTTTAACTAAGTCCACAATGATTTGAGAGTCTCCTTCAATTTCTAGCTGTTTAATTCCTATGGAGTTACCCATTTTCAGACCCCAAAGGAGGGCCATTCCTTCAGCTTGAGTGATCATATTATTCTTTAGGTTGTCCGCGTAGGCTGCAACAGTGTTCCCCAAATGGTCCTGGATGATTCCACCCCCTGCTTGACAATTGCTTTGGGCTGAACCGTCAAAATTCAGTTTAAACCAGTGTAACTTAGGGGTTGACCATCTGGTCATCCTTCTTTTGTTCTTGGTACTGTTGTTGAAGCTATCAAAACCAGGGGGGAGCTTCCAACTTTTAGCAATTTTTTTCTCAACCTTATTAGGAGGATAAGGGGAGGTTTTCCATTTTGTAACTTCTAAGTTTTTAGAGATGATCTTAAAGCAAATGTGTGCCACAGTGTCCGGGGGGTCTCCATGTCTCTGAAAATTATGTTGTTTCTTTCTCTCCATAAGGCCCAACAGATGTGCGGCGGTATTTGTTTCCATAATTGAATGATGAGGGGGTGATGGGAGGGGGGGTCCAATCAAAGGCAAAAAAATTAATGTCCTTCTGGAAGACCCAATAGAGATCGCATTTCTGAAGAGTGATAGTCCAAAGATGAACAACAAAGGGGCAGACGACAACAAGATGGTCAATAGTTTCCTCATCAGCTTTACACAGACGACATCTATTGGGGAGATGGAATCCTTTCTTCTTCAAGTTATCCAGCATGAGGGTTTTACCATGCGTGAGGGACCGCCAGAAGAAATTAATTTTAGGGATTAGCTGAGGGTTCCAAACTTTCTTCCAGCATTCAACATCCACAGGGGGTTTGAGGAGCTGATTGTAAGCAGATTTAACTGAGAAAGAGCTTGATTGGGTCTCTTTCCAGATGAAGTTGTCTTCATACGAGGCCAGGGGGATTCTTGTTTCTGACAAGATGCATTGCAGGTCCTGAGCAAGGGGGACCAGGTTAGGTTTGTTGTTGAAGATGTGGACAATGTTCTTCCAGCAAGATCTTCCTAGTACCAAATAATCCGCGATATAATCCCCCAGGAGACCTTTAAGGTGGTGCATAATTTGATTGAAGCGAGTGCTGACCAAGGGCCTGTCCTCCATCCAAAAGTCTTCCTAGAATCTCACCTTTCTACCATCTCCCAATTGCCATTTCAGACCTTCTCTAACCATCAATTTGCTCTTTAGGATGTTATTCCATAACTTGGATCCTTGGGGAAGGTTGGTTGTACTCAAATTGTAATAGAAGTGCTCCCGGTCCAGTTACTTTGCTTTGATGATGTTACACTAGTCTGCCTCACCTTTAGCCAGTGTCCATCCAATCTTAGCAATTAGCGCCTTATTGAGGGCATTAATTTTTCTTATACCCAAACCTCCCATTGATTTGGGTAAGCACACAGTATCCCAATTGACCAAAGCAAGGTGTTTTTTCTCTTCCAGGCCAGCCATAAGAAGGTTCTTTGGATTTTCTCAAGTTTTTCCCCCATGGTCCCTGATATTTTAAACATGGAAAGGAAGTACACCGGAATTCCCTGTAGGAAAGCTGCAAGAAGCTGGAGCTTCCCCGCACTACTGAGGAATTTCCCTTTCC
The DNA here is from genome assembly GCF_030272615.1 of Cryptomeria japonica. Taxonomy (NCBI): domain Eukaryota; kingdom Viridiplantae; phylum Streptophyta; class Pinopsida; order Cupressales; family Cupressaceae; genus Cryptomeria; species Cryptomeria japonica. Next base: position 345,456,900 of record NC_081408.1, read on the forward strand.
ATCCCACAAGTTTTTTCTGCATCCGTTCCGATATAGAGTTCCAGAAGGTGGGAGTGACTTCCTTGACCATGAGGGGGAGACCCAGGTAGGTTCCCGGAAGAGTTGCCATCTTGCATATGAGGATAGAGAGGATTTTGAGTTGGAGGTCATTAGGACTGTTGAAGAAGAAGAGATTACTCTTCTCTTAGTTGATGCATTGTCCCGAAGCCTTGGCATAGTCGGCAAGTAAGATCTTCCACCCTTTAGCCTCCATGATAGAAGACTTACCAAATAGGAAGGTGTCATCCATGAACTGTTGAATATTAGAGGGGGGGAGCGTGGAGGCCGCTTTGAACCCTTGGAGCCTCCATTGGTGACCAGATGGGTCACATTCCTACTTAAGACTTCAGCTATCATGATAAACAGATAAGGGGATAGAGGGTCACCCTGTCGGATGCCTTTTTCTGCTTTGAAATAGCCCCTAGGAGTCCCATTAATAAAAACCGAGAACTGGACCGTGGTAACACATTCCCGAATCATACTCACCACTTTTTGGTTAAAGCCCGGTTTTAAAAGAGCTTTGAAAAGAAAATCCCAATTAACCTTGTCATAAGATTTAGATATATCAAGTTTAAAAACCATACCTGTTATTTTGCTCCTATCCAGGGAGTGGATTATCCCATGAGTGGCAATGGCAGCATCCAAAATTTGGCGACCTGGGACAAAGCCTTTCTGGGATGGGCGGATAAATTTTCCCAGGAAGGGCTTAATCCTATTCACAAGGACCTTGGAGAGTATCTTATAAATGGTATTACAGAGACTTATGGGATGATACTCCTTCAAGCAACTGGGGTTAGTGGTCTTTGGGATGAGAACAATGAAAGTGTTATTGACCTTCTTCAGCAATCTCCCTGTCTTAAAGAAATCTTGAACAACTTTGGTGACATCATAGCTAACAATATCCTAGTAATGCTGGAAGAATGCCGGGGGGAAGCCATCCGAGCCTGGAGTCTTGTAGACCCCCATAGCAAAGATAGCTCAGTGGCCTTCATCAGCGGAGATGGGGGAAATTAGTTGCCGGTTGTCGTCCTCATTGATGACAATCGGAAGCTTACTAATAATGCAGTCCTGGAGAGCAGTATCACTTCCACCATTATCAGAATATAGTCTTGTGAAAAAGTCCACCGCACTCTGCCCAATTAGGGAATCTTCAGTGATCTCCTGGTCAGTTTCATCCTTGATACTTTTGATGTAGTTTCTTCTCCTGTGAATACAAGCCAATCTATGGAAGAAGGCAAAATTTATGCCCCCTTCCTTCAACCACTGGATTCTGGATCTTTGCTTCTAGTACACTTCTTCCTTAGAGAGGGTATCTTTCCAGCTCTTGCGGCAGTCTTCCTCCTCCTTCAAAATGGGATCCAGGGGGTTGTCGATAGCCATGATAATCTGAAGTTGTTCCATTCTGGACCCTAGGTCCTTCTTTCTTTTGAAGATGCCTCCAAAGGTGGTCCTATTCCAACCTTTGACTTCCCTGCTAATTAGCTTTAATTTCTCCATAATTCTGAACATAGCAGTCCCTTGGACCAGGGTGGCCCACCAAAGTCTAGCCAGCTCCTTGAAGTCGAGATGAGAGGCCCGCATGATCTCATAGCGAAAGGGGGGGGGGCTGGTAGGGTCTATCTTTCCAGTGGAGAAGAAGGGGGTTGTGATCAAACACAGTCCTTGGGAGGGTTTTCAGATAGGAGCTATGTCTGATGTCCCAATTAATGGTGGAAATCAGGAATCTATCCAGTCTGACTTGAATAAGATGTTTACCTTTCCTATTATTCAACCATGTGAAGGGAGCACCCTCGAGGTCAATATCCATAAGGCTAGAAGCATTGATGAAGTTGGCTAGGTCGCCCATGCTATCAGTGAAATCTTCAAGGCCTCCACACTTCTCAGAAGGGTAGAAGAGGGAAATTGAAATCTCCCGCAAGCATAAACTAAACCTTCTAATTAGCCACAATGAGATTATAAATTTCCTCCCATACAAGTTGTCTCCCCAACTTGGAGTTGGGAGCATAGATATTGAACATCTACCAGCACTGCTCACCGTAATAAAGAGTAGTTGCTAGGAAATTTTGGGAGCTAGCAAAAATCTTACCTTTCATTTTAATGGGGTCCCAGAGGGTAGCAATACCCCCCAGAAGAACCCAAAGCAACAACATACAGAAAATCCGCCCCAGGCTAGAGTTTACCAGCAACTGAAGCAAAGGTTTGGAAGGGCATCTTGACTTCCGGAAGAAGGCAAATGTTAATTTTCATATCCAGAATGAGTTGTTTTATGGCGAACTGCTTCTGGGGGTTGTTCAGACCCCTTATGTTCCAAGAGAAGAACTTCATTTCTTACTTTTGTTGAGTCCATCAAGGGTCAGTTGTCTGCCCTTTCCAATGTCCCTGGCCATAACCTTGTGTCTTGGGACTCTTTCAGAGGGTCTGCCAACTTTATTTTCAGTTCCTCCCATGTCTTCTTTCTTGGCCTTGATTTTCTTCTTCTGGGTTATCCATTCTTCATTATCCATCTGAGGAGATCCCGGGGGGGGGGGGGGGGGTGGACACTTTTAGCGGAGTTGTCAGGGAGTTTCCTGGGTGAGCATCTCTAACCACCATAGTAGGGGAGAGAGGGGGTGATGAGGTAGGCAGTTTAACCTCAGCCAAAAGAGGCATAACAATAACTGGGATAGGGGCGTGAAGGGATGAGGGTGTGGGGGATGCAGGTGGGAGGGGGTTGGGGGATAGGTTGAGAGATATCACCTGTGGGATCTCACCCTCTTCCAGGGGAATGCTTGGATTGGCATTTTTGACTGGGTCCCCTGGGGATTTTAAAATGTCTAGGATCTTGTCCGTGTGGGGGTAATCCTCAGATATTTCATTCACAATAGTCAACTCCAGAGGATCCGAAGATGATGGGTCACCAAGATTGATGGGCTCCACCCAGATAGCCTTGTTTTTTATCTTGGGTTCAGCACGCACAGGGGCTTTACATTCAGTATAGGAATGGCCTTGATTATTGCACTTCTGGCAAAAAAGGGTAGCATTTTCATACACAATAGCTTGGGACCATTTTCCCCATTTTGATTTTAGGGAGATAAAATTTGGGAGAGCTTTGTTAATAGTAACATTAACACAAAAGCGAGCATACACCAACCTGGATTTATTGAGTGTGACCGAGTCAGCTAAGACAAAGCTACCAAACGAGTTCCCTATCTAGTGAAAGATTTGTTTGTCCCAAAACTCCAGTGGGAGCCCAAGGAACCTAACCCAGACTGGTGCCATGCGGTTTAGTTCTGCTGAGGGGTCGAAACTAGGCTTCCATTTAGCCATGGTTAGGAAATGATTGCCATAAGCCCAAGAACCTGTCAGGACATAGATCAGATCCTCCTCAGTATTGAACTTGAATAGAAAGTCCCCCCGACATTGTTGAAATATCCAGGCTTCCTTTAAGCTTCCATCAAGATTTTGCCCATCGCCTAACCATGTCAATAGATGGTCGAAAGGAGAAGAATCGACCAACTATTTCTAGGTGAAGGGAAGAGGCGATTCTGTCCATAAGGTTGTTTGGGAGCTTAATCTCCGTTCCATCTTCCATTTGGGAGAAAGTGGCCACAGCAGCTTCAGGGGTCGAATTTGTGGACCCAAGGAGGGCATTCTTCCAGCTAGACTTAGGATTCTCCTTCACAAGTTCCACATTCGCCTGCCCGACAGAAGTTTCTGGTCTGGGATGTGGTATATTCCTCTCTTCACCTTTCAGGCCAGAATCAATCATAACTGGTGAAGTGGAAGGGGTGTGAAAACTGGCGTTTTCTTCCGTATGACTCGCAGACCGTGGGGTCTCCGCAGTCGAAACAACAGCATGCGTTTTGACCATAGAATCGGGTATGGGGTCCAGTTGCAGGGAGGGGAGGACCTCCCTAAAGGGGGCGGTCATCCAGGAGCTCAAATTTAAACGTGGGGAAGGCGGGAGAGTTGCAGAGGAAGGCGGGGTATTTTTTTTAATTTTTAATTTTTTTTTATTTTTTATTTTTGTTTTTTACACAAGCCACGACACTTTATTTAGTAAATTTTACCTTTTTTTTCTTCATTTTTTGTGTATATTGATAACTTGAAACTTTAGTGCATGGATATATTTTTTACTATTTTTTATCAATATATATTTTTCAATAAATTTGAAAAGTTATGTATGCTAAAATATAACTTTTTCCAATTCCCACCACCTTTTTTCTTAATTATTTATCCAAATTAGAAAATAATTATATCATCTTGACATAGATTCTTTTCTCTAGTGCATCATATTTTTTTCAAAATTTCAAATAAATTTTAGTATTTTTCCTTGACAAGATAATGAACCTTATATTTTAGTGTTGATAACCTACTTTCAATAAAAATAAATATAAAATATAAAATATAAAAACTAATTAAAATATTAAAAGATATATATTTTGGAAAACTCACTTATAAATCTATAAAAGGGTATTTTTACATTTAAAAAATATATATATATTTATAAGAGTAGGAGTTATTGAAACATCGAGTTTTTTATTAAAAAAAAATCATGGTAATTAGACCCAAAGTGGTATAAAATATACATTTAGTAGACATTTCCAATTGGAAAAGTTGTGGCCCATATATAACTTAGTTATAATGAATTTATGTAGACCGTATGTTTGACTAAAATTAATTTTTAGATAGATTTACTTAAATTCACTTGTGTTGATAAGTTGGTATTTATAAATGGGTAACTAACATGGCCTTATATTCAAGAACCATCTTTGCATCTTGCATTGTTTGAATTTGTGTACATTCTCCCTAAGTTGCACTTAAGGGGGGGTGTTAGTTTGAAAGGGCTATTTTACCTAACATTTTCATTACCTAGGTCCCAATCACACATTTTGTGACTTAAGTTTAATTATGGTTCATACATAGGTTGTCGGAATATTTCAAGGAAGTATCAATTCTCATGTGATCTTATCCTGTTGTATTTACTTCTTATTTTCTTGGTTATCATGTTAGTTATCTCAAGTCATAAGATTAAGACAAACATCATAATCTTATGCAATCCTATGCTCACCTTGGCCTATATAACCAAGGGGTTCCCTTTGTAATCTCATTATGTTATAATTAATATATTATTTTCATCTTTTAATAGAATAATGTTATTCTTTCATTGTTGACGTCTCTTGTGCTTCCATGAAGTGCCTAGATATTGGGTGGCTATAATATTTAGCTAATCTTGCATAGCATTTAACATTCTTTACCATCTCTTGCAAAATTTAATCTCCAAAAAACTATGAAATAACTACTAGGATCCGAGAGACCTGTAGAATTGATGCACACATATATTTTTATGCTCATATCCTCCATTAGTGCATCTACACCATTCACTAGTGTTAAAATTTTTCAAGCATCATCCTTCCATCATACACCATGATATTAACAAAATGATACTCGATATCTAGATACTTCATTCATGCATGAAAAGTCGGGTTCTTTACCAAGCTAATGAAACCATGATTCTTAATCCATTCTAAACAACTCCTTAAATTAGTCCAACATCTAGACATAATCTCTAAAGCTATATTGCATTCTTACATTCATAAGTAGCTATAACATACTCTACCTCTATAGTTGATAAATGTATGAAAACTTTTTTCTTTTTAAATCCAACTAATTGTATATTGAATAGGTTAAAAACATAACCACTAACTAGTAAATCTTCTACTATCCACATTTATTGTCCAATTCAAATAATCAAATCCTTTGATCTCCAAGTGATAAAACTACTCACTTACTTTTCTACAAGTGTCACCAACCTTACTTTTTTGTAACTGATTTATGCTCCTTTGTTACAAGTGACCATCACTATGTCATGAGTGACCCTTGCTATGCTACAAGTGACCTTCATAATGTTGCAATGACTGTAATGCCCCACCAAGGAACCCCAAGGGTATGAGAAAATAATACATAAGAATGCATGGAGATACTTTTTTGGAACATTAAAGTATAACATATTCAACACACAAGATAACAATATCTCGAACCTTGAACTTGTGACAACTTGTTGATATGCAACGATGCACTAATGGAATACTTAGACCACAAAACATCTATCAAGCAAGGGGATATATCTCCAAAACATTAGGAAAGGTCTACAAGATGATACTACACATAAAAGACCCTCAAGAAGTTACAAGAGTCAACTTGGTAAACGATACATTCTCCTAGGTCCTAAACATATTCGATAAGCTTCAACAAGCATCAACTCACACATGAACATCATCAATACCACTCAATCTCAGTTGAAACATAACAAGGACATCTCAAAGGTTTCTTGAACATTTTAAGCCTTGACATGTATCTTCGGTGAGGTCAAACCAATACTTTGGGACTCCAAAAACCTTATTAGACAACCTAACTAGATAGGGGTTCCCACAAGGGTCCATGATGCCTGGCTTGGACACTTGCACCCCAGAGGAACACTAGTTTGATGTTTATTAGTCCTCTAGATGTGCCATGGTGTTGAACACGCACATTAACTTCCACTTTCTGCACTATAGTCAGGCTCTACTTACCAAGTTTTTGCATTGTATTCCTCTAGACGTGTTGGTGCCTAAGGAAATGAGAAAATTGGTTACAAAGCATGATCCCCGAAACACCACATAAATGTTGGTCTTGTCAAAATTCCTTGACAACACTTGAGAAACATTCAATAAAAAGGTGTGGAGAATAAGAGCCAAATGACAACTTTGGTCATTAGGTGACACCTATTCATGAGGGAGATGATGGGAAGGACCCTAGTCACCTTAAATCCACCTTAAACTCCTAGAGAAAGGACCCTAACACACTCAAAAAAGTATCAAATACACTTGCACATATTTGCAATACTTTTCAAATTGCTCTGAATGAACATAGATTGATTCTAATTATCTCTAAACTTCACGAAACTGGTCAAGACTCCTTAACAACATTGAGAGGGGACTAAATCACCCTCCTAGTCTACACAAGACACCTCTAGATTCATTTCAAGAACAAATTGAAGTGTCCTTATGTACATTACCAAGATGCATCATTGAAAGAGTAAAGATGCAAGGCAAGAGATTGTGTCCACTACCAACACCAACACACGTAAAACTACTCTAATCCATTTTAATATCTTTTAATTACATCAATCTCCATATGGAGTGTCCAATATACAAATTATCAATCTTTTAATTACATCAATCTCCATATGGAGTGTCCAATATACAAATTATCAATCTTAAATACTTTATTTCAATATAAAAGTGTTTACATTTTTCTTGGAATGAAGAACTAGAAGCATGAATAAGAAAGGAGAATAAGTAATATGTTGATACTCAAATCCAAGTCCACCAGTCCCCAATGGTGGTTTGCAATGCCACCCGACCATGTGCAACCCTTAGGTCCACCCCACCATGTGCAACCCTTAGGTCCACCCCACCATGCTCATGGAGATAGTCACATTTCCCAAACACTCATACAAGAACATACATGGGGATAGGTAGGCTCACACACACACCATACATGGTGCATACATGACATACAATATCTTACATCATAATGCAACATCATCAATGAAGATAATGCAACAAAATAATACTTAATAAAAATAATGCATTTCTTTAAAGTTTATTTAAAAGGCACTATAGTCAACATTACAATTGGGTGAGATACCCATCTAGTCTCTCTTTTCTATTAAATGAGGACTTTAAATAAATAAATACATTCCTTTCAAAATATATACAACACGCAACTTTTATTTACATTTCCGCAACTAAAAAATGTAGCATCCATTTTCTTATTCTTTTTCTGCAAATCAAGAATATAAACCAGCAACTCCTAGCTTGTCTTTTTCTTTTCTTTCCAAGCAATCCTACAAATAAATCATAAGGCTTGACCATGGAGTGCTCACCTCCTAGAAGTTTGGGCATGACATTTTGGTATCAGACCAAGGTTTCCAACACTAGGAACCTTTCTCCATTATGTTTCGCTTTAATTAGTTAATTAATTAATTTTATTCTATTCTATTTAATTTTAATTAATTAAATATTTCTCCGAAAAACTATTTATTTATTTTACTTTATTTTATTTTTCATTAGGATGCCTCCAACTATGCGACAAGCTCGCAAACATGGTAGAGGTCCTAGGCGTGAAAGTATAGCACGCGAAGAGGTCGATAGGGAGGAATCGGTTCCGGAAAGGAACACAGAGGCCCCTCCCGAACGACTAATTGACCCAAACTGAGACATCTTAGAAGCACTCTAGAACCTGATAGGGATAGTCCAAGAAAGGCTTCCAACAGAGGATCATCATGTTGAAAATGAGAACTCAGGGAGCCATAGATCGACAGATAGGGAAGGGAGTAGGAGTCCACCTCCTAATCCCCTAGAGAGTCAGGTTGGGCATGAGCCTGAGTCTATGCACCTACTAGGACCACCTCCAGTAGCAGAGCCAGTGTATTATGAGAGAGCACATTGGGATCCAGGGGATCTAATCATAGAGGTTATGCACCTCCAGCCACCATCTTTTGGGGGATCTACCGACGGGGTAGAAGCTGAGGCTTGTCTTTTGAGCCTAGATAGGTGCTTTGCATTGCACTCTTATGAGAGCAATCTAAAGGCACGTGTAACAGTCCACCTATTGAGAGCAACGGCCTCCACATGGTGGAGACAGGAGGAATACAAGTATGGTTTAGTTGCTGATACTCTCACATGGGAGATTTTTACAAAGAGGTTCAGGGAGAGGTACTTATCAGAGCATTACAGATAGCGTAGGATAGACAAGTTCCATGACCTCCAGCAGAAGGGTCTCTCAGTGAACCAGTACGAGAGCAAGTTCTTCGAGCTCTTGCCATACATGGACTACCTAAAAGACGAGAAGCTTCTTGTCAATCATTTTATCAGAGGGTTGAATGCCGACATAGCAGGACCAGTGAGGATGTCTGCTTTAGGGAGCCTTCGGGTTGCCGTGGAGAAGGCTTTGATAGCAGAGGAGATTTAGGTTAGGCCACAAGATACCAGGGATCGGTTCGAGAACCGAAACCCTATGCCCTAGACATACGGGTTTCAGAAACCCCATTGGAAGGGTAATAACAGGCACACATCGGGGTTCTCCAAACCCCCTCCTCCGCAACAGTCACAGCAAAACCAGAGGTAGAGGCCTCCACAGAGTCAGCAAGGCGCAAAGCCCAAGCAGTGGAAGTCTCAGGGTCAGAGGTGAGATCAATGTTCTTAGGTTCCTTACACACCTCCGATGAGGACTCAACAGTCCTTTAAGGGTGGGTACAATGGTTCTAGCAGGACAGGGGGACAGTCTTTCTCTAGGCCTAAGGGCATTCAGTTTCAGGCACGCGGTGCTTGTTTCACATGTGGAGCCATGGGGCACATGGTGAGAGAGTGTCCTCAGGGTCAGATGGCAGGGAATCAGAGGATGGCAGCATCAAAGCCTACAGTTGGAGATATGGGCAGGTCCCATAGAGTCTTTGCAGCAGTTGACAACCACCAGGCAGAGCACCAGGCCACAGTCATTGAGGGTGCAGGTATGATCATAGGTAGCAGTGTATCTATATTATTTGATTTAGGAGCTACTGACTCCTTTATATCTCCATAAGGTCATGGAGTGTTGTGGGCTAGTGGCAACTAGACAAGGTGTCAGTTGGGAAGTGGAGTTAGCTTCAGGGGCTAGAGTGTCAGTGGAATCAGAGGTTAGGGCATGTCAGCTTCAGATTGGCAATACCACCACCTTAGTAGACCTTAGAGTTACACCACTTGGATCATATGGCATCATACTTGGCATGGATTGGCTTTATTCCCACAAAGCCAAGATGGATTGCCGTCGGAAAGAAATCGAGTGTGCGGATGATCAGGGTTCACCCATAGTAATCACCAGGATTCAGAGACCCGTGTCTCTTCGTATGATTTCCGCAATGCAGCTTAAGTGGAGCATACGAAAGGGATGTCAGTTATTTACCATCACCATCAGTGATAGAGGGGAAGAGGATGAAAAGAAAACATCGATTGATGACCATCCTATCCTTAAGGGATATTCAGACGTGTTTCCTTTAGAGCTACCAGGAATGCCGCCTCATAGAGAGATTGACTTTCATATAGACCTTGTACCAGGAGTTGAGCTAGTTTCAAGAGCACCTTATAGGATGACCACAAATGAGCTTAATGAGCTCAAGATGCAGCTTGAGGAACTCCTAGAGAAGGGTCACATATGTCCTAGCGTATCCCCATGGGGTGCACCAGTCATCTTCTTGAAGAAGAAGGATAGATCTCTTCGGTTATGCATGGATTATCGTCAGTTGAACAAAGTAACCATCAAGAACCAATATCCCTTACCCAGGATCAATGATTTATTCGACCAACTTTAGGGTGCCAAAGTATTTTCCAAAATTGATTTGAATTCAGGAACCATCAGTTGAGAATAGTGGAAAGTGATATCCACAAGACTGCATTTCACACTAGATATGGCCACTATGAGTTCACTGTGGTTCCATTCGGTCTTACAAATGCTCCAGTTGTTTTCATGAGCCTCATGAATGAGGTATTCCGCACATTTCTTGACCATTTTGTGATTGTGTTCCTTGATGACATATTGATATATTCTCAGAATGAGGAGGAGCATGAGGAGCATCTAAGACAGGTTTTGCAGTGTTTGAGGGACAATCAGTTGTTTGGCAGTTTGTCAAAGTGTGCTTTCTTTCATTCTGAGGTCAAGTACATCGGGCACGTTATTTCTAGTGATGGGATCTCAGTTGACCCATCAAAGAACAGAGCTATTATGGATTGGCCAGCGCCAACTAGTGTGACAGAGGTCAAGAGCTTCATGGGCTTAGCAGGTTATTACCAACGCTTTGTTGAGGGATTTTCTAGAGTCGCACATCCCATTACTTCTCTTCAGCATAAAGGGAAGAAATTTGAGTGGAAAAAGAAGTGCGAGAGGGCCTTTTAGGAACTCAAAAAGGCACTTACTAGCGCACCTATCCTTGTAGTACCAGATCCCTCAGCTGACGTCATGGTTTGCATAGATGCTTCCCTAGAGGGTTTAGGAGCAGTCCTTATGCAGGATGGTAGGGCTATAGCTTTTGAGTCTAGGAAACTTAAGACTCATGAGCTTAACTACCCTACTCATGACCTTGAGCTTGTAGCAGTAGTGCATGCACTTGTGAGGTGGAGAAACTTCCTTTTGGGTCATCATTTTGAGCTTCATTCAGACCATCAGAGCCTTCGGTACATATTCACTCAGCTCAACCTTAATGCACATCAGAGGAGATGGATGGAGTTCTTGTGCGAATATGATTTTGACGTTCACTACATCAAAGGGAAAGAAAACGTAGTTGCAGATGCCTTGAGTAGGAGACATCACGAGGTATACACCATATCTATGGGCACAGATTTGAGAGATTGGATATTGCAGCAGTTGCCAGAGGATGGATGGTATTTAGAGGTTTTTGAGGTGATACGATCTCAGGAAACTCTAGAAGGGAAATATGTGAATTATTCCTTGGAGTCCGATGGACTATTACGCCATAGAGGGCGCATCTATGTACCTTCTTCCGAGGGATTGCGCAAGTTCATTGTCATGGAGGCTCATAGAGCTCCTTATGCAGCACATCCCAGAGTTAAGAAGATGCATGCTGACTTGAGACAGTTATATCATTGGCTAGGAATGCGACAGCTCATTGCTGAGTTAGTAGCCCGATGCCTCGAGTGTCAGAGAGTCAAGGCAGAGCACCGCCATCCAGGTGGGTTGCTCTAGTCTCATGCTATACCAGAGTGGAAGTGGGATACTATATCCATGGATTTCATCATTGGTCTCCCTATGTCATCTCGTCACCATGATGAGATCTTGGTGACAGTTGACAAGTTGACCAAAGTGCCCCACTTTTCACCAGTCTGGACTACCTTCACAGCACCAGCAGTAGCACAGGTGTTCTTGTGAGACATTGTCAGACTTCATGGCGTTCCACGCAAGATTATTTCTGACAGGGATTCCCTCTTCACTTCTTCCTTTTGGAAGGCATTACAAGCAGCTATGGGCACTAAGCTCAATTTCAGTACAGCGTATCATCCGGAAATGGATGGTCAGACAGAGAGGGTTAACCAGGCATTAGAGGATATGTTTCACATGTACGTCATGGATCATTAGACTAGATGGGAATAGTACCTTCCCTTAGTGGAGTTTTCCTATAACAATGGGCATCACACTTCGTTGGGGATGCCACCCTATCAGGCATTATACAACAGGCCTTGTAGGACACCGTTGAGTTGGGACTGCATGGAGGACAGAGTTGCTATTGGTCCTGAGATAGTTCGGGATATGGAACAGCAGGTGGATTTGATTAGACAACATCTTAGAGAGGCACAACATAGACAGAAGAAGCATGCAGATGCGAAGAGGATAGATTGTAGCTACTTGGTTGGAGACAGAGTCTTTTTGAGAGTGCGACCGCATAAGAGTCCAATCCATTATGGAAAGGGTTCTAAGCTTGCACCTCGCTTTGTAGAACCATTTGAGATCCTTGAGAGGATAAGACCAGTTGCCTACCGTTTAGCATTGCCACCTAGCATGTCACGCATCCACGATGTGTTTCATGTATCAGTTTTGAGAAAGTATATCTATGATGAGTCTCATATTTTAGATTGGGATGCCTTGCAGGTGGAGTCAGACAGGAAGCTAGCTTTGGAGCCCATTTGCATTTTGGCATGCCGGACGCTGGCTCTTCAAGGTCGAGAGCTGGACTAGGTTAGGGTCCAGTGGGATTTCTATGATGAGGTTATGGCTTCATGGGAGGACGTAGCACGTATGAGATCACAGTACCCCCATCTTTTTGATGAACTCCAGGAGTTAATGCCTAGAGGGGGAGGGTGTGAGGCCCTACCCCGACTCATCCTAGCATTTCAGTATTTTTTCATGTTGAGACTATTATGGATGCTTTATTTTTATGCATTATGGATTTGGAACTTATATGATTCCATGATTTGGATAACATTGATATATATTGATTCTTCATTTCTATGCATTATAGATATAGAACTCTATATGATTCTAGAATAGGATTACTTTGTGATGATGTATGTCATTATTGGAATTGCAGGACTTTACTATGATGATAGAAATAGGATGCATGTTTATGTATGGATCAAAATTATGAGGATTATGATAATTGCTTCTGTGGATTTATTTTGATACAAGATATATTGATTTGTTTAAATGTAAATTTGTATGCAGAGTGTTTGATGTGTATTCTTGTTCATGTGTTTAATATTATATGAGGTTATTTGGAATTACTAATGTGTAATTGAGATGCGCAGGAAAATTATCCATGTGACGATGGAAACATTATGGAGAACCAAACCTAGACCTATGTACATTCGTAAAGCCAGGGGTTGTCTATTTGGAGAGACAACACCCCGTATGTATCGTATTTTATTTGTAATAGTAAATGATGCATGTGTGTTAAATTTTATTAGTGATTTATTTAAATCCAACAAGAGACAATTTCCATGTGTAATTTTGTAATGTATTTTATTGTGTCACTTGACACATGTGTTGATTTATGTCTTGAATTTTGACTTGTCTCTTGAAGGGAGTTGTTCAACTATAGCTTTTTCAAACATTTGAATGTGGTTCTAAAATTTCCTTGGGTAGAGAGTCTTTGGAGTGGTCAACTCAGGTTTGACCCAAAAGTTAACTTCAGATGGGTTTATAAGGGGTCAAATGGAATCCTAGGGTTAGTTTAAAGGTGTTTCCTAAAGCCCATAAGGTATACCTATGAGTTAGGAGTGTTTTTAGGCATGTGTCTACTCCCATGTGACTGTTTAGTCATCCCAAAAAGTGGGTTTTCTAAGATGTGCGAAAATTCAAAATTAGAAGGTGTCATCTAGGTTAGATAACCTTCCCTTTTGATGAGAGATCCTTTTTGATCTTTTTATCACTTTTTCCTTTTTCAGTTTTAGAAACCTGTGAGAACTCTCACTGAGGTCTTCTTAGGTAAGAATGAGAGATTTTTTGGGTAATCACCCACTCTCCATTTTTGGAGACTATGCATTTTGAAAAGTGGGTTTTTTGGATTCGAAATTTGGGCTAAGTGTAGAAGGGAGGATTGTGGATTTGGGTTGCTCATCCTCAAATTAGTTCTAGCATACCTTTGGGCAGATTGAAGGTTGGTTTATCTCTTTTCTTTTTACGTTGCATGTCTATGTTGGAAAGTTTGGTTGTATGTGAAAGGGATTCTCTTGTATTTTCTTTTGTGAAAATTATTATTATGCGATCTGTCTTTTATTTTCTTGTATGCATTTTCTATGTTTTGGGAGTAACCAAGGCCTTCTACTCTTGGGTGAGTAGGATGGTCTTGCGGGTGGTAGAAGTTTGACAGCCCTCGAGTGAGAGTCTCTCTTTATGAGAGTGAACTCAAGGGGTGTATTTGTGACCCTTGCTGCATGGCCTAGTTTGTGCATTTGGGGGTCATAAGGGGAGAAAGTATGGCATGAATGCCTTGGGGGGCATAAGGAATGTGGGGTTAATGATCTTATGGAATAACTTTGTTTATCATGAGGTGGCATTGTGTTCTACCATTCTTGCAGTCTCCTCGGGGTATTTGGTCCACTACCACCCATTTAAAATCATCACATTTTGTGATGGAGTGTAGCCTTGGTTGGGAAAGTGTTTGCTATATGTTTTTCCCTTGCTTGTTGTGTTTACATGTCTATAACCTGTCTAGGGCTTGGTTCTCCAAGCTCGGGGGTGGCTTCTAGTAAGCCTAGGCTGGGAGGTGAGCACTCCATGGTCAAGCCTTATGTTTTATTTGCAAGATTGCTTGGAAAGAAAAGAAAAAGACAAACTAGGAGTTGTTGGTTTATGTTCTTGATTTGCAGAAAATGAATAAGAAAAGGGATGCTATATTTTTCAGTTGCAGAAATGTAAACAAAAGTTGCATGTTGTATTTATTTTGAAAGGAATGTATTCATTTATTTAAAGTCCTCATTTAATAGAAAAGAGAGACTAGATGGGTATCTCACCCAATTGTAATGTTGACTATAGTGCCTTTTAAATAAACTTTAAAGAAATGCATTATTTTGTTGCAAAAAAAATAAAAAATGAAATGTGTATTTCTGGATTTAGTTCCTATAGTTCTGAAAATAATATTTGTTGTGTATGTGTTATTTTAAAAATCAAGAAATTAATTTTATTCCCTTAAGCATTTGAAACCTTGGAAAAGAATGAAATAGAAAAGCATGTATGTTAGTAAGCTGGAAATAAAACATTTAGTCCTATTCATGGAAATGCAAATATAGTTTATTAAATTCTGTCATTTTCCCTTTTATCTATTCGCAGAAAATAAATCTAAAAAAAACTAACATGTTTATTTCTAAGCTTTATTTCAATGCCTTCTAGTCTAAATATAGTTGTTGTTTAAATTTATTTAATCCTGTCATTTACTTATATGCAGACAATAAATCTAAAGTTAAATAGTCTATCTCTGATTTTAGCAATAAGGTATTTAAGATAGGAAAAATATACATTGATTTAAATCTGAATATTTTAATCAATCTGTTAAAAAAAAGGGGGGGTTCAAACAGAAATAATATATATATATATATATATATATATATATATATATATATATATATATATATATGTTTAAATAAATGTATTTTTGTTACATTTAAAAAAAAAGAGGAAAGGAATCCCTAAATTTTTAAATGTCTTTTAAAAAAAAAAAAACTTTTTTTTGGGGGGGGGAGCGGAAGGGCCGAACCACTGTGTGGACACACAGAGGATGGCCCACGGCCTCCACTGTGTGGACACATAGTGGTCGGCCCGCGGCCGCCACTATGTGGACACACAGTGGGCGACACCCGACACCGTCGCCTCTCCCTCCCCTTCTTCAAGCACCCTTGGCCGTCGCCATTAGCAGCCTCTGCCATGCCTTTGACCTCCTCCCTGCATAAAAAAAAACAATATCATGGAACCCTAACCCGGTTGGGGTTAGGGTGAATTTTAAAAATATAAAAGAAAAAAAAAATGAAGGGGTTAAGTTTTTAAATAAAAAAATAAAGAAATTAGGGTTTCAGTATTATTTAATATTTTAGTTAAGTTATATGGGATATTTATATTTTAGAAAATAAATATTTTCATATATATGTGTTTTATAGACAATTAATAATCTAAGTGCCAGGAATAATTTTATTTAGTTCCTAAAATCTATTAATGATTATTGGAGGTTAATATTATCCTTGTCAATCAAATTAGAGATTTGTGATTTAATTTAATCTATTGATTTAAATTGATGAGAGAATAATTAATTATTTTAGTATTCCGCATTTAATTTAAATATTATTTTGCTTACTTGAGTTAGTGGTTAGAGTTAACCCAAACATAGTTAAGACAAACTTGTTAGTGCATTACGTATTAGCCAATTTAATGTTATTAGGTTGTTATTTAAAAAAAAAAAATCTCGTTCGTGCCCAAAAGTTTGGGCATGACAAACATACATGGGGATAGGTAAGCTTACACACACACCATACATGGTATACATGACATACAATATCTTACATCATAATGCAACATCATCAATGAAGATAGGAAAATTCCCATGAAAGCATATTGGGGATCTATTCATGTCTATAATAGATATTATCTGCTAAGGTGCTAAGTATAGGGAGTGTCATCAAGTGTGCTTGAAGGGATGGCTTCACACAGAATTGAGCATCCTCTCATACAAACAAGAATGTACGATCATGTAAGTCCTGACACTACATGGGTGGGTATGCATCTCCAGACAAGTTCCAATGCTTCATGTGTAGGATTTCCTTCTCAAGACATTATTGGCCTCATACTAGCACTCAAGGAATGCTTAACCATTTATCTTATTAGTATTTTACCCCAACTTTTTTTTATTATCACTTGATTCTAGAAGACTCCCCACATCATGATCAAACGTACAAGCCACTTTGGGTTGGGGACATGTTTGGAGCCACTTATTAAGCCACTCTAGAACCTAATCATAGGCTTATTTCATTCTCAATGAATGGGGTATCAAAATGACATGTGATACAACATCACATAATGTAATTTTCACATATAAGTACAATTTCTCAATTGACCATAATCATATGCAAATGGATCCAAAAATCTCATACATGTTATCCATTATCCCCTATCACAATATCATCTCAAAATCATCAAATTCCTCTTTTCCCTCATATCATAAAAATTCCCATAACTAGGTATAAGACAAATCCACCATGAAAGGACATTCAAGGACACTAAAAAATCAAATTTAGAAGATTGAAAATCAAAAGACACCCTTATAAAAACTTATGCACCCAACAACACAAAACTATAATTAATTTCACATTTGGATAATTCAATTGAAATTTGGGCAACATAACATTTCTTGAAGCTATATTTTCAAATTATGTTTGAATCTAAATGATGAATCAAAAAAATTATTTTGTTTTAAAATAGTAAAGTGTTTGAAATCATAAAGAAAATCAAATTCATTTATATAAAAGCAAGAAGAATTAAAACACAAGGAGGGATCAAGCTCCTACCTCAAATTTGCACCAAATCTTCAAAATCACTTTGTTTTACACACACCAAAAGAGATCGAATTTTTTGAGAAACAAATACAATCCCTTAAGACAATTCCAATGAGCCCCTACCCACAAAATCTCTCCTACTAAATCTCTTCCAATGAACAAATCAAAATCCCAATATAGTAGGTATTTGGAGCAAGAAATTAGAAACAAAAGCTAAATGAAAAAATGACTCAATTTAATAATATAAACCCACTTTACTATTTCCTTTTTAAAATAAAATATAATAATAATAACTTAAATCATATTTCAAATCTCCCAAATGACTCCATTAATCAAAACACGCAATTGCAAACACTTTGAATAAATATAAGGCATATTTAAAATACTCAATATAAAATTACCATTAAATTAACAAATATCATTTCTATTTTAAAATTTGATGATAAATTATAAATAACAAAATGTTCACAAACAATCTTCATTAGTCAATCACAATGGATGATAAGGTATTTTGGATATTACCAATGTGGTAATCAAGGCGTAAAATCACAAATGCAAGGGAAACATCCTCCATGAGGTATGATGGGTAAGGCTTGGTGACAAAATGGTCAATGTGCTATCTTTTGTTCACCACCATTGGGGAAGGGTATGCTTAGACTTGTGGAGCCAAGCAGAGTTGATACCTAGTACTTGCATCACTTAATAAATGTCACGAGTACCTGTGAATGTACCACATAATTCCCCAATTGAGGTCAACATCCTAACATGGTCAGTACGTAATAACATGATCAAATCACCATAAACACAATCAGTATACCATCATATAATCATCTCATCATAAGCATCATAAATTAAAGAGTCAACATGTATACACAATTGCAATGATAAACATCTAATATCCACATGATCAAGATAATATAATCACAACAAAGATGCACCACATGGATGCCAATACAAAATAATAATCATACACACAATCCAATAATACCATATATAGTATTAACAAAGGATAAAAAATAGTGATAGCATAATGCAAAATCTAGAGGCATTATAGTGACTTTGGAAGAATATAGAAAAAATTGTAGTGCCTCACAAGTACCTAAAGACCCTCTTTATTATATTCTTTTACTTACTCTCTACTAGAGTTATCCATAAACCAACCCAATATTCACATTGTTTGGGAAATGTTCAATTTAGTTTAAACCTACATCAAACTACAAACTACACTAGAATAAGTAGAACACGATGTATAGACATATTAAAATGACAAATGCAATTGCATCTTGTCATTGTCATCACCTTCTCATTAAGTCTTCTATCCTTTATTAATTAATAGTTTTTAATTATTTAATAAATCTTATTTTTCTCTAATAATTTTTTTAATTTTTCTCATTATTTCATTAGCCTTTTTAATCTATAATTAATTAAATATTTTTTATTTAGTTAAATTCACCATTTTTATTTAAATATTAATTAAATAATTAAACAATATGATTAATTTCCATCTTATAATTAAACAATTTTTAAAAAAACATTATCTCTCAAAATTAAATAAATTCAAATGAATTATTTAATTTTCCCACCTCAAGTAAATAAAATTAATTTCCTCTATGCATTTTACACCATATCTTATCCTTCCACATCGCCAATCCGTGTGCATTATAGGTCCTACCCTCTCTCCAAATTTATCAATTTTGTCATTTAATCCTTACCATTGATCAAATGTAATGTGAGACATAAACAATATATTCATTCACTTATTCCCCCCTCTAGCACTTTTGAGCACCTACACTATCATCAAATTATCACTTTCATGGATATTATGATTATCAAGAGCTAGCAATATCATTATCAAGCATCAAGCCTTTATACTATCATGATGATATAAAAGTTATGCTACAAAATCTGAAAGCAAATTTACATCAAAGAATTCAAGCAAATATCAAGTAAAAATGGATACTCCTAAGGTATTTGTGTTGGTATTACCGCTTATCATTTGATTTATGCATAGATCTTAGGTTTTAGTTTGTGATTGTGTGGAATGTGAGTTTGGATCTTGCATTGCATTATTTCCATCTTTATTTAGATTCACATTTTCATCATTTATAAGGTGTATCCTCAAAAATTTCAAATTAAAAAGGTTACTAATCAAGAAAAACTTAATCCCATTAAAATAGGAACATTCACTAGTTTGTTGTTTCATGTTAAAAATGATGTAACACAAACTAGACATACTTTATTTCAACCAAAGATTTTGTTAGCTATATCTTTTTTGATCTCCATACCTAAAATGAACTTAGAAACACCTAAGCTCTCTATATCAAATTATAACAAGAGATGATATTTTGAATCCTCAATCATCCTCTTACTATTACCAAATATTAGCATATCATCCGCATACAAAGTGATAACATGAAAATGATCACATCTTACTTAAAATATGCATGACCTTACAAATCACAATTTCAAAATATATGAGTCAAACTTCTAGTAGAACTTTTTATGTGACTATTTAAGACAATACAAAGAAGTTTCTATTTTGAAAATGGAGTTAACTTGTGAAGATAATTATGAATTATTTAATTTTTGAAATGAACTTTTTGATGGCAAAGTTACTAATTTGAAGAATGATTTAATTAATGAGAAGACAATGGAAATTATTTGAAAGTGGATAATTAGCTCTCATTTAATTAAATAATATAATATTATTTAATTATATAGAAAATAATAATGATGCTATAAATGATAAATGGAAAATAGTATTTAATGGATAATACATAATAATTAATGAATCTTAAATGATAAATGTGATGAACATAATAAATGGTAACAAATTAATGTCGATGCTAAGGAATACTTTTAGTGTCTACATTTTGTCCCTCTTTGAAGAAATGTTTGAAGTTACATTGTTTGAAAGAAAAGAAAAATAGCTAAGAAAAATAATTAGAAATGAAGAATTTGATGAAGATGGTGATAATAGATACCCAGTCAAATAAGAAATGGGGAATTTGAAGAAAATTTAGACGATCGAAGTTCCCTGAGAGATTATTTGTGCATAAAATGCATTGATGACCTCTTGGAAGAAGATAAGATGATGAAAGAAATGCCAAATGAAATGTGAAGGATGATGGAAGAAAAATAATGAATGATGGATGCAAGGAATATGATTATGGATGAAATTATGACATATATGTTGGCTTTGAGATTAACAACCTTTATTTGATATAGCAATGGATGTTATACACCAAGGTATATAAGACCAAGGTGACAATGTAACTAATGCATGGATTAATTCTCAAGAAAACAATAGACAAAAGGATTCCACAACACTCACAAGATGTCTGACACTCTTGTGCATTCTTGATGAGACAACCATTATAAATGACACACAAATAAAGACTCCAATGTAGACCATTCAAAGCATACCATGATATGAAATGATCATGGTGACCCTAAGCAAGCATATAATGAGTCAAAATATATATTTTAAATAAATATCGAAAGATCAAAAAGATAAACCAAACAAAAAGACAAATAACAATCAATAAACACACGACAATGCTACCTTATGCCAAGATGTCGAAATGACTAAAGGATGGATATGAATCATGTCAAACTTTAGGAAGGAAACATCCATTTAAGAAAAATTATGGCTTAATGATAAAAACATCTATATAAGAAAAGTGATTTGTGATATGGAAATTTTCACAATGACAAAGGATTATTTTGACTATATGTTATATAGGTTTATGTTAATTTATATGATTTTGTATTAAAGCACATGTTTCAAGTGTGATGTTTGAAGGAACATGTTTATGTTGTGGTGGTTTTTTTGCATTTATCTATGAAGTGGTATTATTTCAGATGATATATTATTATCCTCGATTTTCGCATTACAAAAATCTAAGGGTACCCCACAAAGTTTTTGCCCATTTGTGGTCTTTATGCTCTATGTATGCTTTACGAGACATCATTGTCATCGTAAGCACATTTTTTCTTTAGTTATCCCTTATACACTTAAGTGTGTAGTTCAAGTGCAAATCAGGCTTATAAGACTGATTTACACGAAATATGCCTTTTAGGTGCAAATCAGGTTTGTAAACCTGATTTACACATTTCACTTGTTTTGCCTTTTAGGTGCAAATTGGGTTTGTAAACCAGATTTACACCTTGTAGGTGCAAATCGGGTTTATAAACTCGATCTGCACATATTTAATACACTTGAGTTATTAAATTCCTATTTGTAGAATTTGAATAGGAGTCTCTCTCTTTCGATTTTTAAGTCTTTTTCTTCATTTTAATTAGTATTCTAGCCTAATTGGTGTAGGAGCACCCAAAGACACAAATGAAGCCTAAAAGAGCCTAGTATCACCCATGAGGTGAAAATAATCATATGTAATAGGTTGATAGGTTTGTGAGTCAGTAAGACCAATTGATGTAAGGCATTATCATGGTTCCATTTTATAAGCCACCATGGATAAATGACCATGTGGGTCAGTAGGAGTCTAGGCATGAGTCAGGCAAATAAATATTGGTCTTCAAAACATAAGACCAATCCTTGTAATAGGTTGAATATACCTTGGAGTTGCCAAATTTGAAAAGTGCAAGTTGACAACTTTTGTTGTCATTGCAAAATGTTGTAAAAAGGGATAATTAATCCTCCAACGGTTCCAAAGTTTGAAAAGTGGCTGGAAACCGTTAGGGAGGCTATATTATGCCCACTTGGATTGATTCTAGGTTGTTGTTGGCATAGTTGTTGAAGTTGATTAGAATTGATGATGTTTTGGAGTTTGGAGCAATACAATATACTTGGAGTTTCATGAAATTTTGAGTTTTTTATGTTCATTTATGATCAGTACAAATTGGTGGATGCCTAAAATCAATTGGATGAGTTAGGGAAGTCTCTTACCTTTCATTTGAATCAAGTTTGAGGTTTCATAACAATCGGGTTGTAGAGATCCATAAAAAACCAACCAGATTGGTCACAAACCTTATCAACACCTAGGGTTTCACTGTAAAGATGCCCTTAATCTGACATTTTCACCAGAGGACCAAACAACCTGTGGGAAACTATTATAGGGGCCATTGTACCATAAGATTTTGGTTTTTTTTTTAGGGAGGCTCCAAGCCCGAAGATATTGAATTGACCCTAGGCGAGCATCTCTATGTGACCGCCTGAACTAAAAACGTGGAAATCACTTGCAGAAGACAAAGAAGATGGGATAAAGTCTTGAAACCTTGGATTTGGTGGTTTGACACCTTACCCCACCTTGCAAAAGTGTTGGTTTATTTGGGGGACTAATACAAGGTGTAATTTCTTTGTAAATTAGGCCTAATTGGCTTAATTAGGTTTGGAAGGACAGTAAGGGTACATATCTTTCAACTTGTGGTTAGAGTATAATCCTTTGGGGAATTCTGTAACTAGATAAAGGGTATATGAATCTACCTTTAGTTTGTCTTGTCCTTTGTAATTTTGTTAAGTTGTGTTTTGAGAACTCAACCGGTAGGGCTACTAGACAATAGGACAGTTGTGAGACAAGTATCCCCTAACACATCTAATAGCCAGATATTATGGGTGTTTTGTGTTGGTTGGACCACGGATAAACAAAATCCAATAGGTTTCCATCCCACCGGTACCAAAATATTGTTTGCCATTCACACAACGGTATCTATGTTTTCATCCTACCGGTACCGGAAGATACTAAACCGATATGGATCCGATCACACAAATTGTTGTGTGAGTTGAGTATTTGGTAGGTGTGTTGTTTACACCTTGAACAAACAAAATAACTTATTTTGGACATAGTAGTTATGGGTGAGAGAAGGATTTCACCTAGTTTGTTGTCTGGCTCTGCATCATATTGGTATCAAAGCACAATTTGGATCGCTTGGGGAAAGTGATTTGTGGTGTATGTTCGTTGAAGGAAGTGAGGAACATGCTAGAAACATGCCTCCTAAGAGTATGTCTCAAGATGCCATCAAGAAGTTGTTTGAAGAGATGTTTGAAAACAGAGTGAGGGAGTTAGAGAAGGCCAAAGGCAAAGGAAAGGAGGGTGAATGTGACACTGATGAAGAAGAAGAGACCCCAAGACAGGAAGTCAAGTTACCTACAGATCAAAGAGCATTTGTTGAGGTCCTAAAGTCCATTGGCAGAGAATCCTCATTAGGTAAAGATGACATCCCTATGTTTAGTGGGAAAATGAATGCAAAAGAAGTCATGGATTGGATTGAGGCATTGAACAACCATTTTGAATGCAAAGAGACCCCTAAGAATAAGAAGGTTATCTTTGCTAAGTCCAAGATGAAAGGAGCAATGCTCACTTGGTGGAATTACCTCCAAGGCGAGAGGGTGAAGGAAGGTAGAGGTATGATAACCTCATGGGATAGAATGTTGGCAAAAGTTAAGGCACAATTCATCCTGATAGACTATGAAGTCAAATTCTACAAGAAGTTGCAAGGTTTGAGGCAAAAAAACCTTGATATGAGTACATATACCGAGGAGCTCCATAGGTTGAGTCTAAGGACCAAACACCATTAGGAAGAACTAGAGAAAGTGGCAAGATATCTTAGTGGATTGAAATATAGTATCCAAGATGAGATCAACATACTAGCACAGGAAACAGTGAACAAGTGCTTTCAACTAGCACTAAGAGTAGAGGAGAAGCTAAAGAGAAAGAATGATCAGAATAATAGAGGTAGAGGGGGAAGAAACTTCAGAGGTAGAGGCCCTATGAATAATAGAGGAAAGAGTCTTAGGCCACAAGGAGAGGCTAATCAAGAAAGTTAGCATGGAGATGGTAACACAAGAGGGGGTTTCAGAGGAAGAAGACCCGATCATAGAGGCAGATTTGGTGGAAGAAGCTCAAAGCCTTTCAGATGCTACAACTGCAATCAGGTAGGTCATACCACAACTAAGTGCCCTGAGAAGACCAGATCAAGCTCCTAAGGAGAGAGGAGAACACATTTGGTTCAAGACATTGATTGACAAATTGTCAATTCACTTGATTCCTACGGAATTCCAGAGAGAGGAGAAGCCTTGATGATGAGGAGAACATTGTTTAAGGTACCAAGCAATACTGAACCTTCACAAAGGAAGACACTCGTCCGAACCACATGCAAAGAAGGAGGCAAGGTATGTAAGGTTATAATAGATTCAGGATCAACTGAAAATTTAGTATCCTTAGAAATGGTAGAGAAACTAAAATTGAGAAGAATTCCTCATCCATTTCCATATAAAGTTTCTTGGCTTACTAAAGGAAAACAGACCTTGGTAGAAGAGCAATCATGGGTTGAATTTCATATAGGAGCGTACAAACACAAAATTCTATTTGATATTATTGAGATGGATGGCTGTCATCTTCTTTTTGGGACACCATGGAAATATGACCTCAAGGCCCGTCATGATGGACACAAGAACACCTACTCCATACCAAAGATGAAAAGGTGATTGAATTGATACCCCTGTCTGCTAATAGTGAGGATCAAAAGGAGAAGAAGGCCAAGGTCATGATCACAGAAGGAAAAGTGTTCCTCAAGGCAATCAAGGAAGAGGGATCACCTTGTTTTGTTGTGATGTCAGTAACAAGGCAACAAGAAGAGCCCATTTTAGATGGCAAGGTAGAAAAGAAAAGGGTGACAGTCCCTGAGGAGGTGGAGGAAATGTTGATCAAGTACAAGGACATAGTTGCAGAAGAGTTGCCAAGAGCCCTACCACCAATAAGGGAGATGAGCCATTGCATTGATTTCATTCTCGGTTCCACCTTACCAAAAAAGAAAGCCTACAAAATGACTCCCCAACAAAATGAGGAATTTGCAAGGCAGATCCAAGAGTTGCTTGATAAAGGTTTGATAGGGAAGAGCTTGAGCCCTTGTGCAGTCTCGGTTGTCTTAGCACCAATGAAGGAGAGAACATGGAGATTATGCACTAATTCTCGGTCCATTAACAAGATAACCATTAGGTATATATTCCCTATGCCTAGAATAGAATATTTGCTTGATTGTTTAGGAGGCGCAAAGTATTATTCCAAGATTGATTTAAAAAGTGGTTATCACCAAATAAGGATTTGAGCCGGTGATGAATGGAAAACTACTTTTAAAACAAACAAAGGATTGTATGAATGGAGGGTGATGCCATTTGGGTTGTCAAATTCCCCTAGCACTTTCATGAGACTCATGAATGAGTTGTTGAAGGAGTTCATTGGCAAGTTTGTCATAATGTATCCAGATGACATCCTAGTGTTTAGCAAGACAAAGGAGGAGCACCTAAAACATTTGGATATGATCTTGAGAAGGTTGAATGAAGAGAAACTAATGATAAACATGGAAAAGTGTGTGTTTTTGCAGGAAGGATTGGCTTACCTTGGGTTTGTGATTTATAGAGGAAATCTAAAAATGGATGTTGATAAAGTGAATGCCATTCTCACATGGCCAACTCCTAGAACAATTGGTGATGTAAGGAGTTTTCACGGCCTAGCTAGCTTTTATAGGAAGTTTATCATGAATTTTAGCCAGATTTGTTCTCACATGTTAGAGACCATCAGGGGTGGACAGAAGTGCAAATTTTCATGGACCAAGGATGCGGATGAAGCATTTGAAATGTTGAAGAAAAAGGTATTACAACAACCAGTTCTTACCTTACCTAATTTTGAAAAAATATTTCAGATTGAATGTGATGCAAGCCATTTGGCAATAGGTGCAGTACTCAGTCAGGAAGGTAGGCCAATTGCATTTTTTAGTGAAAAATTGAATGATGCTAAAAAGAAATATTGTTCCTATGATTTGGAGATGTATGCATTAGTTCAAGCACTAAAGAAGTGGAGGCATTATTTGCTTCCCAAAGAGTTTGTTGTGTATACAAATAATCAAGCACTAAGCTTCCTAAATAGTTAGGAGAAATTGAGTCATAGGCATATGAAGTGGGTTGAGTCCATTCAGGCCTACACCTTTACAATCAAACACAAGAAAGGTGTCTCAAACAAAGTTGCAGATTCTCTTAACAGGAGGGCACTAACAGTTTAAGAAATCCAGTTGGAGAGTGTAGGAGTTGATTCCCTCAAGGGTATGTATGATGCAGATGAAGATTTAAAAGACATCTACAAGGTATGCACTAAGGTTGGTAGTCGGTATCATTTAGAGTATTCTAATTATTTTATTCAAGATGGTCTTCTTTTCAAAGGATGCCAGTTATGCATTCCTAAATGTTCAATGATGGATAACATAATTAAGGAGAAGCATAGTGGTTGTATGGGGGGACACTTTGGATTAGACAAAACTCTTGAGTTGGTGAGAAGATTTTGTCACTGGCCTAAATTGCAGACAGATGTCAAAAAATTTATGGATTCATGTGTGGTGTGTCAAAAGGCCAAAGGGACAACAACAAACACATAACTATACCAGCCATTGCCCATTCCTTCAAGACCTTGGGAATGTGTGAGCATGGATTTTTTGATGGGTTTGCCAAGAACTCAAAAAGGTTTTGACGGTGTTTTTGTGGTTATTGACAGGTTTAGCAAGATGGCACATTTTTTGCAATGCAAGAGCACAAGTGATGCTACATATGTTGCAAACTTTTTCTTTAATGAAGTTGTGAGAATACATGGTTTACCCTTGAACATTGTGTTAGACGGAGATGTGAAATTTGCAGGACATTTTTGGAGGACTTTATGGAGGAAGTTAGGCACAAACTTGTCTTTTAGTTCATCTTATCATCCCCAAACAAATGGCCAAACAAAAGTGGTCAATAGGTGACTCAGAAATTTGTTAAGGTGCCTCACCAAGCAGCAGGGTGAAAAGTGAGATTCCATCATCTCCCAAGCAAAATATGCCTATAATGATTCTGTCAATAGGAGTACCGGAAGGAGCCCTTTCCAAATTGTCTATGGACTGAATCCAAGAGGTGTGGTGGAATTGACAAATCTTCCCTCAACTGAACATATCAATTCTTGTGGAGAAGAATTTGCTGAAGGGATAAAGGAGATTCATGACCAAGTCAGGATGCAATTGCAGAGAAGTACAAAGAAGTACAAGGAGTAGGCTGATAGAAGAAAGAGAGATGTGCAGTTCCAAGTTGGAGACATACTATGGGCAAATTTGAAAAAGGAGAGATTGCCAAAAGGGAAACACACAAAGCTCATGATGAGAAAGGTTGGACCTTGTCAAATACTCAAGAAGTTTGGGAACAATGCGTAGTTGTTGAAGTTGATGAAAATTGATGATGTTTTAGAGTTTGGAGCAATGCAATATATTTGGAGTTTCCTGAAATTCTACATTTTTGCTATTCATTTTTTATCAGTATAGATTGGTGGATGCCTAAAAACAATTGGATGAGTTAGGTAAGTCTCTTACCTTTCATTTTAATCAAGTTTGAGGTTTCATAACAATCTGGTTGTAGAGATCCATCCAAAACTAACCAGACTAGTTACAAACCCTGTCGGCACCTAGGGTTTCACTGTAAAGATGCCTTTAATTTGACATTTTCACCAGAATACCAAACAACCTATAGAGAAATGTTAGAGGGGACATTGTACCATAATATTTTGGTGTTTTTTTTCAGGGAGGCTCCAAGCCCAAAGAGATTGAATTGACCCTAG
Organism: Cryptomeria japonica; assembly: GCF_030272615.1. NCBI lineage: Eukaryota > Viridiplantae > Streptophyta > Pinopsida > Cupressales > Cupressaceae > Cryptomeria > Cryptomeria japonica. Next base: position 345,485,077 of record NC_081408.1, read on the forward strand.
GTGGGTATCTATATGTGACCGCCTGGACTAAAGAAGTGGAAATCACTTGTAGAAGACAAAGAAGATGGGATAAAGTCTTAAAACCTTTGATTTGGTGGTTCGACACCTTACCCCACCTTGAAGAAGTGTTGGTTTAGTCGGGGGACTAATACAAGGTGTACTTGCTTTATAAATTAGGCCTAATTGGCTTAATTTAAAGGTTTGGAAGGACAGTAAGGGTACAAATCATTCAACTTGTGGTTAGAGTCTAAGCCTTTGGGGAATTGTATAACTAGATAAACGGTAACTAAATCTACCTTTAGTTTGTCTTGTCCTTTTTAATTTTGTTAAGTTGTGTTTGGAGAACTCAACTGGTAGGACTACTAGGCTACTGGTAGGGCTACTAGACAATAGGACAGTTGTGAGACAAGTATCCCCTAACACATCTGATAGCTAGATATTATGGGTGTTTTATGTTGGTTGGACCACCAATAGAAAAAATCCAATAGGTTTCCATCCCACCGATATTGAAAGATTGCATGCCATTCACACAAGGGTATAGTGTTTTCATCCTACCAGTATCAGAAGATACTAAACCAGTATGGATCCGGTCACACAAATTGTTGTGTGAGTTGAGTATTTGGTAGGTGTGTTGTTTACACCTTGAACACACAAAAGAACTTGTTTTGGACATAGAAGTTGTGGGTGAGAGAAGGCTTTCGCCTAGTTTGTTGCTTAGCTCTACATCACTGATTAAGCTCATTTGAAGTCAAAAGAGGGAGATTTTCATGATTTTTATCTCGGTATGTATTCTTTCTTTTATATATTTAGGGCTTTGAAACCCTCTTTAATTTCGAATGCATGTTGTTTTCTTTTGGTATTTACATCCTTTTTGTGTGATCTCGTTTAGGATCTTTGGCCTAGATGACATCACATTCTGGTGTTTTTTGGGTCAAAGGACTCGAGCAACATTTCTTTTTATTGCTCTTGCTATTGTGGTGTGTGGTCGCTCTGCGACCTCGCCCCGCACCGTCTTTTACCTTGCATTTTATGTGTTCTTTTAACTTCCTTTATGTCATGTGTGGTGGGGCCATTTTGGTGTGTGGCGGGTCTATGACCCCGTCACACACCATATTTATATATCCCTATGCTTTGTTATACCATTGTGGTGAGTGGCGGGTCCGCGACACCGATCTGGACTACCGCTATTCATTATTTGTTTTTCGCTACGATAAACCAAGTTTATGGTGTTTGGTAGGGCCATAGGCCTACCATCCACCAAACATGGTGTATGGCAGGTTTGCCACCCCGCAAAATACCGACGCCATTCATGCCTATCTCTTGGTGTGAGGCAGGGTTTTAAACTTGCGCTCCACCAAAACATTGCCTTCCTCCAAGGTGTAAGGCAGAGTTTTAAACCTGCCCTTCACCATTTTGTATTATTGCTAAGATGTGTGGTGGGTTTATAACCCCGCCTTACACCTCATTGGTATTTGCACTTTTTATATGTAATTTGGGTTTCTAAACCCGAATTACACCTATGTTTGTTTTTCCCAAGTGCAATTTGGGTTCAGAAACCCAAATTACACCTCTAATACACACTTTTCATAAGTTAATTTTTCAAGCTTATAAACTTAAAAATTCACTTATTGTACACACGTAAATTGAGATTTTAAGTCCAATTTACTTTGGAAATATCAAGTTATCAAAGAGGGTTTTGTAAACCCTAATGACCTAAAATGCATCTTTTTCTAAAGATTGTTCAATTCAGATGAACAAAATGATTGATCAGTTGTATCACCTAATACTAATGGTTTTCCTTTTCTTGGTGTTACTATTATACAAATGACAAAAGCTTCTCCTAGAAAAAGGGTGATGAAGTTCAAAAAGCAAGACCCCCATTTGATCTTTCCACCTTCTTTGGTTACCTCAAATATTGATTATATAAGAGATATAGAAATAGGTCATGTTGACCTATCTGAGTTTCTAAAGAGGATTGAACAACCTTCTTCCTAATGTCAGGTGGAATCTATCATCAACAATATTGTCCACTTGGTAGAAACTTTCCCCATGTTTGCTCAGGACCTTGATTTCATGATGGTAGTTGCGATCCATTTTGATTCGATCAGTAGAAGTGTAAAGGATGAAATTGGAAATAAATTGATCAAGCTTGATGAGGAATTCTTTGATTCTATCTTCAAGTGTCCTAATATTGAGAAGTGTCCTGCCATTACAATGCAATCAGTTATAGCCTACTTTGATAGAAATTCTGACAAATGTAAGCAAAATATGTTGAAGTATAGCATCGGTCAGTACTTTACTGATCTGACCTAGAAAATTTAGTTTCACCGATTAGTTATATTATGTTGTGATAAAATAATAATTAAAATATATTATAAATGAATCGATTCTATGATAAAACATATTAACTAACTCATAATAATAAGACGTGTTGATCAATGCTTAACCGATCTGAGGGAAGAGGCGTGATGCTTGGAGTAAGTTGTGATGTTTAAAAGACATCTTGTAGAGTATATAGAATGGGTCTCTCCCTCCATAAGCATACTGCATAGCAAAAGACATAAGAATATAAAAATACATTCACACATCTAGCATATCGGATTTATCCAGCATCTACATCAGTTCATATTAGCAATACATTGAATTGAAGACATAAGTCGATCACGTATTGTTCAACAGATCGTGTTCCTTATTCTGTGAATCTATTGTCATCTTCAAGTCTACATTATACCAACAACAATCAGGCTGAGTTCCTTCTTGTGACGTGATATCTCTGTCTCCAGCAAATCATCATTCATATAGCAGATCGAACTTATAGTTAGAACTGTCAGATAATTTTGTAAACATTATCTGATCACTAAAACCGTAACATGGTATCAGAGCCAGGTTTGAAAACTAGGAAAGGTCCTGTAGATTTTCTATCAACACTTTGCATAACAATCATCAGGTTGAGTTGGAAAGGAAGTCAAAGTCACAAGAGTAATATAAAGGAGTTGATATTGTCTAAATTTGACCATAAAATGAATAAAACGACTATGATAAGCACAACGGTGGAAGTTGGAAAAAACAATTTATGTTCAGCGTGGAATACATACGTAGATGATAATGGAACAACTATTGGTAGATTAAAGACACTGATGAAATAAGATATGGAGAGCAACGACTTGTTTATCATGCCTTTTGATGGTCGACATAATGCAAGGAAAATGATAGCACTACAATCCTTTACAAGCAAGACATAAATTAAGGAGACTGGTGAACTACTACACAAGCATTATTCTTAAGGCTCTAAAAGTAAACGGACTAAGTTTAATGGAGCAGCGATTAATATGAATTAAAGATAATGCTAATTGATTGAGTTTGATAACTTCATATTAGGCAGCGGTAAAGATTGGTTATATTATAGAGGCAAGTGATCGATAATAAAAACAAAAATAGGATATACATGATGCAAAGCAACAATATAATTAGCAAATTTTGATCCATATAATGGTAAAGTATTACTGGGTATTCCTGGTTGGCTTATCCATTGGCACTTGTCAAAAGACAACATGAAGTAATCAATGAAAAAATATGTGGAGTATAATAATAGTAATCGACTTGTCAAAAGATAAGATTAGTGAAACAAATAAATTAAAGAGACATGATTTCATTAAAGAAAGTTTATTAAGAAATAAAAGGGTGTGATGTGTATAATTACTCTGAAGTGTTGTGACTCATGTGAAAAGGTGCGATCTTAGTAAAAGACATACCCATACGTAAAGGATGGATCCATATGAGAATATATAAAAGGCGAAGGAATGTGGGTTTTGAAAAGTAGTAATATTTTAAGATACCAATGTAGTGTGTGTTTTCTAATATCTGGTCAGTGATGTGGGTCGTGCTTGGAAGTCAGGTAACTTGAATCAATTATCGTGTTTTGCAATGTCATAGGCAAGGACTTGTATGATGTCTGATTTCATGTATTGTGGCTCAATGACTGCAACCTAATTTAAATGTCTAGTGTAGCCATGCCTGGGGATAAATTCACAGTTTTGTTACTATGGAATCAGACAAGTACATTTGTGCATGGGAAACTGCTCCTGCGAACAATGTTGTGATCATTAAAAAAATGACCATGTGCCTGTAATGAGGAGATTTATTACAATAGATTCAGCTCTATTGCATCTTACAATAGAATTTCTCATCCAAACTGAAGACTTGTTGCAGAAGGAATTGAGAGAGGACACTCAGTGCTGGACAAAATTTGGAACTCGATGGACTAGACCGTTGTCCTTACCTTGACTAAGAATATAGGTCGAATCAAATAAAGTGATTGGAATAAAGGAAAGTCCTAAACTCTCAGTGGCAGCAGAGTAGGCTGATTCACTTGCCATTTGAGTCATTGGAGACAATTCAGACCTGATTGCATTCCTGGAGAAAGATGTCTTCCATAATTGAGACCATGTGAAAAGGGTATGCTTCCACATCAGAGGGAGAAACTAGAGGATCTGCTTCAGTTATCATCTGAGGATCTTGGTTATATTCACTCAAAGGGAGTGGATCTTGTCAAGATGTTTTCTTTAGTGATCTAGTATACTCCCATTTGGATCATGACTTCTCCAGTTCTGACATGAGATGGAAGTTTCTTCAGTGAGATATGATGATCATTTCCCTCTTTGAGAAATTGTAGCAGTCAGAGGGCTATGATTCATGGGATGGAGTCCCATGTATATAGGCTGGAAGACCTTTATACTGACACCTAGATAGTGACATTGTTGGATAGATGGATACTTGGTGAGCTTGGGATTCACCAAGAGTGGTGCAGACTCCAACCTTGTATTTGATTATAGGTCAAAGCATGTGGAAATCAAATATCACTATATTAGAGATATGGTGCAAAGAAATGCTATTCAGATGAGATACATTAGTACTAATGAGCAGGTGATGGATATTCTCACCAAGCCTATCTCCAGAATAGATTTTGTATGCTTTCGAGATAAGCTTGTTATGGTGGAGAATGAAGCCCTAGCTAAGATTTAGTCTCAACATCATTGATATATTTTATATTTTATATTGTTGCATTCTTCTCTTTGAGAGAGAAGTTTAAAGTGTAAACTCTTGTTAATGCATTTCTCCTTGAGAAAGATTTAAGGTGAAACCATTATCTCACCCTCTAATATGGTTCATGGTGAATTTCATGTGTGTGACTCCATGACAAACATCACGTGAGAGAGTATGTGATGATTTTCTTGTACGTGTGTGTTTACTCTTTGGATGAGCCATGGTGAATATCATTGTGAGGTGACGATCTCACAATGATGAATACTTGTACATCTCACCATTATTGTAAGGTGATGATCTCACAATAATGGTTGTATATATCATTATGGTGGATATCACGTGAAGTGATATATATGGATATGCCATAATGATTGATATCTCATGAGGTGATATCTACAGATATGCCATAATGGTGGATATCATGTGAGGTTATATCTATAGATAAGCCATAATGGTGGATATTACATGAGGATATATCTATGGTGGATATCATGTGAAGTGATATCTGTGGATAAGCCATAATGGTGGATATCACATGAGGTGGTGTCTATGGATAAGCCATGATGTTTGTTATCACGGTGAGGTGATACCTACTCGTTCACCATCCATGGGAGTAGCCATGGTAGTTGTGTTCACTTGCATTCCCACTAATGGGTGTAGCCATGATGGATTCACCCTCTGGAAGTAGCCATGGTGAATGTCACTATGTGACTCAGATCTTGAGTAGGATTCCTCCCTAGCTAAGAGGGAGTGTTGAAGTATAGTGTCGGTCGATAATTTACTGATCTGACTTAGACAATTTAATTTCATCGATTAGTTATATTATGTTGTGATAAAATAATAATTAAAATATATTATAAATGAATCGATTCTATGATAAAACGTATTAACTAACTCATAATAATAAGACGTGTTGATCAATGCTTAACCGATCTGAGGGAAGAGGCGTGATGCTTGGAGTAAGTTGTGATGTTTAAAAGACATCTTGTAGAGTATATAGAATGGGTCTCTCCCTCCATAATCATATTGCATAGAAGAAGACATAAGAATATAAAAATACATTCACACATCTAGCATATCAGATTTATCCATCATCTACATTAGATCGTGTTAGCAATACATCAAATTGAAGACATATGTCGATCACGTATTGTTCAACAAACCGTGTTCCTTATTTTGTGAATCTACTATCATCTTCAAGTCTGCATTATGCAAACAACAATCAGGTTGAGTTCCTTCTTGTGATGTGATATCTCTATCTCCAGCAAATCATCATTCATATAGCAAATTGAACTTATAGTTAGAACTGTCAAATAATTTTGTAAACATGATCTGATCACTAAAACCTTAATAGAATATGAATGATAACCAGCTAGAGACCTTGAGGCCTACCATTGATAGATGGCCAGAGACTCTTCCAAGATGTGTCTTTATTGAAGAGGTCAATAATTTGAAAACTCTTTTGAGTAGGGTGAAAGGCCTTCCCACCTCCAACACCTACCATAAATGGATTGTCAATACATTCATGTGATCAGACAAAATAAGGAGAAGAAATTTTTGGGAAAATTGATCAGTAATGCTATTTGTGGTTAACTCACCAAGGTGCCTACCACAATCAAGTTCTACATGACTTCATACTTGGTGTTTGTTGCAGCTTCAATGAGACACTTTCCTGGATTATCTTCAACTAGTGACAGGAGGTAGGTTGAGGTACATAAATACTATTCTCATTTGGTTCTTCAGAATAGTCATAATCATTTTCGAAGAGTGAATGATGCTTTCTTTAGATATTACATGGTTATGGTAAATAAGAATTTGTACAATAAGAGAGTATCTGATCATGCTTGGGAAGCGGTGAACCGATATGGATGCATGTTCCTACAATTTTTGACCTTCATATATCTCAGGGTTGGTTGTTTCAATGGCGAGCCTTTCATGCTCCCTAGGTATCCTTCTGACAAAATTGTGCTGAAGGAGTTAGCTTGTCAAATGAATGTAGTACATGAGGCCCAATCTGAATCTCATAAAACAGGCTTAAGTACATTTGGTAGATATTCCATCAATTCTATCTACAAATCCAGAGCAATGGAAGAGGAGATGAGAAGAGTTACCATGAGGTTCTTCAAGGCTAGGAAGGACTTCGACTACAAAGGGATGAGAAATAAACTAAAGAAGGCATATATTAATGTGCATCAATTTGAATATTTTTGGGTTGATTGCGGGTCTTAACATGATATTAGAAAACTTGACTATTGTCGGTTAACATTTGATCAAATTAGGGAGGTTGACCTTGTCGATATTCCAGATGACTTAGAGGATGATGGCAATGTCCTAGATCTTTCCTATATTGACAACAAAAGTTTCCTCTACTCCTTTTCCTCTCATCCAATGGTCACAAAAGGAATGCACTTCCATCAAAGACCAGTTTCAAAGTATTCTTACAAATACAAATGTGTGCCTTTCAAGAAAAGGTATTCCATTGAAATGCTTCTCCTCTAGTTTTGATGATGACACTACTGGCCCAATGGGAAGAAGATCAAAAATTAGAACCAAGAACAAGCATGATCCCACTACTCCATCCAAGGCTCTCAAACTAAAATTCATAGTTGGAACTAAGAAAGGGAAAGACCAAGGAGAGCCATCAACCTCTAATGTTCATGAGACACAAGAGTCTGAAGTACCAGATGAACAGGTGGAGGGTGAGCATCCTAATGAAGAAATAATTATTGTTGATCAATTGGAAGAAGGGAAAGAAGATGAATAGGAAAAAGGTGAGTTTGATGAATAAGAGTTGCCACAAACAGATAAGTCCTTACCCCAAGTACCTCCTTCATCTACATTACGGGTTCCTATTTCTACCTCTGTTAGAGCCCCTAGTGGTCACGTGTATTTCTCCCATAAATGTTATCCATGTATTTTCTATTGGTGCTAGTAAGTTGCCCTAGATACTCCTCATGACAACATTGAGAATATTTTCTCATCTTTTCCCACTTTGTTTGAAGTCTCTACAACTACGTTAGGTAATTTTGACAAATTCATGAATGAGTCGGCTCCTAGGTCCAACGAATCATCCCTTGAAAATCCCACCAATATTGTCACAATGAAATATCCTATTGTAACCACCACCATTTAGGATTCTATCAATCCCTTTCAAGATGTGGTAGCAAGTGAGGATGATGATTCAACTTTACCACCTTGGTTATTGTCCAATGCGTCGAATAGAAAGAAGCAGGTAGTTTACCTTGGAGATTTTGATTCCAGTCAACTTGTCCCTATCAAACCCAAGACTATCAAGAAAGATAAAACTTTGTCAAGGGTAAAGGTAGTAAAAAAACATGAATAAATATGTCAAGATTGCTATCCCTTCTCCAGATGCAATTATTGGCCAAATCCAGGATTCAAACTATGTCATACAGAGGATTGATTTGGGGAAGCAAACTCGTGATTTTGTGGCGTAGGATGCTCGGTCAACCTTGGAAGCCCTAGTTTCCAGATATAATGAAGACAAGGCCAATAAGGATCAACTCAAGGCATGAATTAAGTAACTCGCCTCAATTCTTATTAAAGTGACTAAGTCCTCAAAAGCTAATGAACCAGTAGCCTCATCTTTGAATGAGCGGGTTATCAAAAGAGCTAAGTAAGTTGTAGCTCAGAGCAAAGTTGTAGGAAAATCAATGGATCAGATGATGAGCCAAGGCACACAACTCATAAGTTCATCCTGCACCATTGTCAACAATCTTGATGCTATGAGGATAGAGGTAAATAGCACCTTAGAGGTTTTCTCCCAGGAACTTGGAACACAAGAAAAGGATTTTGAATCCTGTTTGAAATTTGAATATTATGGTCTAGATGATCTCATACAAAATAGTGTTATCCCTTCACGACTCATGTACATTGAGCAGTGAGAAGCATTGGAGCATCAAATGAATATCCTAGAGCGCCTAGTCATGGATATGAGGAAGCCCCAAAAAGAATGTGTAGATAAGAAGAAAGAGATTGTTACAAAATTCTCTAAAATTCCATGTGCTTTCCTTGATGAGAATGAAAAAGGTGTTTAATGTGGATGAAGTCATCAAAGAGTTCAGCCTTCTCATGACTGCCAAAATTGATAGGGAGGACTTCTCTTTGTCCTCAATTGACAAATCACTTGATCTTCAGTTCATCTTGGATTTTCTAGATTCACTTATGAAGAAACATAAGAAGTGTTGCATTGACTTAGAAGATTCCATCATCAGAGCCAAGGTCATCACTGACAATACTCAGAGACCCGATGGAGTTCAAATGAAGAATGCTCTGTAGAAGTTAAAGGCATTCCAAAAGCGAGATTCATCTTAAGGAAAATGACACTTAGTCATTTTCATGTTTTTTCCAATGGCATTTTATTGTGTCCATTTACACTTTAGGTGTCATTTTGTAGTTGCGCATGTGCACCTGTTGAGTTCACAAGTCCTAAGTCAAATCGAACTCTTCTTTTGACTTAGTCCTAGATTTAGTTGTAATTTCCTATTTTCATGCTACACCCCTCTCATATATATATGAGGGTTATTATTGTAACAATGACCTTTTTTCCATTATTGTTTATGCAATGAAACTCTGCCAAAGTGAAGAGAAAATTGAAAGTTGGTGTTGATTTTGTAAATTTGCAATTTAATCAAGAAAGAGAGAAGTTTTTCATTCAAACTTTTTTTTTAGTACAATATTTATATGGTATGAATGTTCCTATGTCACTAGTATCATATGTTCTTGAATGATTAAAATTGGATATAGTTTTCAGTGCTAGATATTGAAGTGTTTTTGAGTTTTTGCAAGTAATCTTTGAGTTACTTTGGAAATTCAAGAATTGGGAACTGGTTGAGAGAAGGTTGCTTTAAGTCTTTGATCTTTTACAACTTACCTCTATAAATTGTATTTGAAAGATAAAAAATAGAGTCTTTGTGCTATACGGATTATCTGGTTAGAGTACAAGATCTTTTAATATATTTGTGAGTCTTTGAGCTGACAATATATTTGGGTAGAGTGATTGATAGGAGTTTAGTATACAAAAAGAATCTTTGAGTTATTAGGTGTGTATAATTCATGTCCCTAAGTCATTTTTAGAAAAAAGGGAAGTAATGAAAGACTTTGTCTTTTCACGGACACTTTACTTCCCAGGTAGATTAGTTTTGACATTATTGCAAGTTTTTAAGTTGTTTAAGGGAAATATATTCTTAAAAGAGAATTAGATAGAATTGGTTCTAAAGAAAGAAAATTAAGTTGTTATTGTACCTTGGATTAGTGTGAAGTTAGCATGTAGATAAAATAAAAAGTAACTATAGTAGAAAGGGGGAGCCTTCCCTTATAATTAGGAGGGATCATATAATGCCTTCTGAGAGATATCGTCCCAAGTGTTGTCGTGAAACACGCATTTTGTGAACCTTCATTAGTTTACAAAATTTTCACCCAACATATATATTATAAGGACCATAAAAGATGCAAATTAATAAAAATATACACAAGAAAGTAAGCAAGCATGCACAACAATGAAACATAAACATGATTTTACCCATATTCAAGTTGGAAATTGATTGATTGATGGTGATGGTGATGGTGATGGTGATGGTGATGGTTGGTGATGGTGATGGTGGTGGTGGCGGTGGTGGTGGCAGTGGTGATGGTGATGGTGATGGTGATGTTTTACCCATATTCAAGTTGGAAATTGATTGATTGATGGTGATGGTGATGGTGATGGTGATGGTGATGGTGATGGTGATGGTGATGGTGATGGTGATGGTGATGGTGATGGTGGTCGTGGTGGTCGTGGTGGTGATGGTGGTGGTGATGGTGATGGTGGTGGTGGTGATGGTGGTGGTGGTGGTGGTGGTGGTGGTGGTGGTGGTGGTGATGGTGATGGTGATGGTGATGGTGATGGTGATGGTGATGGTGATGGTGATGGTGATGGTGATGGTGATGGTGATGGTGATTTGGAAAGGACACATCCCAAAACAATGTGGAATGGAAAAGACCTATCTTGATGATGATAATGTGACTAGAGTGGATCAGGTTTATAACAAGGCTAGGAACAAAACTAAGGGATTTGAATAACCTGATAAATTACAAAGTAAGATTGCATGGATCGGTATTGTTGCATTTGGATGGGTTACTCTTAGAATTTGATGGACATGGAGGGATTTAGGATAGGTGGATTTGAGGCTCAAAACCAATGAAAATGGAGAACCAAGTTTTTGAATTACAATGAAAGGATTATGAATCGCTTACGAAGTGAATGGGAGGATGATTAAGATGTGATCTCCAAGGACTATATCACATATGAATAATATTTTGATGTTATGTGACCATAGGATGGACATGTCAATATATTTCCAAAAAATGTTTGAAATTTGTGCCCCAATCCTTATCAAGATAAAGGTAGGTAAGGGAGATGGGAAGAAATGACATAGATTGAATGAATAAGAAATTTCATGACAAAAGGCAAAAAAGATGAGACAAATTGTATCCAAGTTTAGTGGTCCACAAAGATAATTGATTCTACACCATGATGTTTATTTGTTGTACTTATCGAAAGCATCATATGAATTATTTTCACTATTGGATGTATTATTTCTCTTTAATTTTTCTCTTCCTTTTTTGAATTTTTTACTTATTTATGTTTTTGGTATTTTTTGGGATGTCATTGATCTTTAGATGATTTGTAATTGTTTTGGTTCACTTGTTGGTGTTAATATAGGTTTTGGTATCATGATATGCCTATAATGACTTGTACAAATGAGTTTCCTTGTCAAGATCATGGTTCTTGTATATAACCCATGGAGGTCATGATGATACTTGTTGATAAGTTAGGGTTGGGCTTATCCAAATATGCACATTGCGATAGAGTACTATGAGAATCCTTATGATAAAATGTTTTTGATTAAAAAGAAGGAGTGTTAGCTAGGGCGTCGACCCTGAACATAGTCAGAGACTATCAAAAAGACAAAACAAACCAAGGGAGAAAGCCCCTTTACAATAAATAGATCAAAAAACAAACTAGACCCAACTCAAGGAGGGGAAGAGACACCCAAACCTTGAGAGAGAGAGGCTGGGACAAGGGGGAAAGACCTCCCCTTTTGCCTTCGATGAACCACAGTCCAGGCGATACAATCATTAGGACCAAGAGAGAGATCAGGTGGAAGTGATTCAGTAGAGTTGTGATCAGAAGTAGTTACAGAGTGTTGTTGTAGAACCACAATAGGAAGCTGAGAAACAATGACAGATTGTTGTAAGGTAGGTTGTCGAAGCATAGCAACACCAGAAGCAGACTCAACAGTAGTAGAACAAGGTCGTTGAACAACAGTGAGAGGGTCAGTAGAAGGTTCAGCGACAGTGAGAGGATCTTCATCACAGGAAGAAACATCATCCTCATGGGAGGAACAAGTAGTATCCAATGCATTAATAGTCAAATGTTCAATGGTGGCATCTTTCCACCAAGTAGCAACACCCTTATAGCGAGGAAGAGAACAATCTGAATCATGATGCCCTGTTGAGAAACATTTTTGACAACGGAAGGGCAGGCCCTCATAATCCAATGACCGAGACCAAGGCATATCCCGAACCATAAGAACAACATCCTTGGGGAGAGGCGAGGAGATTTCGATGTCAACCAACAAGCGAGAAAAGGTAGAGTGCCCCATTGAAGACATGGCCTCATCCACCTTCAAGAAATGACCAATGGAGTTGCCAATGGCCTTGTAGTAGGAGAGTTCCAAAAAATGGAGAGGGAGATTAGGAAGGCGGACCCATATTGGATGCACAAACAATGATTCAGTAAGGGGATTAAAAGAGGTTGTCCAGGGCTTGACAGAAAAAGAGCTATCTCCCTAAGCCCACACTTTGTCCAAAACCAAGTTTCTATCCAAGGTAGAAGTAAAGGATGCAATAAAAAAACCCTTCCCACAAGGAAAGAGCTCAATGTTGTGGGCAATCAGGGGTTTCCAAGAGTTACTCACCCAACGATGGAGATCTAGAAGAGAGGGCCAGAGCCCAGAAAACTTGCACACCAAAGCATTACTCTGATAGAAGTTAATATTGTCCACAACATCCTGGCCACAAACCACCACAATGGAAGATTTGGCACGGGGAAGGGGACGAACCCCCTTAATAGTAGAAGCTTTAGCCGCACGAGTGTAACTTCTTCCACCAGAAAGAGGAGGAGGTCTGGGAGCATCCACACCTTTTCCAGCAAAAGTAGTACCTGAAGAAGTAAAAGTGTCCTTAGTAAAGGGAAGACCCCCCACGCCAGAGCCCACAGGAGGAGGGGGAAGGTTTGAGCCAGCCAAAGCATCAATGGGAAAGACAACATCAGCCGACACAGAGCAAGAGGGCAAGGGAAGGTTGCCAAGGAGGGGGGAAAGTCTGCAGACGAGGGCATGTGGGCAGAGATGGACAGAGCATCCCACACACCAAACCCAGCACCAGTAGCAAAAGCATCGATCGTGATCGAAGTGGGAGAGTCGTTGCTGGGGAGCGAGAGGAGCAGGAGAGACATGATAAAATGTTTCTTCCAAGATATCACAGATTTGTGAAACAGGATTTTAGGATTTTAAGCAAAATTGGATTGTGAGGTGGGATGGTAGATATTGATTGATTATTTGGCATTTTAGGTGTAAGATGTTTTAATTACCAACTTTAGATAGTGGATGATGGAGGTATTGTGATTATGTTTGGACTCAATACTTGTGTACGCCTTGCATGGTAGGAACGATAACCATTTTGAAGGAGATGGAAACTTGTTATATGCAGGACACCTATTTTCTTGTGGCTCCACTTTTTGATTGACTTTTGGATTTGGATTTTTTACTTTTCTTGATCTAGTTTTTTTAAGGATCCATTTTGGCTTCATTTGTAATGCCCCACCAAGGAACCCTAGAGGATAAGAGAAAACTATACAATAAATGCATGAAAATATTTTTTTGAAGTAATAAAGTATCATTATGCATTAAATATACAAGTGTAATTCTCGACCTCAAGATAAGGTCAACTATTTGTTAACCAACTATGCACATGTAGAAGTCTAAACTCATGGAACTCCATTTGAGATAGATTAAGTCACCTCTACAAAATCCCTGATGTCCCTACCTTAGAAACACATCCAATACTAGGTCAATAACTTATGAATCACAAGCAGGTGACTAAATCAACCTCCACCACTAAACCAAAATATCTATGTTCATTTTAAAACACCAATGGAAATGTTCCTATGATAACATCACGATATATCAAGAATAGAGAAGCATATGAGATTATACTTTGTGCCTGATTCCAACACTAGTGCACGTAAAGCAATACAAATACATGTCCAATAGTAATTATTACATCCATCTCCAATTGGAGTTTTCAATACATACATGATCAATGATACAATACATGTTCCAATATGCAAATGATTACATCATATACGAAAGAGAAAAGAATGAAAAGAATCCAGTGTTGAGGATGGAGGTAGAATCCATCAAGCCAGTCACGAACCAAGTCCTCCAATCCCCAAAAGTGGTTGGAAACACCACCTGACCATGTGGTACCCTTAGGTCCACCCCACTATTCTCTTGGAGATAGTCACATGACCTAAATAGTCATACAAGTATACAAGGGAGGGTAAGAGGATTACACAAGAGCCAAACATGGAGCAAATTCTCAACATAACATATCAACCCAACAAGATTCATTAAGCCACAACAAGATGATAGTAAAACTCACATCAAAGAGAAAAAATCAATTAAAAGGTGTCTAAGCAACAAATAGTACCAAAAGAATGAGGAATCATCCTTAGTCAGCAATAATAAGGGCAAGGAGGCACCCATAAGAGAAACACCAAATTTATCATACAACATATATCACAACAATATAACCAAAAGATCAAGCAATAGTAAATCCATAGGGTGTTACTCAACTATCAAGACCTAGATACTAGAGTGCTACTGAAGGGAGTGTCATCATGTGTTCTCATGAGGAGGCACCACATGGAACTGAGCATTCTCTCATATGGACAAGAATGATGATCATGCAAGTGCAATTGCTACATGTGTGGGTATGTCTCTTTGGACAAGTCCCAATCGCTCCTTGTGCGGGCATGCCTTCCCAAGTTATCCTTAGCCTTGCACTGGCACTCAAGGCATGCTTGGGGAAGCAATTATCTTGATTAATTTTTATCCCATCCTAATTTAATTATTATGTTATCACTTGTAATATTCTCACTCTCCATTGAGTTACCCTACAACCACTTTGGGCCCCAACCTCCAATGAGAGTCACTCCCATGACCCACTCTAGTACCTAGACCTAGGCTCCTCCCATTCAATTGAATGAGGAATCAAAATAAAACACAATGCAATTATTCACCTTTTCATATTCTCAATAACATCAAATGTCTCCTTTACAGAAGTCATCTCAACCATATACAAGGCATACTCCATTGGTCAATATATTAAGAGAAAAAACCCAGTTGATCCCATAATCAAATAAAATCAAATAAAATGATACAAGACATAGATTTCAATATTTCCATAAGGAATTCAAGCATTCACAACACTTGCTCATAGCAAGAACTACCAAATCAATACACCCAAAAAGATACAAGTCAAGTATCAACGCCAACTTCAGTGCAAATATCACATACTATATGTCACACACATGGGAATCATGCATGGATGAGATCAATACATAAATTACATACTAATCATCTCAACACATCATATTCACCATGCATAACAATGCATTTCAGTAGAACTAATCAAGAAGTGACCATAGGGCCTCAAAAGAAAGGAAATAGATTTGAATTGATCTTAAATCTAGTATACAATCATGATTCTTTGTGTCACAACATAAAATCATACAAAAACCATCATGATACACTCTCATCAAGGTCAGTTAAGTCCCACAAATCAACCTAGAGGCAAAACAAGACCAAATGAGGACTACAAACCAAAACTAATCAATGGTGCCACATTGTTGATCATATGTGCCACTTTGGACATCAATTGTGCCATTATGGGAATAAGATGTGCCACAAAATAGAAGATGTGTTATTCTGATAATTAGATGTGCATCAGCATGGTAGATGCGCCAAACTGTATCAGATGCACATTTAGGCTCTAGGAGACTAACTAGGGCATCTAGTTTGACCAAAATAAAACATGAGAGGTCAAATTGGGGACCAATTCATTTGAAAACTACATCATGACAACTCAAAAAAAAATCAAAACACCCATACTATATTCCCACAAAAATTGGGCAGCATTTTCCCAAGAACACCCCATTTTCATATTGATTTTCCAAACCCATAATAAAAACTACCAAGCAACTCATCAAACACATAAAAGATTGGATTCCATTGCTCAATAAGTTTCAAAATCACATTACAACACATTGCAATAATTCAAAGAGATCAAATTGAAAGACAAGAAGGAGATTGAAGTGTCCTACCTCAAATTGGAGAGAAACTTCATAAACAAAGTGCATTCCACACCGTCCACCAATGGCCTCGAGATTCAAACAACAACATGGCCTCCTCAGTCCCAAACTATCAACACGCTTTAACTTATATTTTGTAATGGATATTTTTCATTTTGGAAGAGAGAGACTAACCCATCATTCTGTAGTTGGAAACCATCAATGTTTGTCATTTTCTCATTTATGAGAAAGCCTACTTTAACAAATGTAGATGATCCTATCTTATAAGATACTAGATATTTATCCTTGGTTGTGCATGTTGTTTATTGACCATTTAGTATGCTCATATGATCCACTATAGCTTTCGTATCTTCTTATTTTACGTGATCCATATCATTTGTTTGATTGTATACATGTTTAAGGGAGTCAAGTGTCTCATCTTATGAAATGGAGGTGTTTGGAAATGGATAAGACTAGATTTAATTTTTTTATCATGAACAGGATGTAGGTGGATGAGGGGATGATCTTGTACATCTTGATCATAAGTAGGATATTGATAAAAGATAGGTTCATCTTGGAAATTATGAATAGGAATAGGATTCTGATTAGATATTGGATTAACATGGATAGCATGATTGTATAGGGGATCTTGATCAAATATTGAACTATCATCAACATCAAATATTTGATGGGGCACATAATGGTATTTGTTCTAAGGTCTCTTTTTTATAGACATGATCTTCATTTATGATAGGACACATTTGAGCATTATTTTGACCAATTTATTGACATGTGCATACTTTCTTATATGATATGAAGATTGTTCATATTTTGTGATGCTAGTGATTGGTAAATGAGTAAATTCTTTGTGTGGATTGAATGAGGATGTTTTATGATTATGAATTTTTGACTTGATGAATTTGAGGTATGTGAGGGGTTTGGAATCTGCATATTCCATAATATATTTAGATTAGATGGGATTAATGATAAGGTGTGATAGAATTACCTTGTTAGTGTGTTGGATATTATGATAATTTTTAATAAGCACTTGGATAAAATACCTAAAGGCTTATTCATTGAATGGGTTTTTATATTGGGATGGTTTAATGGATAAAGGATTGGGATAGGATGTGGAGGCTATAATAATTTCTTGATTTGGTGATGGAGACGAGGATTTGTGACATAGATGGGAGATAAGGATTTGGGATATGGTTTGATTTTGACAAAAGATTTTTGATGGAAGATTGGTTTCTCTTATCAAGATTAGGATGACGGTGAGCAATGAATGTGCATTAATGATTAGTGATATAGCTTGTGACAACTAGTTCTTGATATTGAGGGTAGATGGATGGGTGACCATAGCTTGTGATTTTTTGAAAAGGTGGTTGTTGGTATGGAGGTTAGATAGATAGGTTGCTAGAGTTTGTGGTTTGTTGGTATATATAGTAAATGGATTGATGACCAAGAATTGTGGCTTCTTGTTGATGGGGTGGTTATTGGTGTATTGTTGTTTTTATGGGGGTAGTTGTTGTGGATATGTCAATCATTTTGTATGTTTGGGGTTGTTGATATGTGTGGGGTTATTATTGATATATCTAGGGAATTGCATATACTGTTGTTTTTTGTGGTGCTATAGAGGGGATTATGATATATTGTGATTGTTGTTGGATAGATTGTGGTGTGTTTGGGGGTAATGTGTAATATTTTTCTTATAATGAGGTTTGTTGGTAGTTAGGTTGAGATGTAGGAAGTGTGAGGTAAGACATTATGGGCTATTACAAAAAAAATGTAATATGAAATTATAGCTAAGTGGATAAGTGATTTCTATATACCATTATGTGAAAATTTGATAAATTGATGGTAGGTGGAGGATATTGCTTACATGGCATGAATCCATGGATGACCAAGGAGGATGTTATATGGTAACTCAATTTCAATGACATGCATCATAGTATCTTGTAAAATTTGACCAACTTAAAGGGGAAGCGAGATTATGCTTTTAATTTCTCTTTTTGCTTCATCTTATGATTTGATAACTTTCTTCTTTTATACTTTTGTGTTGTCACTTGAATATCCAAATTTTTTATGAGCTTTTATGTACATATATTTAAAGTAGACCCGCCATCTATAAGGACTCGTTTGACCTTATGTTTGTCAACAATTATCTCTATATAAAGTGCTAGTTATGAGATGATTCTAGAGATGACATGTCATTTGGAATGAAAGCAAGGTGATATGAAGAAGATAATATCTATGAGGGCTTGTAATTGGGATTCATATTAATAGGAACTTTGTGACTAAATCTCAAATATTAGTCTAATATGCACCTGAAATTAGAGGGTGATCTAAGAAGCTCAAAGATAGAGATTTAGCATTAGACCCTTTCCAAGATGCTCAAGAAAATTGTATTGGTGTGATATGGTGGAAATGGGTATTCACTAGTTTAGCTATGTAAACAAGGAATTATCCTATTTCCAATACTAATTACATTAAAGGAAGGTGAAGTCAATAGATTCACTCTCAAAGGATGAATGTTGATTGAATTTTGTTTGTCCCATTGCTTGAGTTGAAAATGAGCTATTGATAGATGTCAATTGAATGCAATATCTAGGGCTAAAGGTGTAAAATTGACATAAATCAGCGTGCATAAGTATTTTTAGGTTTGATATGTCAACATGTGTACAAATCTAGAATAAAGAAGATGAGAAAAAACTATGTATGGAATCTGACCCTGAAAATGCAGGACAATGGTGCTCTCGACGACCTTGTCTTCAAAATGTCGGATGCTGACAACAAATATATTTTTGAGATCATAATGCAATCCTGAATGCCCTCCCAAAGTTTTTTCATAAATTTGTCAAACATAGGTGAGTGGAGCAACCTTTTGCTCCACTTTTTGCCTCAACAAAAGCAAGATCTTGTTGTCCCTATCTACTCTACCTAATTTTGAAATTGTAGCTATAGATCCTACCACCCGCACTTACAAAAGAGAGAAATGTGTTGTGGATAGGGGTTTGCCTAGGACAAACCTTGGATTTGGAATTAGCCCTTCAATTAAATTGAAATGCTTAATGTTTTACCTCATATATGTTGTAGTTGATGAAGGTTCATGATGCAATTCTCCTTAAATGTGATCACAAGTGTTGATGTAGTAACATGACATGACATGACATGACATGACAAGACAAGACATAAGTGACTTAATCATAAACACATGCTTGCATGAAGATTGATGTAATTTGTTGCTCCATAATGTCTAGATCTTGAAGAATGCTTGAAGGATATGGTGGGATGAAATGTTTCATTGCTTCTCAATGAATTCTTGTGTATGATAATGAATGTGAATGATGTAGAGGGATAATGGATACCAAAATGAATGAAATAATTCTCTTATATAGGGTTTTCAAGGTATTTCACCAATTAGACTGACCTCCAATGGTCAAATTGATGCATCGTGATCAAGAAACGACTAGTTTGAAGTGGAAACCATGATATTTAAATTCGGACTCAATTTTGGGGGACAAGGACATCTCAGGCGCTCTTATCTAAGACAAGGACACCCCAAACACCCATTTCCACCCAAAACAAGGTGAACAGGTTGATGATGGGGTGCACACAACTCAAGATATAGTTCTAGGTCACCATGCAGACAAATGACATTATTTTTGAGATAAAATGATGGAAATACGCTTGGATAAGGACACACAAATGAGACAAAAATACGTAAGGAAAATAGACAAACAAAGACAAAAGACACACAAAAGGGGTTAGTACTAAAAACAAAGGCTCCAAGTCAACTAGTTGAAGAGACCTTGATAATAAAAATGTCTCAAAGTTTGCTAATATCATTCTTGGAATGTTATTGCAAGAGCACAAATTGTCACATGGAAAGAGAAAGAGCATACATCAAGCGATGAACCCTTCAATCCAATGTTTAGCAAAGTGTGTTATGCTATAAGTTCATGGGGAGGGGGAAAGGAAACACGGATTCCACTTGCTAGGTGATCCATGGAAGAGAGAGCGAAGGAACATGGATTCCATAGGCTAGCAAGTTGCATTATGCTAGGTGATCCATGGAAGCACAAATTATCATGGGACAAAAAATTTTGTTATGTTGTGCGATCCATGTGGATGGAAGAGTTTAAATAGTCTAGCAAGTTGTGTTATGTTGTGTTATCGATTGGTGCAAATAGAAAGGAAATATTTTTCCAAGTGAATCTTTCTTATCACAAGGAAAAAAACTACAAAGAAGGTATTATTAGGAAATCGCAACTAAGATAACCAAAAAATGAATAGTATGTAAGGAAATCCACAAAAGAAATTAAAATTAAAGATTTTTGCCAAGCAAAAATTTCTTATCACAAGGAAAACAACTACAAAGAAGGTGTTATTGGGACACCACAACAAGGATAACCGAACAAAGCATGGTGTTCATAAGGAAATCCTGCAATATTGAATTAAAAACAAGAAAAAAGGAGGCCACATATATGCCCCCCTTAAGATGTCAACATAGCCCTATGTTGACCTCTTAAGGAAAGAAAAGACAAGGACAAACACCTTCAAAACCAAGGAGATATCCTTTAACCAACAATTTACATCACTCTAGGCTAAAGAGGTATGACTCTTGAATCAAGGAAGAGATAGTTGTAAAATAAGTATCTTGCAACAACTGTAAAGGGATCCTTTTGAGGGATGCATAGTGAAAGGAAGAAGAGATCTTTGCCTAAATATTTCTACCTCTAACAAATAAAGGATATCTTTAATAAAAATGACATCTTTGAAAGGGGAAGGAAACTAATAATACAAATGTTCCCCATTGATAGGAAAAAGTGGTTTCGTAGTGAAGGATTGCACACTTTCACTAAGGATAGATTTCTCTTAAAAGACATATCATCTCAAGTAAGGAATAGGTCTTAACCAAGGGACACACATGTACTTGCATGGAGGATAATTATATGCAGGAAAAAACATCAAGTTATGAAAGAAGCAACTCAACAAAGGAAAAGGAAATCCTTGAAAAAGAGAGAAGATTGAAGCATTATTCTTGGCCCCCAAACATTGAGACAACAATAAGAAAGATTATTATGTTACTAACCAAGTATGATTACACATTAAATTGTACCAGCATGAATGAAAAAGAGTCTCCAAAAGACAAACTACCAATGTTACATAGTGAGGAGCAACATAATAAATAAAGGGAGAGATCTTCATCTATACTTTTAATGGTACTATTAGCGACGATTTTTTTAATTTCATCTTGGAAAACAGGACATTCATTTATAAGATGGTCATTAATTTGATGATATGTGCTAAAAGGATTATTGCCTTGATTAGGTTTATAGACTCTTCTTTTCTTCCCCAAATAAAGGGATATTTTATGATCTTTAAGGAGATCATCCATAGATATTTGAGGTGACAAGTGCGGATATCATATGCCTTAGCTAGTGCATTGTAAGTGAATATCTATAGGGACCTTGATCCTTGTTATAACATTACAAGGCCTTGTCCACTAAAGCCTTGTTTAGAAATCATATCATATCCAACGTCATAAAATATTTTCAGTTGTGAAGGAGGACTTCTTTGTAATTCGTTGTGTAAGGACATGTTGAACAGCCAAAGAGATGAATAGATGAGGAAGGAATATTCTTTGTAAGAATATTATCATTTCTATCACCATTATTCATGTCCTCTTTGTTAGGTTGGGAAGAAGTATTCTCGTCATCTAAAGCTTCATCTCTACTTAATGTTATGTTAGGAGATTGTTCATGAATAAAATGCATAATAGCATATTGCCTTAAAATATGTTGATGATGAAGATAAGCTCTAGGAGAATAAGGAGGATAGAGAGGGATAGATGTGTTGGAATCAAGGAACACTTAGAGAGGGCGGGGGGGGGTGTGAGTCAATGTTCTACAATCTTTAACTTAATTAAATTGTTCTTTCAACCGCTTAATCCATATGAACAAAATAAAGATGCAAGAACATAAAGTAAATAACCACAACATCATAACACCCAATTTTGTGTACATTGAAACCCGGTTAAGGTAAAAACCATGGTGGGTATGAACCTGCAATATGAGTATACTCTGCAAAAGTATAGAAATATTGCAATTAGGGAATGCACATGCATTCAGGCACACTGCCTAGAGGTCATTGCTCAAAAGAGAGAGGCTCACTAGCTACAACTTAAATACAAAGGTTACAAATATTTTGAACTGATGAATAGAATCTAAAAATGCCAAAGGACGATTTCGGTTAAGCACAATACATGAATTTCATATACCTTATCTTTCACTGCTCTATTACACTATTCTACTATAATATAGAGCACCAATCTTTATCCTTCACATGTGAAACTATGCACAATAGATCACTAACACCTTCCATGCATCCATAATGGTCAAAACCATCACTCTTATATGTTTGCAACAAGAAATCATATCGACTAAATGTCCGCTCAAGAACATTTCATTATTTTATGAACTATGTACAAATCAGCGGCAAAACCTGAACTCAAATGCTAATGTGGACCAAAATAATTGATCACATGCTACTACATATGTTGGCTAAACATCCTTGATCACAAAAACAATCTCCAAAGTCACTCCACTTAATCCACATAAGGATCAACTACACAAGTCAGTCATTCTGCATTGTCAAACCAAAACCCAATACACTAGATCTTCTAACTCGCACATCAATCATCACCGAGGCTAAAATTTTGGAATAAGGTACTCTAGACATCCATCTATCTTCCCTCTAATCCGCAACACAAAATATTAATCCAAAACAAAATAACAACCAAAATACCAAACACTGTCAAATGCTCTGTTCTAGGCTTGTCGAACTTAAACCAATTTTCAATTTGACTTCAGAGTATGAGAAAATCATTCGCTACGGATGGGTACACTGACTTGAGTTTCCATCAATGACAACAACTGAAAACCCTGTGTACTGTCTCTTGTCAATGTTAAGATGTACTAAGATCAACATGTTTACCTAGTCCCTCTTGCACCAAAGTATCTTTGTGAGAAGAGGATTGTTCAATGTGACACTTCAATGTTGCATCTCCATTGGAGAGATCAATGATAAGATTATTGATTCAAGTTCCTCATGAATAAAAGATACTCTAGGAAGGGTACAAGTATGATTCATTTCAATATCATCTCTAATATTAGCAAGGGTTCCATTTGAAACATCTACCAAAGCTTTTATAAAATCCAAATATTCTATTAACTTCTTTTAAAATATCATCATATAGCAACATGAAATATGTATGAAAGATTTGAGAAATGACTTGAATGTAGAAAAAATATTTGAAACCTTCATGATGCAATACATTAAAGGTGTATGAATGAATGCAAGCAACATGAAGTGAAAGAAGCTATTATCCAACATGTGATTTTGATAAAAATAGCTAATGAGAAATGTAATCACATGTGAAATAGAAAACTAATTAGATTTTGTAAATTTCATGATGAAAAATTGAATAAAAAAACACCCAATTAGTAATATATGAGGTGTTAAAAGCATTGGGTTCACCAAAATCTAATGTGGCAGAAATGGGTATTCACTAGTTTAGCTATGCAAACAAGGAATGAGCCCATTTCCATAGCTCATTACATTAAAGGGAGGTGAAGTCAATAAATTCACTCCCAAAGGATGAATGATAATTGATTTTTGTTTGTCCCTTTATTTGAGTTAAAAATGAGATATTGAAAGATGTGAATTGAATGCAAATCTAGGGTTGAAGGTGTAAAATTGACATAAATTGGCGTGCATAAGTAGTTTCAGATTTGATATGCAAACATGTGTATAAATTTGGAATAAGGAAGATGAGATTAACTTGTGATTGGAATTTGAGCCCAAAAGTGTGGGACAATGGTGTTTTGGGTGACCTTATCCTCAAAGTGTTGGATGCAAACAACAAATCTTTTTGGGTATTATAATGGAGCCCTAAATGACCTCCTAAACTTTTGTCAGAAAGTTGTCAAACATAGGTGTGGGGCAACCTTGTTCTCCACTTTTTTCCTCTGAAATAGTTGTATTTGGTTGACTCTATCTAATATGCCTGATTCTACAATTGTAGATTCAGATCCTGCCACCTGCACTTGCAAAAGAGAGAAATGTGTTGTAGCTAGGGGTTTGCCTAGGTCAAACCCTGGGTTTGGAATTAACCCTTGATTTGAATTGAAATGCTAAAGTAAAATTTTGAATGTTATACCTCATATGTATTGTAGTTGATCAAGGTCAGTGATGTAATGCTCTTTGAATGTGATGACAAGTGTTGATGCAATAACATGACATGAAATGAAAAAACATAAGTGATTCAATCATAAACACATGCTTACATGAAAGTCGATGTAATTTTCTACTCCATAATGTCTAGATCTTGAAGAATGCTTGAAGGATATGTTGGTATGAAATTTCGCCTTGATGCTCAATGAATGCTTGTGGATGATAATGAATTTTAATGATGTAGAGGAATGATGGATGTCAAAATGAATGGAAGAATTCTCTTATATAGGGTTCTCAAGGTATTTCACTGATTAGGCTAACCTACAATGTTCAAATTGAGGCATTGTGATCGAGAATCAACTAGCGAGAAGTGGGCACCGTGATACTCAAATTTGGGCCTAGTTTTGGGGAAAGGACATTTGGGCACCCTTGTCCTAACAAGGGCACACCAAACGCCCTTCTCCACCAAAAACAAGATGAACAAGTCGAGGATAGGGTACACACAACTCAAGATATGGTTCTAGGTCACCATGCAAACATATGACCTCAGTTTTGAGGTAAAAAGCTGAAAATGGGATTAAATAAGAGGTAAGATGGGACACACTAAGGCAGGGGCACAAAAAGTGGTGTAGATTGTACAAGGTTACAATTTATGATGCTAGGGTATCTTGTCGATAAGACTAGGGTCTCCCTTAAATGGTGACTCAACCAAACTTAGTGGTGGCAACATAGTTAGGACCTTTAGTGGTGATAATGTTGACTTGTGGATTGACTTGTTTGATATGACCGACTAATGAGTCATACGAGGTGTAATATAGGTATTATCTTTCTGATTACCTTGGTTTGTACCTTTCTTTATATTGGGGGCTAGTTTTGGTCATAATTAGGCAATAGATCTCGATAGATACCTAATTCCTCATTAGGCGAGGAGGATGACTAAACTTTCACTATAATTTTTTTGTGATCAATAAGATCTTGGACATTATTTTTGAGTTGCACGAACTTAAAAAAGGTATGACCTTTAACCTAATCATATTTGTAGTATTCATTATCCTTATACTAGTTGGTTTTGGTTTTCTTCGTCAAAAGGTTGAGTGTATGGATATCTTGTTGGCATTATGTGAACCGGTATGAGGACATAATGACATTGTATGTTGTCATTGATGTCAAAATGTTGAAGAGAAGAGAACCGGTATAACACAGTGAACCGGCATTTGTGCCAAAGTGAAGTGGTGTGTTTGTTTAAGGTGAACCGACATGTGGTTATGGAAACCGGCACATGGAAGCTTTGTATGACTACCGGTTGGTAGTCTCAACTTCAGGGTCTCCGGTTGAAGTGCTTCAAGCCTGTGTGGCTCAACCGGTGACTTTGTGTGATGAGTTAGCATTGTAACGAAGAACAGATCGTGTTGCCACGTCAGCCTTGTGCACGTGAAGGATCTTGCATGAAGGAGATTGTTCCCATCTACCTCGGGAATGTGCGAAGCCTGTAAACGGTGATAACGCGTGATGGGTTATCAGCCGCCATGAAATCGGTGGAAAAAGAATGATGGAGAATGTCTTGAGATTGGATCAAGACTGCTGCATTTAATGCAATATGCTCAACGGACAGGATTGAACCGTTTGAATTCCTTAACCTAACAGGTTTAGGGTTTAGGGTTTATGCTACCGACCTATCTGTTTCCTATAAGGTCGATGTTGTGTTTCTTTCTGAGGTTGTTGGGAAAAGTTGTGTGTGTGTATCCAAGAGAAGAGATACGCGATTCTTGCCAGACCAGATGAGAGAAGTGATACCTGCAAAGTGTAAGTGCAGAAGGTGAAGAGGAGCTAAAACGGATCCGCATTGGCATTGAGTGTTGCTACTAGATCATTGTAATACTTGTTGATCTCTAACCACCTCAACAGTTGGGAAAACCCTTAACAGGGTAGCTTTAACTGGCTTGCTGTAAATCCTTTAACAAGGTGACTCAAAACCATTGAGTTCTTGAAATCCTCTAACAAGGTAACCTTTAACAAGGTTTAACCCTTAACCGGGTATTCTAGCCATCCCTTAACCGGGTGATCCCTAACAGGATCGGTTCCTAACAGAACCTATTGTATCAGTCTTTAACCGAACAAGGCTCCTAACAGAGTAGACTTCTAAAGAGTTCAAAAACAAGCTTGTGGGTATTCATCCCCACCGTGGTTTTTCCCAGTTGGGTTTCCACATGAAAAATATGTGTGTCATATGTGATGTCTTTTTCATGTGATGATATGTTGTTTTCTGTCAAGCGGTGAATCATGTTGATCTAGTTGTTTATATATATGTATCTTTGATGGTAGATTACCTGTTCATACACTAGGGTGAAATGAAAATGAGGTATTAGATTGTATGAGAAGATAAGTGTCAACCGGTTTATGCTTGTCTCAGTTACTCTGGGTTTTGCCGATTGTACTCTGTTCAAGACAGGTGTTACTGTTTGTCTGCCTAAGCACAATGTCTGCTGACAAACCGGTTTAGGATTGTACTTTTGTCTGTACTGATTCACCCCCCCCCCCCTCCTCAGTACCGGTTTGGTACTATCCGTTCATCATTGAGTTATCGTATCTATCATGTTTGATTTGATAAGTTTTTTGAACACTATTTCTATTGATTCCCCTAGAGGAGTCTATTTGTGTCTTTGTATTGTAGGGGATCTTGATGGACCTTTGGGTATGGTAATAGGATTTTGTTGTAGGTCATTGTGAATATTGAGGTTGGCTTGTTTTGGTACTATTGGTTCAATTTGGTAAATTTAGTATTAGCGACCCCAAAAATTATATTATTTTTATTCTTAGGCCAAAATCTAGGTCTACCAATAGTATAATTTATATTTTCCTCAGAATTATTATATATTTTGACTATTCCCTTAGCAATAAGGGATTTATCTATTGTAACTCATTTCTCAATAATCTCATCAAAAGTTGTGACACAAATGACCTATAAATGAAAGGCCATTTCTAGGATAAGGTTCATGATGAAGATATTGGCAAGTTTCTTTTTAGGTATAACCCATGGGAAGTGACTAGTGAGACTTCCCCATCTTTGTAAGGAGGTAAAGCCCTCACCATTTATTTTTTTGACTATGCACAAGTCAATAATTGAAAGTTCATGTTCTATGTTGTAAGAAATTATTTTCAATTTTTTTGACAAAATATGGAGAAGTGTTATGCCACTAATATTGCATCTACATCCCAACACAAAATCAACATGTCATTTAATTTGAGGTTTGCAGTGAAGTTCTTTAATTAGGAATTTGATTCGATTTATTTTATGTATTCAAATATGTTGTTTTCTTATTTTTTTATTATCATTTATTACAATATGTTTTAGATTAATGCTCAAGTACTTTCTAAAGTCACAATGTTGAATTGAGATCGACATAGGAGATGAATTATTGGCATCACAACTAGGGTTAAGAAAGGGACTCTACAAGGGTGTAGATAGAAGATAGTTGTTCTTTTAGCATAGCTTTTCCCACTCATCCTAAGGTGAACACTAAAATAGTAAAACTTATCACCTACTTATGTATGAGCTTATCTTTGCTCCAACATGATAGGAATTAGGGAGTGTGATCTACCAAATGAAGTATTTAGTCTTATCATAGGGTTATTTAGCTTTCAATAGTATCGAGTAGGCAATAGATGTTAGGAGCTACCCAACTTTATAGGATTTAGACAAGCTTTTTCTATTAGCATGCATGTGACAAATACTAGGATTTATCTATCTCAAGAGTTTAGTATTGGCATTAGTATTTTAGAAAGAATATGTTTGTACTTATAGTGTGGAGTCTACCTAAGGTATGATTCTCAAGGTTCTAATTATTAAATTAGTTTAGGTGGTTAATATGAATCTCAAGGTTATAATTATTGAATAACTCGAGGTGAAATTGTATGGCATCTTGATTATATTTATTCAATTATAAGATGAATTGAAGGTTTAATGGGCTATAAAAATAATACTAATGGCCTTATGTGATGTATGTTGTTACATTTGTGACCTTGTTAGTGATAACAAAAATTAGTATGGGATGTTAGCTTGTCATCATAGCTGGTAATTACTTGTGAGACAAAAATGGGACCCATAGCGTAGTATGAGATGCACCAACATTATCTTTGTGGCTTGGATGTACTCAAAATTATGTGCTAACAAAGAAAGTAAAGAGAAAGATCCTTGAAGTAAGGTTGCTACCACTTCCCTTTTTTCCAACTAGTCACTATGTGTGGATATGATATTGTTTAATTTATTCATATTGTGTAAATGCGATATATGCATGAGTTAATCATAGATATGTGACGTGTGCATAAATTACTCACATTATGTCCAAATTATGTATATATAAGTTAGTGACATTGTGTATATATTTTTTACAAATGAAAATAACTATGTGTATGCATGTGATGTACACATAACTTGGTCCCTATGTGGATTGTGTGCGTAAAGCATTGGCATGTGAACTACAATATTTTTAGTTACCAAAAAGGGATAAGTAGGTAGAGCCATCATGAATGAACCCTCAAGGCTTAGCTCTAGGTCTAGAAATTCTTCATGTTATGTAAGATTTTTTGCAAGACTGTACATTTGTGGTGTAGAGATACTACACTTGCTATGGTTAAGATTATGAGCCTAGCTCTTATGATTGAAAAGAAGTTTATTGGTCGATCAAGAGAATATTGAAGGTGTAATGAATCCAAAAATAAATAAAAAAATCAAGAATGATTATTATATTAATTTATTTTCTTACACTATTGACAATTGTTAAAATTTGTTAGTTATGACTATACGTAATATTAAATAAATTTTTCTCATAATTTTTTTTCAATCTATCAATAAAAAGTAGATAATAGAAATTTTATTTATTTATAGTTATTTTTTTGTCTAGATTAGAAATGTGGTTTGCTAATGAGATATCAATACCATGCCTTATAGTTTCAAGGTTAGTTCTTAACTCTTAAATAATCTATCCTCTATAAATTGTTCAGAAAATATTTTTCCTCGCCCTCAACTTCTCCAACCTTCACATGTGTCTTCTTTATTTCAACCCCAAAATTACACCAGGCAACAACATCTTTTTCAATCATAATATGCCTTTTTTTCCCAATCATAATCTTTGATGTGTTGTTCCTTCTAATGATCAACTTTCTACAATTCAAATGCTTTCTTTTATATTAAAATATTTGCATGAAGCTTATTCCTATAATCTTAAAAGATAAATTATCTAATCTTTTGTATTCACCATAGAAAAATAAAAGACATAATATTATAAAAATTGCAATAGTATTTCTTCATTCACAGAGATATTTTACTCATTATCACATAGCTTTCAAGACTCTTGGACTCAACTCTCGACCTCTCTTTCTTCCTTTTGAAGTACCACAATCCTCGAAAGTAATGCTTATTTGTCATAGGCCAGGTCTTCAAATGATTCATACAATAAGAGGTATTTACATTTGATTATTAAATGGAGTGAAGGTTTAATTGGATCATAATCTTTATAATTATCTCTAAGATGGAGAATGATCTTATACTTTAAAAGTTGGGCCTATGTTAAGATTATGATTTGTTAAAATGTGTTTATGTGAATTTAAGTACAAGATAATAAAGATATTTGGAGTAGTACATCCATAAGAACTTATTAATAGGATAATGTCTCTTGTATAGTTGTTAGGGTTCCATAAAATCCAATCCTTACTAGGGATCAATTTCCCCTCGTGGATGGCATCATGGGCCCAATTAGATTGCTCATGGAGAACATGATGGTTGCTCACATGATTCTCAACCCTTACTTGAAAAACTAGGGATATGTTTATTTGTAGGTGGTCTTAGCCCTTATACCCTCGTTTTACCTCACCCTAAGTTTGTGACTATGGGATTTGTTGGATAGCCAAATTTTGGTAAGTTTCCTTGGCTTTATTTGGCTATTTTACTTGCTTGTGATACTTAACCATAGGGAGAAGAAAAATAAGAGGGTATGATTTCTTGTTGGGAGCCTTTCATAGATGAATTGGATACTATTGATATATGGAGAAAATCGGAGTACAAGGACTCCCTTCTACCCCTAGTGATATAGCTTTTGCCACTTAGTAGATTTGTTTTTGTTTTTCACACTTATTGGGCTTGGCTTCACTTGGATTTGGGTGTGATTTCTTCTACCCATCTTTTTTTGTGATTGTGTAATAATATTTTTGTGACTTGTCATTACAAAAAAAAATGTTATTTTCAACATATGAACATTTCTTCTTTGATAAATTGGAACAAGCATTTTTTTTTAGATTGGTGCCAAAAAAGTAGTAGTTGATGTGGATATGATGGAAGGAAAAATAAGAAAAAACTAAGGATGATAATGATCAAGAACAAGAAGAGGGGGATGGGGAAGAAAAAGAAAAAGAAGGAAAAAAATGATAATGAAGATAATATGAAGGATAGAAGCTCGTGCACATTAGCTTCAAAGAAAGAAGACATAATCCTTTAGTAATTTCATTGATGCATTCAAAAGACATAATTTTTGTAAACTTTAGTAATGAGTGTAACTTCATTAGCATGCATAGGCAAAGCAAATTGAGGAAACTCAAATAGGGTAAAGATATTTAATTTTTTAAAGTTCTCCATGGATAAATATGATTTAAATTCAAACTTTTATGCTTGGTATATGGATGAGTGGATATTGTTCTTGAATATACTTGGTTAGAATATTTAGGAACAATAAACATTCAAATATGCATTAGTTCATGAAGCTTTGGTGGAGGACCAAAAAAGTCACATTACAATATTACACATAATGAGGATAAAAGAAAAGTCAAGTAGAGCATGTTCCAAAAGCTACTAAAGAGTGCACCGAAAAATTATCAAGGGACAAACATGTGGAAATATCTAGAAAGAAAAAAAGAGGAAAAAAATGTTCCTTTTCTTGATTGTCACAAAAGCAAGCAACAACAAATGGTGAATAATCAAAGGTTAGATGGATAGCAAGAGTACAATATATAGGCATCCACATTATTATGAGAGGAAAGAATCATATGAGAAACCATCTTGGAGGCATGATTATACATGGAATCAACAAGCCAACCATTATGGATCTACACGAAGTCAAAGGAACAACTACAACAATCGTAGAAGTCATGGTTGTGAATGGCAAAAAGGGAGAACATACAATAATGAAGAATGTAATCAAATGGGTGCAATGAAATGTAACTAATGATGCAAACTAAGTATTGTCAAGCTAAAACCACCACAAAGATTAAAAAATGGATGGTTGGATGATAAGACATGGCATCATATTTGTAATGACATCCAACAATCTTATTATCTTCTTATGTTTTGAGGATGAAAAATGTCAAGGAGCGATGGCATATTATGTACCCAAGTTTATGATATTATAATGTATATAGTACATGGAATTAGTGACATGTGTCACATATCCCTCAAATTAGTTATATAGTGTCGTAAACCATATTAGGCAATTAGGAGGCCTCAGTTGGTTGTTTACCCCTTCATTATGTTATTAAGAGGAGATTTATATAAAGAAGGTGAATATCATTTTAAGGATATATGAAAGAGTATGATGTGTTTAAAATATCTTGAAGATAATAGCATGTAGTGGCTTCTTCCATAAGGATTATTGCAAGATGTTATCCTATCTCAAGCATTTATTCTATTTTGCATCATAAATAAATAAAATATTAGGGTCTTGGGCTATCAATATCTCTTGTGTGGTGTGAGATTTATCGTCTACATTTTATATTTTATATTATTATATGTATGGATCTTATCACTTACTGTACAATAGTTGAATAAAAAAAACTCTCTAGATTGAATGAGTGGACCTCTCACAACTAGTTTAAGCTCTTTGTTAGTTCCTCTTCCTCATACAAAATAATGGAAGTAGAAGCATAATTATTCCATACCTTACTAGGATAATTAGGGTTTAGTAATGTTATATTTTGTAGCATAATTCTATCATTTAATTATAACTATTTTATTGTTAATCTTGTTTGCATATATCCTTTGGATTTTAATAAGTAGTAGTCCCTTATGGTTTTGATAAACCAATCGGTTCAATGTACCCAAATAGGGTTCTTAGTCCCATAAACTTAAGTAAATTCCTACCTAGAGAATAGTAAATCCTAAACATTATCTCAATGCTTAGCCACACTCAAAATAAGGTGCTAATCAAAATATATTCTTTTAGTTGCCCAATAGGATTTCGTAAATAACCTATCCACAAAGATGTGATATTTACATAGTCTATTTGAATGGATTAGAATGCTTTTGCTAGCAAATTGAATAGAGTTTTTGGCATCTTGTAATTCAACCTATCCATGGTTCTATTTGTAACCACAATTCATTTTTGTTAAAAAATAAATTCCCAACACATCCCTTCACAAAGATGCCATACTACATGGTGAGAATGCAAATCCTAACCATAGGAAGCTATCATCATTCAACAATATTTAAATTCCTTACCATACATTGGTCTATTTACTAATGTTTAGAAACACATTAACTTTTATCCATAATACCAATTTTAGTTGAAATAAAATGTCATGTACAATAAAGAGCGAGATGTATATCAATTTATAATAATCATGATATACATAATTTAAAACATGTTAAATAAGAGGTTTCTCAATAATCTCATACATACCATGTGTTTACAACCTATTAAGTGTAAAACTCCTAAAAGTTGTGTCTCCCTTCCCTAAATAAACTTTCCCTTACTTTAATCATTCATTTGAGCCCTCTTAGTGGAGCATTACTATTGTGCCAAACAAAGTATTCTGTTCAAATTTTAAATGACTTCTTATTTTATCATTCATTTGAGCCCTCTTAGTGGAGCGTTACTATTGTGCCAAACAAAGTATTCTCTTCAAATTTTAAATGACTTCTTACAATATAAAGATTAGGGGACTAAAGACTTTAGTTCTCTTTAAGGTTAAAGATTAGATAGCATGGCCATTGTACCCCGCGGTATCATCATACTTCTCTATCTTTCGAATGGAGTCCAAAATCAAAATCCTCACTACTTTAACCAGAACAAATAACCATTTAATAAATGTTTCAATATTTTCAAAGACTCACTCACCTTTCTAACAAGGTCAAGTTGATGACATTTAAGTGATATATATAGTGGTTTAGAGTCTTATATAGCTTTTTTTGGAAGGTTTTTATATCATTCACAAGTTTGTTTTGCTACTCAATACAAGAGTATGAACTCATGTTGATACCTCTTTGGTAGAGAGCCAAGATCTACGAGATGTATAGACCATGTATGTTGAAATAAAAAATGTTTCTTATCTTTTGAATGTAGTCCAAATCAAAAATTAATAAAAATTTCAATATTTCCACATCATTTAAATGCTAAGGATAGTGGTTTAGAGCCTAACTACACAGCTCTTTTTGAAAAGATTTACATCATTCGGAGTTCATTTTGCTATTCAATATGAGAGTATGAACCTATGTTGATACCTCTTCAGCTGAAATTTATCGTTCTCAATAAAGTTGTTAACATCGAATTTAAATTTTAATAAATGACATAAGACTCTTACATTAATTTACAATTTACAAACTTTAAACTATTTCTCATTTCGCATAATTCTCTAAAAAGAACCCCAATTTTGATTGTGGAAAAGATGAGTGACGAATCAAATATATGTTTACTCAAAGATTCAAATGATATGAGTGACGAATCAAGATAGATGTTTACTCTCTATAACCCTCTATTTATCCCCTCTGGACTAGAATAAAGGAAAAGATCAAACAGACGTTATGTTTGCTCAAGGGTTCAAACAATGATCAAACAGATGTTATATTTATCCCCTCTGGACTGGAAAAAGGGAAATGATCAAGCAGACCTTATATTTAGTCAAGGGTTCGTACGTTATATTTAGTCAAGGGTTCAAACAAATACGAATGAAATAGACATTTACTCTTATAACCTCTCTGGTCTGAAATAAGGAGAATGGTCAAACAAACCGTATACGTAAACAGAAATAAGGGGAATGATCAAACGGACCTTATACGTAACCCTGCAACCTGTTATATAAATTGCAACCAAAGAGAATTGCCATTGTCATAACATGACTCAGTTCCTTCTCTGATTCGAACAATTTCCTAACAAGAAGATTACCCACTAGATTCACAACATTAAAATATTAAACGCTAAGCTATGACAAAATCTTAAACAGAACGCGTACCTTTGAATTTTATTCGATTGGTGTGGGGGCCGCGCGAACGCGAGCCCCCGCTGTCACAAATTATGACGTGCACTCTCCACAATGGGAGATGCTAGACAGGGCCCCCTTCTCTATGTGCAATGAAGGTGCTCTCTCTAGGCCATCGGCCTTCTTGATCACCGATTGACCCCGCCCAGGTAAGTATGCTTTAAATGTGCCCTTCGCCCTTTACTTATACTCCTCCTCCTCCCTTCTTTTCTTCCTCCCTCGCATGTGGCATTAATAGCCTCGCTTTCCGCCCCTAATTCATGTAATACTTACATTATTGTCTGCATGTATTGAATAGTCCTGTCCATTGTATGCCCTTCTGCAATTCATGGATCTCTTTAGTAGAATATGGAAGGAATTATGAAGATTACAAATTCGAAGTGCAAAATTGAATGAGCGTAACTCTGCTACATTAAAACAAATTAAAATAATTGTAGAATGCGGAGACAAAATTCGGATTTGTGTTAAGCATTTTCACCGGAACTTACCAATCATAGCGTCCCCGGAAAGATTCGAACTCTCGTGGGGAGCCACCTCCGTGTACTTCTCAGACTTCGTAAGAATATGTTTAGGACTACTTTTGTATTTATATGATCTTTTTCCCTTTCATAATTTGGAAAAAAAATTGGGCTAACCATATGTTTTACACTATCAATATTCTTTCTCTTATGAATATTCTAATGGTGAAAATTGTAATTATTTTTTTTAAATTTGTTTTGAATCTATTTTGAATTAGTTTATTTCATGTATAAATGTATTATTAATATTGTTCAAAGATTACAAGATAATTTTTTTTCTTATGAATATTTCACAATTATGAAAATTGTATATTTTTTCATATATATTTTGGATTTATTTTGATTTAGTTTATCATATGTGTAATAATTAATATATAGACAATGTATTTATGTGTAAAAAAAAAAAATTATCTAAGCTTTCATTGATACCAACTTCTTACATTCTAAAATCTATATTTGATTCATAAATTAGTCATTCCATACTTAGATCATTTTTTGTGCAACAAAATTGGCTCATATATTTTTTATTCAAAGTTTTATAATATGCTCATGTTATCTCCTCTGATCTCCTCCTAACTAGTCATTGTCCACTAACTTTTGTCTAAAATATTTCCACTTGCATTTGAACTAGTGTGTAAATGGACATGCTTTAATTTATTATAATTATCTAGGATCTAGATGGCTCACCAATAAAGTCATCTAGTAAAAGAGCATAATATTGCATTAGCATTTAGCATCATCTAATATCTACAATACACATAAGTTAAAATATTGCATACAAATTCATTTTCATATATAGCTTCTCTAGTGAAAGTAGATTATGAATATAAATCATTTATTAAATCACTTTATTCCGGCTTTTGAACTTCTAGTCACCTATATGTCATGAGATTAAAGATTAAAATTGTTCTCAAAATATATCTCACAAATAAATGGGATGTAAATTTCTCCATCGTTAATTATTAATCTTGAACACACATTCCATTAAAAATAGTGCATATGCATCAAAATATAAATGTTAAATTTTGAGGTGTCAATTTGCTTGAAAAAAAATCTAAAAGGCCTCTTAAATATCTATAAACATAAAATTATGTATTATGATTACAATTGCTTATGTTTATGATATATGTAGATAATCAATACAATGTTTACATTAAACATATGCATATAAATGAACTAATTCAAAGATTTTTTAAAAATACAAAAATTAAATGCTATGAATTTTTTCAATTAATCTTGAAGCATTTAGACTCAAAATTGTTATGGAGAGTGTTGGATCAAAAGATGCTATAAATAAATTATAATTATATTTTATCTTTAAATAACAAAAAAATTGCTTTTCTATAGATGTACTTGTCAAAAGATGACTTGATTTATTAGGACAATAAGAATGCTATTAACTTTGTGGATTATTCTAGTGATTCCTCCTTATATGTGCTCTCAAAGGGAAAAAAGAATACCTTCTCTTGTTTTGATGAAAACTTGGGAGACAGAGTTGAATAGTTCTAAATGTTTGAGTTTTAAGAATAGCGAAGCTAGAAAATATTCATATTTTACCCACCGAATTCTCCAAACTTTCAATTGTCATTAATGTAATGTGTTGAGCTTTAGCATGCCCAAGACTATTTATAAAGTATTCATCATATTGTACCACTAAAAACAACTTTGTGTGAGATCTCTATTTTTATGTGTGGGATGTTAATATAAAATTTTGAATAGAGAGTGCAATGTCATGTGACATAGGAGATGGTTTTCTTTCATAACAAAATTACAAAATAGATTCGATAAATTATTGAAAGTGATTTTGAGATATTATATAAACAATTGTTTAGAAATTGGTTATTGCATTCTAGAAAGAGGGAATTCAACATATCGAGTCTCCAATAAATCAATCGCTTGAATATAACCAGAGCTCTGTGAGAGCTTGTCATAGAGGAGATCGGCCTTGAATATACCAGCATCGACAGTCTCTTTCCAGTCAATTTGTGTATTGGCAAGAGAAGTTGCATTGTAACAAATTCTGAAGAAGGGGCCAAATCCCTGGTAACTAAGGAGATCAACTCTCTTAGAGGATCCCACACATTAAGAGAAAATGGAACGAACATGCTCATTCTTATGCTGAAGAAGGTGGGAATTAGAGACATCGCAGTTCTTTTCTAGAACAACTTGAAAACGTATATTAATGGTTTTCCCCAACTCTCTATATCGCCTTCTGAGTGAATGAGGCATAGGGGTAATTTATAGTACGCTCTTGGAAAGTACAAAAAATTTTAGACGATTCATGAAAGAAGCGGTTCATAAAAAATAAACTACAAATCTATTCGAATACAGGGAGTCATTACGACTATGTTGCTTGTTTGTAAAAGGTCAGAGCTACTACTGACGTAATTATATGTATAGTTTCTATAAGAAAATGTACTATCATTTATATCCACACTTTTCCTTGTGTTATAGCCAAATTATTGATTAGTTAACATTGCAAGAAATTAAGTATTGAAAAATTCAAATTTATTATAACAAGTCTATTAAAGCACATATATATAAGCATGTTGATTATACAACTATTCTCGATTATTGCATGATTGCTCCTAGTTGTTACATAAATGTCCTTGATTGTAGTTATGAATTTAAATTGTTGTTACATGTGCAAAGTCTTCAAGCTATTTGAGTCAAAATCAAGTAAACAAATTTTAGGGTTTTTGTTTGAGATGATGTGATGATATTTGTCTATAGTCAAATGGGTGTTTTAAACTTGAGCAATTTGTTCAATAGTGACCTCGACGTGAAGATAAATCCACTTGCAAAATGAATGGTCAAGTTTTAAAGATTGAAGATCAATACCCAATCATTCATTGGGATATTTTAGGCCAAGCAAATGAAGCAAAATGATTGCAATAAACAAAACACAAATATAGAAACATAATAGATAGTTTTGGGTGAAAATGTGCCCTAAAAATTGTTGAAATCAATAGCTAGAATTGGATTATTTAAATTAACCTTTTAAATAACATATTGTAATAATTTAATGTAACTTGTAAATCATATGAGGTTGGCCCTATTTGGTCGTATAAGCAATGTGTAACGTGTTCTAGGGCAGGACCCAAATTGGGCGGTTGAGCAAACAACATATAACGTGTAATAAATATTGTTTGTATTTGTGGCGCCAAGTGTACTTAGTCGACCTAGCCTATAAGGCAATGTAACCATGTATAAATACAAGATATAGTGATGCCTTGTTACAATACACAAGCAATAATCTCTTCTTCAGCGAATATCTCTGCAATATCAGCGAACTTGCCTTAGGCATCAACGAACTTGTTTTGGACATCAGCGAACACACATTAGAGACTAGCGATCACACCTTGGAGGCCTGTGATCTTCATCTGAGTCTTAGATAACATCATCTATGCTCATAGTATCAAGTTTTGAGTGTATTTCATTTGCCGAATCTGCCCTACTGGTGATTGAAGGATATTTCAAGTTCAGATCAGGAGTTACAAGTCAGATAAGTCAGTCTTGCCTTTGCCCTAGGAGGGTGAATTGTATTTGATCAACTGTTGATATTAATAAATAAGATTTGAGCATTGTTGTTGGGTTTTTCCTCCAAGAGGGAGGTTTTCCCAGGGTATATGTGTTTCATGTGTTGATTTTGTGGTTGTTTATCTTGCATCTTGATTTTTTGTTCCTTAATGCTTATCTGATTACTAAAAACTAAAATGGTATCAAAGCTTTAGGTTCATTCTAAGTAATTAGATTAATAGTAAGCTTTCACCTTCAGTTTGTTGTTTTATTTTCAAGATGGTGACAGGTCTGAAAGTAGAGGACAGACTTGATGGGGCTCTTAATTTTACCTCTTGGAAGGTTCGTGTTCTCCATGCCCTTAAGGAGATTGATCTGCTGCAGTTTGTAGAAGATAAGGATCTGCCTGAGCCCTAAGATCTAGAAGAGTTAAAGCAGTTCAAGAAGAATTCTCTTAAGGCCAAGAAGTTCCTAATTGATTTTGTAAAGGATCATCTTGTCCCAATCATCTCCAAGCTACCTTCAGCCAGGGAGATGTTCAAACACTTAGAGGGAATGTATGAGATCAACAACATCAGTCGAGCACTTACCCTAAGGCAGCAACTACTTCGAGTCAAGATGACTAAGGGAGATTCAGTAATGTCCTTCTTCGTGAAAATTTCAAATTGAAGGATCAATTCAGCTCCATTGGAAATGAAGTTGTGGACAAGGACATTGTCATGATTGCACTAAATGGACTTCCTGATTCTTGGGATCCATTCATTCAAAGCATAAGCGGAAGATCTGAATTTCCCACATTTGATCGCCTTCAGTATGATTGCATTCAAGAAGAATCATGCTTAGCTGCAAGAGGAATGCTCAAGGGCACTCATGGAGGTAACCATCACATGCTTGCATCTCAATGTGTCAAAAGGAAGGGCGGTCATTGGAAGAAGAACAACTTCAAAAGAAATAGAGATTTCGGACCTCCTGTTGTTCACGATTCAAGGAAGAAGCCAAGGGATCTTTCATGTAACTGTTGCTTCAGATGTGATAAATTTGGACACTATGCTGAAGAATGTCAGAATCTGCCCAAGCAAGGAGAAGCAAACCTGAATGAAGTTGCAGATTCGAAGGATAATGAAGACTTCCTCTTCATTTTTGCCTTATCCAGCAATGTGCCAACTAACAACAACACTTGATTGATAGACAGTGGTGCATCCAGGCATATCATGGGATACCGGGAGCACCTCTCAGACTTAATGGAGAAAGAGTCCAACCTTCATGTGGTAATTGGTGATGATGCTCGGTATTTGGTAAGAGGTTTTGGCAATACTTCTTTAAATTTAGAATCTGGTATCTCCTTGCATCTTAGTGATATTTTATTTGTTCGTGGAATTAAAAGAAGTTTAATCTCCATTTCTACCCTAGAAGATAAAGGTTATCAAGTAGCATTTTCTGAAGGTAGAGTACTTGCATGGCCTAAGAAATCTAGTTTTAAATCTGCTCGTGTTATTGGAAATAGATATGATAGTTTGTATAAGCTTTCAGTTCACCCTATTCAAGCACTCATTCATGAGCCTCCCGAATCTAGCGAGATATGGCACAGAAGGTTTGGTCACCTTCACTTCCAAACACTTCCCTCATTTGAAAAGATGGTTAAAGGTATGCCTAAACTTAATCTTCATGGTGTTACTTGCAAAGGTTGTGCATTAGGTAAGAACACAAAGTCCATTCCATAAAAGTGAAAGTAGAGCCAAGGAAAAATTATCACTTGTTCATTCTGACTTATGTGGACCTATGTCAGTTCCTTCTCCCAGTGGATTTCTATACTATGTTACATTTATAGATGATTTTTCTAGAAAGACTTGGATTTACTTTCTAAGATCTAAAGAATTTGATGAAGTATTAAGTAGGTTCAAAGAGTTTAAGGCTCTAGTTGAAAATATATCTGGTAAAATGATTAAAGTGTTAAGATCTGATAATGGAGGTGAATACACCTCAAGTAGTTTTCATGACTTTTGTGTAGAGACGGGAATTAAGAGGGAGTTCTGAATCCCCTACAATCCTCAACAAAATGGTGTGGTTGAAAAGAAGAATAGAGTCATTTTTGAAGCAGGTAAAGTTACGATTCATGATCAAGACCTGCAGACTTTCCTATGGGCCGAAGCATCTAAGACTGTAGTGTATATTCAGAACAAATGCCCTCATCGTGTTCTAAAGAACATGACTCTCGAAGAAGCCTTCATTGGAGTCAAACCTAATATCAGTCACCTAAGGATTTTTGGAAGCCTTGTCTATGTTCATGTGCCAAAAGAAAAGAGATCTAATCTAGAGCCATCCGGAAAGAAAGGTATCCTTGTTGGATACAGTGAGTCCTCCAAAGCATTATGTGTCTACATTCCAGGAAAAAGGTACATTGAGGTAAGTAGGGATGTTACGCTTGAAGAAAATATTGCTTTTAATAAATCTAAAGGTTCTCTTGTCAATAATGATAGAGAAGTTAATGATAATCAAGATATGGATATTGATACTAACCTTGAGATTCAGAGGGAGTCTATTGAGCCTCCCGAACCTATTGAGCATGGTGATCCTCCTGAGCCTCTAGATCCAACCGATGGACCTAGAGATATTACAGTTAGCAAGAAAAGTCCACTTTGGGTCAGGAGCACAATTCAAGAAGCAAAAAATTTTGCAGCTCCCCAAGGGACATTTAGAGAAAGTCGAAGACCTCAGAAATTCTCAAACCATGTTGCAAAGATGTGCAATATAATTGAGACTGAACCATCAAGCATAGAAGAAGCAATGAACCAGCAAGCATGGAAACTAGCTATGGATGAAGAGTATCAATCTATCATCAAGAATGGTGTCTGGGATATTGTGCCTAGACCTAAAGGTAAGTCTGTTGCTTCTTCTAAATGGTTGTTTAAAATTAAACATGTTGATGATGATAGTATTGAAAAATATAAAGCTAGATTTGTAGCTTGTGGTCTTTCTCAAAAAGAAGGCATAGATTATGA
Source organism: Cryptomeria japonica (assembly GCF_030272615.1). Lineage (NCBI taxonomy): Eukaryota > Viridiplantae > Streptophyta > Pinopsida > Cupressales > Cupressaceae > Cryptomeria > Cryptomeria japonica. Next base: position 345,527,052 of record NC_081408.1, read on the forward strand.
AGAGACATTTGCTCTTGTTGCTAGATATACTTCTATTAGAACTATTATAGCTATTGTTGCAGCTAAGGGTTGGAAGTTACATCAGATGGATGTAAAGACTTCTTTCCTTAATGATGTCATTGAGGAAGAAGTCTATATTAGCAACCAGAAGGATATGAGACTCATAATAGAGAATCTCATGTATGCAGATTGAAGAAAGCTCTTTACGGCCTCAAGCAAGCTCCTTGAGCTTGGTATGAAAGAATTGATAAGTATTTGGTTAGTTTAGGGTTTTGTAAGAATGATGTTGATCCTAACCTTTACTTTAAAGTATTTAATGGTGAAATCTTAATCCCGGTTTTATATGTGGATGATTTATTTCTAACTGGTGAAGATAGTCTCACCATTAGATGTAAGAAATAATTAGCCACTAAATTTGAAATGAAAGATCTAGGTTTAATGCATTACTTTCTAGGGTTAGAAGTATGGCAAAGATCTAATGAAATTATACTTAGTCAAGGAAAATACACCATTGATATATTGAAAAGATTTGGTATGTTGGATTGTAAACCTATGCTTACTCCTATGGAAACTAACTTGGAGAAATTGAGTTTATCTGTAGCTAACTTTGATTTTGCAGATCCATTGGAGTACAGGAAGTTGATTGGATCTTTGATGTATCTAGTTAACACTAGACCGGATATTTGTTATGTAGTGAGTGCCCTCGGCCAGTTCATGAACAAGCCGAAGCATGTTCATCTTGTTGCAGCCAAGCATATCATGAGATATTTGTGAGGCACAGTTGGCTATGGGTTGAAATATCCAATCAACACTATCATCACCTTGGAGGGCTACTCCGATTCTGATTGGGCAGGAAGTGTAACTGATAGAAAGAGCACTTCAAGAATCTATTTCAGTTTGGGTTCTGTCGTGATTTCCTAGGCCAGCAAGAAACAGTCCTCAGTTGCATTGAGTACTACAGAAGCTAGGTACATTGCATCAAGTATGGCATCAAGAGAAGCAGTGTGGCTTCACAAGCTTATTGGTGGGTTGTTTGGACAACCTTGGGAAGCCACAGTCATTCATTGTGACAATCAAAGTTGTATTAAAATGCCTGTTAATCCAGTGTTTCATGACAGGTCAAAACATGTGGAAACTCATTATCACTATGTTCGTGATATGGTATAGAGAGGTGTCATTCAGCTGAAATATGTCAGCACTGATGAGCAGATTGCAGATGTTCTCACCAAGTCTCTAGCTCGTGTGAAGTTTGAATACTTCAGAGAGAGACTTGGAGTTGTTGAGAACACAACTCTTGCTAAGAGGGAGTCTCAGTCTTAGTGATGCACTAAGTTGCATCTACCACCCTCTACGGGCAATGCAAGGTGACATTGAATCCTTCTCAAGGAGAAAGTTGAGGTGAAAGACCTCCTCCACCCTCTGCGGGCAATGCAAGGTGGATCTCATGGAAAGGTCCATGATGTGATTATTACAATATGTGGTTGCTTGCTATAATCCTCCCTAGCTAAGAGGGAGTGTTGAAATCAATAGATAGAATCAGATTATTTAAATTAACCTTTTAAATAACATATTTGTAATAATTTAATGTAAATTGTAAATTATATGAGGCTAGCCCTATTTGGGCATATGAGCAATGTGTAACGTGTTCTAGGGAAGGACCCAAATTGGGCAGTTGAGCAAACAACATATAACGTGTAATAAATATTGTTTGTATTTTTGGCGCCAAGTGTACTTAGTCGGCCTAGCCTATAAGGCAATGTAACCATGTATAAATACAAGATATAGTGATGCCTTGTTACAATACACAAGCAATAATCTCTTCTTTAGTGAATACCTTTGCAATATCAACGAACTTGTTTTGGACATCAGCTAACACACATTAGAGACCAACAATCACACCTTGGAGGCCTGTGATCTTCATCTAAGTCTCAGCTAACATCATCCTTGCTCATAGTATCAAGTTTTGAGTGTATTTCATCTGCCAAATCTGCCCTATTGGTGATTGAAGGATATTTCAAGTTCAAATCAGAAGTTACAAGTCAGATAAGTCAGTCTTGCCTTTGCCCTAGGAGGGTGAATTGTATTTGATCCACTGCTAATATTAATAAATAAGATCTTAACATTGTTGTTGGGTTTTTCCTCCAAGAGGGAGGTTTTCCCAGCGTATATGTGTGTCATGTGTTGATTTTGTGGTTGTTTATCTTGCATCTTTATTTTTTGTTCCTTAATGCTTATCTGATTACTAAAAACTAACAAAAATTTGATAGATCTATAAGTTCAATCAAGAAAGGAAATATATGGCAAGAGCAAGTGTTTGAATAAAATGTAGTCCATATATGGACATATCTTTCCCAAACTTGGAGAAATAGAGCATTCTAACAAAAAGAGGTAAAAGAAATTGTTGGTCATTATTATGGTGAATCAAAAAATAAAAACCATTGCTTTTCTTTTTGAAGAATTGAGGAGATAGCCTAGAGTGTAAAAAATATGCTTTTAGTTTTAGATAATAAAATCATAACTATTAAAATATTATAAAACATAATTACACAAGTATCAACTTTTTTTTAAAAGAAATCAATATATTTGAAGTATACATAATTACACAAGAATTTATATATTTTTTTTAACAAATTAAAATGAGGTAGTTTTATGATGCCAATATTGATTTTAGACATTTACAGATTTATTAGGATGAGATTTGCATTGATAAGAAGGTGTGCATGAGGGGAGAGAGTGTTAAGGCATCAGTATGGATGTCGCAAATAAGGGGAATTAATTGGATGTGAATTGGTGAAATTGTAGATGAATGATTGGTGTTCAAGTATCGATAGGGTATGGATGCTCATGATATAATAAAGGATAAAGAAAGCCCATGGCATTAAAATTAAGATCAACAATCACCACTTGATCTTCAATACTTGATTCTTTGTAATGTACGAGAGAGGAAACAATTTAGGAGGTGTACAAGGCTTTTATGTGTCCAAGCATGGTGGAGAGAAGAAAAGGTACTAGTTTTTAAGTATCACTTAGAGGAACAATAGGGCTGTATCGATGTTCATGATAGAATAAAGGATAAAGAAAGCCCATGGCATTAGGCCAACAACCACCATTTGATCTTCAATACTTGATTACTTGATTCTTTATCTTCAATACTTGATTCTTTATCCCACCACTTGATCTTCACCATTTGATCTTCAATACTTGATTCTTTATCTTCAATACTTGATTTTGTATCCCACCACTTGATCTTCGCCATTTGATTCATTACAAAACAAGTCCAACAACCACCACTTGAACTTCAATACTTGATTCTTTGTAATGTATGGAAGAGGAAGCAATTGAGAGCTGTACAAAGAAGTCATGGTTTTTATGTGTCCAATTTTTTGTTTCTACAGGGAATTTCTGAGAGGAAGCAATTGAGAAGGTGAGAGGAAGCAAATGAGGAGGTGTACAAAGAAGTCATTGCTTTTATGTGTCCAATTTCTGGTTTTTACAGGGAATTTCTCTAGATCTTTCCTAGCATGGTGGAGAGAAGAAAAGGTACTAGTTTTTAAGTATCACTTAGAGGAGCAATAGGGTTATCAGAACTGATGCAAATATCAGTTGTATATGAGTGAGTTGGCTTCTTAGAGGAGCAATAGGGCTATCAGAACTGATGCAAATAGGGCTATCAGAACTGATGCAAATATCAGTTGTATATGAGTGAGCTGGCTTCTCAACCTCTGTTAAGTTTTATTTAAGGGGCATTTCTTAGTTATTCCCTTGAAAATTATAGCCACCAATGATTCATATTTCCCATACTGTTATAGATAGAACAATACAAGCCTCCCAACTAATCCTACCAAAGCGATAAAAGATAACTGAAGGTCTTTTTACCTACAATAGATTGGAAAAAGAGAAATGATGGAAATGAGCTTGGAAAGAGCACTCAAGAACACTTTCATACCCATTCCTATATTTTCCAAAGGCTATGCTGACTTAGCATGGTGTCTCAAGGAGGCCACTACAATATTGAGGACCCCTAGCTTGATCATCCCTCTATTTTATTATGAGAATCCAACTAATGTTTAGAAGATGTGCTCGAACAAGCTAAGACCTTCTAATATAACTAAAGACTCAAATTTGGTGGACGAGCCAATGGAATAAATAGATTAGAAAGAATTTATTGTACATGGTATGGTCGAACTGGGTATTTCCCGGCACGTTTTCATTTCTAGATTTGCAAATTGGGTGAGAAAAAAAAGAATAGGTTTTTGTGATTTCTTGACATATTTCTGCATTATGTTCGTACAGACGATATATATGTTCCCTCTCTACAACCTCCTGAACTGTAAAAAGGGAAACGATCAAACAGACCTTAAATTAATCCTATGTAGGCTGTACTAGAGGGAACTTTTGAATCTACTCTTACGACCCAATTAATTGCCGCCAAAGAGATTTACCTTTGAGATCACATGTTTCAGGTCCTCCACTGATTCCAACAAATTACCAACAAGATTATCATATCATAAACTCATTACATCCACAATGATAATAAAACACTGAAAGACAAAGAATACCTTAAGAGTTTGATATGTGTGGGGGCCGCGCGAACGCGAGCCCCCTCTGTCACAAATTATGACGTGCACTCTCCACGATGGGAGATGCTAGACAGAGCCCCCTTCTCTATGTGCAATGAAGGTGCTCTCTCTAGGCCATCGGCCTTCTTGATCACCGATTGACCCCGCCCAGGTAAGTATGCTTTGCACGTGCCCTTCTCCCTCTTCTTGTACTCCTCCTCCTCCCTTCTTTTCTTCCTCCCTCGCATGTGGGATCATTAATAGTCTCGCTTTTCGCTCCTAATTCATGTAATACTTACATTATTGTCTGCATGTATTGAATAGTCCTGTCCATTCTGCAATTCATGGATCTCTTTAGCAGAATATGGAAGGAATTGTGAAGATTACAAACTCGAAGTGCAAAACTGGATGAGCGTAACTCTGCTACATTAAAACAAATTAAAATAGTTGTAGAATGCGGAGACAAAATTCAAATTTGTGTTAAGCATTTTCACCGGAACTTACCAATCATAGCGTCCCCGGAGAGATTCAAACTCTCATGGGGAACCACCTCTGGGTGCTTCTCAGACTTCTAACAATATAAAGAAGGTGAATATCATTTTAAGGATATATTGAAGAGTATGATATGTGTTTAAAATCTCTTGAAGATAATAGCATGTAGTGGCTTCTTTCATAAGGATTATTGGAAGATGTTACATTTATTCTATTTTGCATCATAAATAAATAAAATATTAGGGCTTTGGGCTATCAAAATCTCTTGTGTGGTGTGAGATTTATCGTCTACATTTTATATTTTATAATATTATATGTATGGATCTTATCACTTACTCTACAATAATTGAATAAAAAAACTCTCTACATTGAATGAGTGGACCTCCCACCACTAGTTTAAACTCTTTGTTAGTAGATCTCATACAAAATAATGGAATTAGAAGCATAATTAGTAAGGTAACTGATCAAGCATTTATATAAAAATGCATAGGGTTTAGTAATGTTAGATTTTGTAGCATAATTCTATCATTTAATTATAACTATTTTAGTGTTAATCTTGTTTGCATATATCTTTTGGATTTTAGTAAGTAGCAGTCCCTTATGGTTTTGATAAACCAATCGATTCAATGTACTCAAATTGGGTTCTTAGTCCCATAAACTTAGGTAAATTCCTACCTTGGGAATAGTGAATCCTAAACATTGTCTCAACGCTTAGACACACTCAAAACAAGGTGCTAATCAAAATATATTCTTTTAGTTGTCCAATAGGATTCCATAAATAACCTATCCACAAAGACTTGATATTTGCATAGTCTATTTGAATGGATTAGAATGCTTTTGCTAGAAAATTGAATAGAGTTTTTGGCATCTTCTAATTCAACCTATCCATGGTTCTATTTGTAACCACAATTCATTTTTTTTTTTTAAATTAATTCCCAACACATCCCTTCACAAAGATGCCATACTACATGGTGAGGATGCAAATCCTAACCATAGGAAGCTATCATCATTCAACACTATTTAAATTCCTTACCATACATTGATCTATTTACTAATGTTTAGAAACACATTAATTTTTATCCATAATACCAATTTTAGTTGAAATAAAATGTCATGTACAATAAAGTGCGAGATGTATATCAATTTATAATAATCATGATATACATAATTTTAAACATGCTAAATAAGAGGTTTCTCAAGAATCTCATACATACCATGTGTTTACAACCTAATAAGTGTAAAACTCCTAAAGCTATGTCTCCCTTCCCTAAATAAACTTTCCCTTACCTTAATCATTCATTTGAGCCCTCTTAGTGGAGCATTACTACTGTGCCAAACAAAATATTATCTCTTCAAATTTTAAATGACTTCTTACAATATAAAGCTAAGGGGACTAAAGACTTTAGTTCTCTTTCAAGGTTAAAGATTAGATAGTATGGCCATTGTACCCCACGGTATCATCACACTTCTCTATCTTTTGAATCTAGTCCAAAATCAAAATCCTCACTATTTTAACCAAAACAAATAACCATTTAATAAATGTTTCAACATTTTCAAAGACTCACTCACCTTTCTAACAAGGTCAAGTTGATGACATTTAAGTGATATATATAGTGGTTTAGAGTCTTATATAGCTTTTTTTTAAAGGTTTTTATATCATTCACAAGTTTGTTTTGCTATTCAATATAAGAGTACGAACTTATGTTGAGACCTCTTTGGTAGAGAGCCAAGGTGTACGAGATGTATAGACCATGTATGTTGAAATAAAGAATGTTTCTTATCTTTTGAATGGAGTCCAAAACAAAAATTGATAAAAGTTTCAATATTTCCATTCTTGCACTCTCCAGTCATTTAAATGCTAAGAATAGTGGTTTAGAGCCTAACTCCATAGCTCTTTTTGGAAAGATTTACATCATTCGGAGTTCATTTTGCTATTCAATATGAAAGTATGAACCTATGTTGATACCTCTTCAGCTGAAAGTTCAGAATTTATCTTTCTCAACATAATTGTTAACATGAAATTTAAATTTTAATGAATGACATAATCAGAGACTCTTACTTTGCAATTTACAAACTTTAGAGAAAAAAATTAGCAACGAATCAAATAGATGTTTAAGTGACGAATCAAAATAGATGTTTACTCAAAGATTCAAATAATATAAGTGACGAATCAAAATAGATGTTTACTCTCTATAACCCTCTATTTATCCCCACTGGACTAGAATAAAGGGAATGATCAAACAGACGTTATGTTTGCTCAAGGGTTCAAACAATGGTCAAACGGATGTTATATTTATCCCCTTTGGACTGGAAAAAAGGAAACGATCAAGCAGACCTTATATTTACTCAAGGGTTCGTACGTTATACCAATGACAAATCAAAATAGATATTCACTCTTATAACCCCTCTGGACTGAAATAAGGGGAATGATCAAACAGACCTTATACATAAACAGAAATGAAGGGAATGATCAAAGGTACCTTATACGTAACCCTGCAACCTGTTATATAAATTGCAACCAAAGAGAATTGCCATTGTCATAACAGAATTCAGTTCCTTCCCTGATTCGAACAATTTCCGAACAAAAGATCACCCACTAGACTTACAATATCAAATATAATATTCCAAGCTATGACGAACTCTTAAACAGAACGAGTACCTTTAGATTAGATTAGATTTGATTTGTGTGGGGGCCGCGCGAACGCGAGCCCCCTCTGTCACAAATTATGACGTGCACTCTCCCTCTTAAACAGAACGAGTACCTTTAGATTAGATTAGATTAGATTTGTGTGGGGGCCGCGCGAACGCGAGCCCCCTCTGTCACAAATTATGACGTGCACTCTTCACAATGGGAGATGCTAGACAGGGCCCCCTTCTCTATGTGCAATGAAGGTGCTCTCTCTAGGCCATCGGCCTTCTTGATCACCGATTGACCCCGCCCAGGTAAGTATGTTCTATATGTGCCCTTCTCCCTCTTCTTGTACTCCTCCTCCTCCCTTATTTTCTTCCTCCCTCGCATGTGGGATCATTAATAGCCTCGCTTTCCGCTCCTAATTCATGTAATACTTACATTATTGTCTACATGTATTGAATAGTCCCGTCCATTGTATGCCCTTCTGCAATTCATGGATCTCTTTAGCAGAATATGGAAGGAATTATGAAGATTACAAACTCCAAGTGCAAAATTGGATGAGCGTAACTCTGCTGCATTAAAACAAATTAAAATAGTTGTAGACTGCGGAGACAAAATTCAAACATGTCACCAGAACTTTTAAATTCTACCTAATGTCGCCTGAGAGATTCGAACTCTCGTGGGGAAAGTCTGCGAATATGTTTACTACTCTTGTATTTGTATGATCTTTTCCCCTTTCATAATTTGGAAATGGCTAACCATATGTTGTACAGACTCATGTTCTCAAAATGTTCACAACTGCCCTATCAATATTGTTCAAAGATTAGAAGGCAATTTTTCCTCTCATGAATATTGTCACGGTGATTTTTCACATTATTTTTGGATTTATTTTTATTTAAATTATTGTGTAAATGCCTTATCAATATTGTTGAAAGATTAGAAGGCAATTTTTCCTCTCATGAATATTGTCAAGACGATTTTTTATATTATTTTTAGATTTATTTTGATTTAAATTATTTTGTGCAAGAGTCTTATTAATGTTGTTTAAAGATTAGAAGGCAATTTTTTTTATAAATATTGTAATGGTGAAAATTATATCACTTTTATCACATTTGTTTTGGAAATTTTTACTTTTAAATTCTACCTAATGTCGCCTGAGAGATTCGAACTCTCGTGGGGAAAGTCTGCGAATATGTTTACTACTCTTGTATTTGTATGATCTTTTCCCCTTTCATAATTTGGAAATGGCTAACCATATGTTGTACAGACTCATGTTCTCAAAATGTTCACAACTGCCCTATCAATATTGTTCAAAGATTAGAAGGCAATTTTTCCTCTCATGAATATTGTCACGGTGATTTTTCACATTATTTTTGGATTTATTTTTATTTAAATTATTGTGTAAATGCCTTATCAATATTGTTGAAAGATTAGAAGGCAATTTTTCCTCTCATGAATATTGTCAAGACGATTTTTTATATTATTTTTAGATTTATTTTGATTTAAATTATTTTGTGCAAGAGTCTTATTAATGTTGTTTAAAGATTAGAAGGCAATTTTTTTTATAAATATTGTAATGGTGAAAATTATATCACTTTTATCACATTTGTTTTGGAAATTTTTTTATTATTATTAAATATCATGAAGCAAGCTACAAAATGATTTATCAATGTCCCAGCATTGAAACACAAGAAACTACTATTCGAGAGTTTCATACATAATTACATCAAGTCATAGAAATAACAACATTACATCAAGTCATCATAATATCAAGAGACAAAATTACAGCATATATATAGATTCCCAAGCACAGTCTAAAACTGGAAAGTATCTTCGTGCACCCTGTTGTTAGGCAAAATATCAGTCCAAGCCACCCGACCTAACTTGGCCCTTCCTTCCAAACCAGCTCCTTGTTGTCTAGCAGCTGCCCCAGGTAAGGATGAACAAAGACCTCTACCACATGAACAACCACCTCTTGTTGTTACAAATCTCTGCCCCTCGCCTCATTGAGTTCCCTTGTGAAGTTATGCAACACATTCTCGAACAAACTTCTATCTCCTTCCTACCTAACCCAAGAGAAGCCATGAGACACATCCCATTTAAAAATCCTGACTTGGTCATCCTGCATCAAGTCTTCAAATTTTCTTTGTCAGCCTTACTACTATGGTAACCTGCATGGAAACATTGTGCAAAATGAGTCTCCTCAGAGACTCGATAAAAGCCCTACTCTTACTATAAAAAATGCTATCATTCCTAAGCTTCCATATATTCCAAAGTATAATAGATGAAAAGGCAGACCAAAAGAAATTATAGTCTTTCTTCAACATGGGAATATGACCACAAATAACATTTACCACATCAACATTGGAATTAATAACAAGGCCAAACATAAACCAAATCTCCTTAGCAAAGAGGCAATCAAAGAATAAATGGCTAAGGGTCTCTGGAAGTCTGTAGAAGGTGCACAAATTAAAATCCCCATCAAGCTTTCTGAGAGGCAATTTGTCAAGAAGGAGGCGCCAAATTAAAAACTTAATCTTGGGTTCAACAGGCCTGCACCAAAGATGGTCACATACACACTGCCATCTAGACAAGCTCAGGTCAAGATTTCGGGTCCAGATAAAGTGCTCAAAGATGTCACTGTTGTCAAACAAAGCGCAGTAGATAGATTTGACATTAACAATACGGAGGGAAGAGCCATCAGTCCAAGCAAGGGAGGATAAACACAGGGGTCTAGCATCATATAGGGAGGGGAGAGAGAGGGAGTCATGGGTAGACTTCAAAAAAAAATAGGTTTTGAAGTGAGTATTGGGCACACCAAATTTGTCCATAATAATCTGCCTTTGGATCAATCTCCCATATTCAACAATATCTTCAAATGTTCAAATGCTTTGTCTGCCCAAGATTTGGTTGAACACCCTTGCAATAGGGCCATAAACTTATCCTTATATTTCAGATTCCACCATATAGATCTATTACCAAATATATTTTTACTATCATTGATATTTTCCTTATAATCTATGAGAGACCTTATATTGTCCCATGCCTTCCAAATGGATTTAAAAATTGTTGACCTTGTGGGATACACTGCAAATTTGCCTGACATCAAATCACACATTGGGAGCCCTTTCCAGGAGTGGCTCTGCTTGGGGACAGACTGAGATATATTATGTCTAACCAAAATCTTCCACGGTTCTTCCCCTTAGAAGGCATGCAGTATCCATTTTGCAACTAACGCAGTCCCCTACAACCTCGGGTCTTTTAAACCAAGACCACCATTGGATTTACTCATAGTACACCACTTTCATCTTACTGCATGTCTTTTGTAGCCTCATTTGCCATCAAACCACAAGAAATCTCTAATTACCTTCTGAAGAAAAGAGAATTGATGAGCATTAAACAACCGAGCTGAGGAGTAATAAATATTATATGAGAGAATTTTCCAGCACACCTAAAATCTACCTACCAAAGAAAGATATTGCCTATTCCAACTCTTCAGCTTTTTGTCAATCTTAGTCATAACCCAATCCCACATCTCCTTGAGATTCAGGTTTAGGGCAAAAGGTATACCTAAGTATCTAATTTGGTGTTGAGGTCCACCCCACATCAAAGGGAATCTGTTGAAACACACAGGCGGGTGCTTGTCCCACCTTAACATAATGGATTTGGGGAGACAAACCCTACTACCAGAAGTTGAACAAAAGATATCCAATTTAGTCATAAGAGCCTCAAGCTTGCCTTCTTCCAGACACAACAAGATGGCAGTTTCATCCGTAAATTGAATATTCAAAATATCCTCTCCATTGGGAAGCTTGAGTCCTTTTACTGGGGGGAAAGAGAGCAGTCTCTCATAAGGTAGTATAATGCATCAACAACAATGGCAAATAGGGCAGGAGCTAAAGGACAACCCTGCCTAATGGATCTGGATAGAGGGAAACTCTGAGACCTGACTCCATTAACTTCAACACAAGTAGTAGCATCTTTCATGAGAGTCTCCACCATTTTATAAAATAAAGGAGGAAATCTGAAGCTTTTTAGCATCATGATGATAAATTTCCACTCATTTCTATCATATTCCAAGTTCTCAAAGTCAATAAGCAACATAGAGGCATTTTGTTTATAAACCTGGGCCCAGTGCACCGCTTCCCAACAGGTGAGTAGGTTCTCCAAGATGTACCTTTCTTTGACAAAACTTGTTTGGGTATTACTAATCACTTTGGGAAGGATGTCCTCTAATCTTATAGCTAAAATTTTAGGTAGAATTTTGTCAGAAACATTAAGTAATGTAATCAACCTCCAATTCTTAATGCATTTGTCCCCATCTTTGGGGATGAGCTTAATGATCCCTCTATTAATATCTTTTCCCAAAGATCTTTTCTCACAAGCGTCCCTATAAACTAAGAGTAGGTCATTGTTAATCCAATCACTATTTTTCTTATAGAATTCTATAGGTAGCCCATTTGGACTAGGGGCCTTATCATCCTTGAGTGCCAAAATAGCATTCTGAATTTCTTCTAAAGTAATTTATTTCCCTGACTTGGAAGCATCCTCATTGTTGATCTTGCAAGGAATAATACCCCTAATTTTCCATCTAGCTACTTTCTTATCACAATCACTGTCCTCTGAGGTAAACAAAGTCAGATAAAAGTTTCTAAAAGCCATTAAAATCCCCTCTCGGTTTGCAATATCAACCCCATTCTCACAAATGTTGTAATATGTTCCTTAGCCTGCTTCTTTCTAAGAAGATGAAAAAAGAACTTGGAACCCTTATCCCCTTGGTCAAGCCAGGTGATCCTAGCCTTGACCCTAGCCCCCTAGATCTTCACACTTTGAACATTCCTGAGCTCATCCTTAGTCTCTCTCAGTATATCAGCAACTTCCTCATTGTTAGGTTGATATTGAAGCACTTCTTCAGCAACAATAAGCTTATTATGAAGCTCATCCTCCTTTCTTCTGGAGTCCTTAGCTTTATTCTTCCCTACAATCTGAAACAAAGACTTCTAGCTTTGCACATTCTAGACCCACCTATCCACCTCACTTTTCCAATCAGGGTACCAACAGTTAAACTATCAAATAATGAAGGAGGCGGAAATGACATCCTCATCTTCCAACAAATTGGTATTGAGAGAAAAAGAGACATTAGGACACCGAGAGGGGGGAGGGGCAGAAAGAAGGAAGAAGGAAGCAAGGATAGGATTATGGTCATAAAGGGTACAAGGTATGCCCTTCAAACACCACCTCTCGCCCTCCTTACAAATGAACCAATCTTTATTAAAGTAGAATTGATCCAACCTACTATATATAATTTTCCTTCCTTGTTGGAAGTTACACCAAGTGTACCAAATACCATTGTGTTCAACTCTTTTACCAGCTAAGGGGTCTAGGGGTCTAAGCTTGTTCATCATTTTATGCCAGAAGAATTCTCACTGGGCTTCCAATCAAATGCTAAACCTCATGACTTATCATGGGGATTCTCAATCATATTAAAATCCCCTCCTATAATCCAAGGCACTTCCTCCAACTGAGCAACCCATTTCCAAAGCTCTATCCTCTTCCTATGATCGTTTGGGGCATATATTGAAGTCACCCCAAACTCTTGCTCTTGAAAACTCAAAATGATCCAAACAACCCTATTGCAAGGGGAGCAACCCCGTCTCTTAACAATGCTCTCCCACTTATTAAAAACTAGAATTGCCACTCCACCCCTCCCTTTAGAGTGATTGGTGACAAATTTCTTTGACTCCCTCCATATGCATTTCAAGTTAACATCAAGGGCAAATTAGACCGACTTGATTTCTTGAAGCATCAAAACATCAACATTCCTATGCATCTTCAAGAATCTTTTAACTACATACTTCTTGTCTGGAGATTCCAGACCCCTTATATTACATGAGATACAGTTAAGCTCCATGGCCAACCATTAAGAAGAGGTGTCCATTGGGGCCCTAAATGATTTAAAACATTTGGGCAACTTCTTAGTAACTATTTTCTTGTTAGAGGATCCAGAGGGTCTCCCCTCTTTCTTTTAAATTCAAACATCTAGTCAGCCCCAAGGGGGGGAATTAAAGATTTGTTACTAGACTTGGGGGGTCTCTTTCTTTAATTGTGCTCCTTGGCAGCACCAAACTTGGCCATTAGATCATCTAAATCATCCTTAGTGGGATCACCTTTATAGGGGACAATAGCCCATTCACCTTATGTCTTAGGGCTATTGTCAAGAGAATCAGGGAGCATCACCTCCATACTACTCAAACCATCAAAAGACTCCCTGCTAGGGGTGAGAGTTGGGTCAAGGCTATACTTGTTTACCCCAAGGACATCATTAGCAGGCGGGTTGAACAGGGGGGGAAGGGGGGGTGCTCGAGGGTTCAGCATTCAAAAGGACATCAATAAATGGAGTATTAGGATCATATACTTTCTTAATTACAAAGAATTGTTCATCTTCAGTGATATCCAACAATTTTTTATTAGAGCAAGTGATCTTGGAGGGACCCCCGGGCTTCAACCCCTTCTTCGATTTCACTCCAATCTCAGCCTTGCAAGTAGCCAAGTTGGTCATGGCTCCAATCACATCCTTGTTAGAGGAGCCTTTATGAGCATCCTCTTTGGGTTGATTGGAGTTATTATAAATCAAATTCTCAATCCTCTTCTTGACTACATTAATATCTCTTATCTTCATCAGAGCCAATTGTTGTGCATTCAAGGTCTTGTGCGGGGGCTGAGCCCCATCATTATGGGGGACACATGGGCTAGCACGATCATCATTGGAAATAAGAGGAGCATGCAACAAAACCGAAGCGGGAGAGGGAAGAAGCCCAAAAGTGGGAGAAAGAGCGAGGAAAGCATCACAAGAACTAATAGCTTGGGGGGGTAAAACAAAGGATGTAGGATAATGAAAACCAACAAGGGGGCATATGAAGTAGGCATCAACTTGCGCATGGATTTTCCTTTCAAGAGTGGATAATTTTTCCTCAAATGGCCTTCCATACAAGAGAGAAAGAAGGCATTAATGTCGTCGAGAAACTTCAGGGGGCATGGAATCATCTCACCTTCTAAATCAAACTCAATTTATTTAGGAAAATCCCTATAGGGATTAATGAATAACAAAACTCTAGCATTGAGATACAGAAGCAGAGTGGGAGACTCATCAACTTTCAACACTTCGCCCAAGTTTTCGAGAGCCTTAGGTAAAAATTGCCAGAGATACAGCGAGACATTGTGTATGGATAGCCATCTTGGCCAAGATAAAGCCAATACCTCATTACAATTAGCTTAAGTGGACCACCCAATAGCCCTAAAACAACCATGTCCAATATTCCAAAATTGTTTCTTAACAATTTCCTTCTGGTGACTAGGGTTTTTAAAGAAAATAACAAACAAGCCTTTTTGTATCATTCTACAAAATGAGAAGGCGAAACCAAATTTTTTAACCCAAATAGATTGTAACCAAGAATTCAAAAAGTTGCGGGAGGGAAGTTTGTTCAAATCCAAAGCAGCAAGAAAGATAGCACAATCCCTAAGCCTAATATTTTCATCCATTATAGCCTTAGACATATGAGAGTTCGGTTTAATAGTGAGTTTAGCAGAGCTGGGGCACTTACCTCTTCAACCACCATCTATGTCACTGGGAACCACGAGGTGCATGATGAAGGCAGCGCGTCCCTTGGAAGCAAGGGATTATCCACAAGCGCGCCCCTTGGAAGCAAGGGATTATCCAAAAGCGCGTCCTTGAAGGTTTTACCTCTCAACTCTGATGGCAAGTTTGAAACATAATGAGATGAAAGGTCATCTCCTGAGGAGTTATGGGCCATACAAGGGCCAATTCAATGGGCACGAGTGCAATAAATGTAAAGCAATAATGTAATTGTTTGAAGGACAGAAAGGCAAGGCCAAAAGGCCAGCCTGTCGCTCGAAACGAACAAACCCTCGCTCGAGTGGGAATGTCCTTTCGGCAAACCCTCGCTCGAGCGGGAATGTCCTTTCGGCCAAGTTGCAGACCTCTCATTATTCTAAACATCAAAATATTTCGATTTAGTTTATTTTATGTGTAATAATTAATATATAGATAGTATATTTTGTTGGTATGTGAAATCTTTAATTGGGTTGGTATCGGTTTCCTGAACAAATGCATCTTTTGGGAGAAATGGCTAGCTCAACTCCCTATAAATTTATGTGTAAAAATAATAAAATTATCTAAACTTTCATTAATATCAACTTCTCACATTCTAAAATCTATATTTGATTAACAAATTATTCATTCCATATTTTAGATCAAACTCATATATTTTTTAATGATCATTGTAGTTTTGCATCATATATTTTTTATTCAATTTTTGTAATATTCTCATACTATCTCCTCCCAACTAGTCATTATCCACTAACTTGAGTATAAAATAATTTGACTTGCATTTGAAAGTGTTCTATAAATGGACAAGCCTTAATTTATCGTAATTATTCAGGATCTAGAGAGCTCACTAATAAAATCGTCTAGTAAAAGATCATAATCTTTCATTAGCATATAACATCATTTAATATCTACAATAACACATAAGTAGTCATATTGCACACACATTCTTTGTCATATATAACTTGTCTAGTTAAAGTAGACTATGAATATAAATCATTTATTTGATCACTTGATTCCAACTTGTGAACTTCTAGTTATGTATATGTCATGAGGTTAAAGGTGAAACTATTCTCGAGATATATCTCACAAATAAATGGGATTTAAATTTCCTCATTCATTATTTATCAATCTTGAACACACATTCCATAATACTCTATAAATTAAAAATAATTGCATATGCAACAACGTATAGATGTTAAATACATAAACTTAATGACTTTATGACAAGGAAAGTGCCAAAATATAAAGTGTATTATATTATTGTATATGGTGAAAATGGATACAATAATAACGATATTGAAAGGCTAAATGAATTCAACCACCAAACCCTAGCCTAACAACAACAAAGATCCACCATAACATATGAAGATTACCTAAGACAATGCAAATCAAACAAAATCACAAAGATTATACCATCACATGTCCAATAGGGGTTTGATCTCCATTCTTCCTATCTCCATTGATCTTGCTTGATATATTCGCTCTCAGATTTTATGTGCACAAGAGCTCAACAAAGACCGGAATGTGATTGCAAGTAGGATCGTAGTGTAGTCAAGTCCTTAAGATTATTCATTAGGGTTTGATAATGAAGGAAGCATCTCCTTATATAGAAGACACTATAAGAAATGGAGGGATAAGATTGAGAGGTGTAAAAGGAGGTCGGCTATGATTAGAGGGTAGTTAAAAGAAATAATAAAATAATGAAAGGGGTAGGTAGTGTAGGAATTAAGAGATAAATGACATGTGTCATGGGTAGAAAAAGCTAATGAATTAATTAAATAAATAAATATTTATTTAATTAATAGAGGAAGTGGGATCAATTAAATAAATAAGATATTTATTTAATTTAGGAAAAAGATAATTTAAATAAATAAATGTATTTATTTAAATGAGAAATAAGGCTAGAAGAGGATAAATGAATGAATTAAATAAATAGAGATTCATTTAATTAATAGAAGAATTAGGCTAAAGTAATTAAATAAATAAAAATATTTATTTAATTAAACATGACAATTTTAGGTGTCTACATTTTGGCCCTCTTTGAGACAATGCGGCTTGTCGCGTTGTTTCAAAGAAGATAAGATGAACTGATACAGAGTTGCCCCAAGATGGGTAATATTTGCCCCCTCGAGAGATTGGATGAAAATGGCTGAAAAGATTGCAGACAATCTCTCGATAAGAAAGACGAGATAGAAAGGACTGATCGGATAAAGTGACAGAGTCACGGAATAAAGAAGACCAACTCAGGAAACGAGGGCTAGGGCTAGGGTAGGCTATAAGATAGACCACGGGGGAAAATACATCCTCATTGTCATCCACACATTCACGAGAGCAGAGTGCAGAGCGAGAAAAGAGCAGTAGCAGTCAGCAGCGATGGCTTTCGTTCACAGATTCGATCGCGTTCGCCGATTCCAGAGGCCAGCAGAGGCAGGAGAGCCGGTAAGTACCACCAAACCTCCTCGTACGTTGATGCATTTATTGTTGTCATTAATGCATAGTAGATAGGGCAATAAATGCGCTTAGAATAGGGTACAAAAAATGTCAAAAAATGCTGAGGCACGTCTGCGTTGGTGCTAGGCATGTCCATGCTCACGAGGCGCGTCTGCGTCGGAAAACACGTCTGCGTCGAATGCGGCCGCGTCTATGCAGTGTAGGGGCGTCTGTGCCAAGAAGGCGCGTCTGTGCAGAGCATAGGCACGTCTGTGTCTTTCAGGCGCATCTGTGTTTTTCAGACGCGTTTGTGCAATCTTTAAGCACGTGTGTGTCAGGAAAGCGCGTTTGTGTCCAAAAAATGTGAATTTGCGTCTTCTAGGTCAAATCGGCAGTTATGTGACGAACATACACTGTCTATTGGATAAGCTACTGAGAGGATACACTCAAGCAGGTCCTCTAGGGAAGACTAGGATAGATCAAGGCACTTTGTGATGAACAGTGAGTACCAAGATAGAGTACTTTGTGATGAACAAGGAGTACTAAAATATAAGCAACACTTTTGTGATAAACAGTGAGTGCAAATGTGAGGAGCACTTTGTGATAAACAGGGAGTGCAAAACACGTAGTACTTTGTGATGAACAGGGAGTACTACTAGGATAGAAGCAACACTTTGTGATGAACAATGAGTGTCACTATGATAGAATGCCATATGCATTTAGATAAAAAGTAGCATTTTGTGATAAGTAGTGAATGCCACTATGACTGACATGAGTGATTTGCTTAACTATAGGAGTATTTGCCGATGCTAGAGTCACGGGAGAGATTCCCGTCGACACAGAGATTGCGACCTGAGCTGACACTTGAGGACCGAGCGGCGATTGAGGCTATGGGATTGAGACATGTTCTGTATGTGCCTAAGTTTTGGGCGAACATGGGACTGCTGACTGCACTGGCGGAGAGGTGGCACTCCGAGACATGTACGTTTCATTTGCCGATGGGTGAGATGACAGTCACCCTTGAGGATGTATACAGGATTCTGCGGATACTGATCGACGGGGGGCTGATTCTATACGATCGAGATGGAGACAGGGAGGCCCTGAGACGAGTGTTTCAGGATCCAGGACTAGAGATGAGGGCTGGACATGTGGCCTGGGACACTATGATTGCTACAGGATTGGCGCTGCCAATAGTGATAGGCGGAGCAATCAGTGGGTTCTTGTGTCCTGATAGAGCGACACGAGGGTTGGCTATGGGCTAGGGAGGAGCATTGGAGACACTGGTGACACAACACACCAGATATGCTTGGGGACCGTGTGTGCTGGCACACCTGTATTATGAGCTGCATTAGTTTGTATATCACAGATCAGTGGGATTGGGCTGCAGGGTGACATTGTTGCAGGTGTGGGCTTATGAGCATCTGCCAGTTACGAGACCGATCCATTTCAGGGGCAGAGGGCACAGGCGTAGTTTTGTACATTTGTATGATATGATCACGTCATAGCCACGAATTGGCAGGTTAGAGCATTGGCGATGAGTGATAGATGATATTGATGTGGTCATATGGAAGCCATATCTTGGATGCGAGGAGTGGGAGGATGATGCAGTAGAGCTTCCCTACACCTTCCGGAGCAGGTACCTGATTGGGCAGACGCCCTATGTGCTAGAGAGGCAGCTAGTGGACAGGGTTGGTAGGAAGTTTGGCAGGATCCAGAGGATGCCATGGGGCTCGGGGATGTATGCGCGGACAGTCAGGGATCAGGCACAGTTTGGACCCTTGCTATCATATGATCAGGCTGTGACGCAGTTAGTAGAGATGATGCCCCTACCCTGGGACATGTGGTTGGAGATCGAGGATGCCGACATGGATGCCGAGTATACAGCTTACTGGGCCGAGCATCCATTCCCACGCCTGACGGATCCAAGAGAGTTATTTGAGGGAGATGGTGGTGGGGATGATGATGATGATGGAGCCAATGGGGGCAGAGGCCGACGGAGGAGGAGGGGGGCAGTTGGAGAGAGGAGGGAGGGTGGAGAGGAGAGGCAAGCTTGGGTGGTTAGAGGTCGCGGTGGATTGCCACTATAGGTGCCAGCAGCACAGGGTCCCAGACAGGTGCAGGTACAAGGACAGGGACAGGCACCAGTACAGGTACAGGCACAAGGGCAGGCACCCATACAGGGAGAGCCACAGGGGGCCGAGGCAGAGGAGGATGGGCTGATTGAGCTAAGGGAGATCTGCAAGGGACAGGCAGATGAGATCCAGGACCTGGAGAGGGAGCGAGATAGGCTTAGGACGCAGCTCAGGAGGCGGCTCAGGGATACTGAGCGAGAGCAATACCAGGCCATTCAGCGCTACACAGAGGCTGAGACAGCACTGAGGGCTGGGAGACAGGCAGCGGAGGATACAGGGGTCGGATACGCTTACGTCCTGTGGGTAAGGGAGGAGATTGCCTACTGGCGGGACCTCTATTATGGTGTCATGTCAGCGGATCAGCGGGCGAGGAGCTTCCATAGACCATCGCGGACAACGATAGCTACGGGAGGGAGCCGGAGGAGACAGGCATCTAGTGGTGGGGTTATGGGTCCTCCACCACCACCAGATAGGAGGGATGATCCTGGGGCGGGTCCTTCGGGGGCTCAGATTCCGTCGAGGCCAGGCGGCTCCGAGGGAGGGAGTTCATCATAGCCTTAGAGGGCTCCCTATGTATTAGTATTGTACCATTTTTTGTATGATGATGTAGACACCTTCGGGTGATTGTAGCCATATGGTTTTTGACATCATTGTATCATGAAACTTTATATGTATATACGAGATGATTCATCTTTGCGGCAACTATATGCATGCGTACTTATGTGATGTGATATTCTTATGTGATGCTTATGTCATGGATGCAAATATGTATATAATGAAATGCAATGTTTTTGTTCTTTTTATGTTTTTAAATGTGTATGCATGATGCAAATGTGAATGTATGTAATGCAGATAAATATGATAATGCAAATGATTATTTGTATGATGAGAATATAAAATATGCTAATCATGTGTTGTGTGCAGGATGTGATGCAATTGTAATATCTATATGTATGTATGAAATGCTTATATGTGATAATGCAGGTGAAACCACATGAAATGCTAATGTTTTTGGTGTGCCATTATACTCAGTCATGTGATAGCAGGCTACGCGGACTCGAGAAGGACGATGGAAGGCAATCAAGAAAGGGGGATGAAAGACAGAAGATATGAAAGTGAAAGAGCTTCTTGTGCGTTATCATCATTGAGCTTTATTATGGCAAGTAGGTTATGACAATCGAGGCATATGTTCGACCCACAAAGTCATTGTACCTGTTTGCATGGAGATAAGACAGTCACAAATAAGGAATGCCCCAGTTCATACTAGACTCACAGTGTCCTCATATCCTTGGACAAGTCATAGCATCACTAAGAGACAATCCATAGACAACAAATAAAGATAGGTGACGATACCCCATCCTCGCCTTTCTAGTCAAAGACATCCTGGAGATAGAATCTCTAGTCAGAGACATCCTGGAAAAGCTAAAAGACATGTCACCCAAAAGATAAAATCAAAAGAAAACCAAGACTCAACACCAACATCCACTGTAGTCCTCAAATTTAGTGTCTCTTGTCACTTGTATAAGTCTTATTTGATTGTGGTCACAATGTTTACTTTCACAGAAAGGATAGATAGCACTGAACCATATGTTGTCTGAGTCTGTTGAAAGATTTGATTTGTTGAAGCCCATTGTTGCTGCTATGTCTCATCTGAAACTGACTGAATCCATGAAACTGATACTTTATTGCAGAGAAGATGAAACTTTATTGCGGATCTGTGATGCAAATGTTGCTTTATTGCGGATTGTGCGTGGATAGACTGAAGGAAGCTGGAAGAAACTATACTCCTCGAGACATGTGATGTGCTCAATTCCACACCCATCACTAGACGTAGAATTTGCCTTAGCCACAGATAGGATCTGATTTATTATGAATGGAAAGGGAATGAAAAGGAAGGTTTATTATGAATGGCTAACCAATCTTGGGTAGATCAATAACAAGCCATGATGGGAATGGGTAAGTTTATTATGAACGAATAGGTTGTGAGTGTGTGCAAAGTGAAAGGATGAAATGGAATCCTGAAGGAGGGAGGAGCAATGTGTCTACGCATGGCGCTGGTGACCCAGTTTTCACCATGGTACTTGCCCAGGGCACCACCGAAGTGGTTTTCACCATTGGACGAAATTATTTCTCTTTACTTTTTTTGATTTTTTCAATGTTTTTTGTGTCACAAGGCGCCTGTTTGCCAGGTTTTCACCAAGTGACGAATTTTTTTGTTTTTTTTAAATTTTTTTTGTATTTTTTAATTTTTTTAAATTTTTTTGTATTTTTGAATTAGGATATTCCGAAGAGCTATGTGTAGAACTTGCGAAGGTGCATGTTGTTGATAGGATCCTCTAAAGGTTCACCTTCTGTAGTTGAGAGCTGATATGCCCCAGAGCCATATGCTGCTGTACTGATGTAAGGACCCAGCCAATTTGGTTCGAACTTGCCCTTCTTCTCTCTGTCTTGCTGATTCTTGGGGTTTTCTCTGAGAACCAAGTCACCTACCTCGAACGTGCGAGGCTTGACTTTGTGATTGTAGTTGCGACTCATTCATTGTTGGTAAGCTTTGAGATGATTAAAAGTAGTTTGTCTTCGATCATCCAGTAGTTCAAGCTCTTGTAAGTGAGAGACCCTATAGTCTTCATCACTAATGATGTTTTGCAAAGAGACCCGTAAAGAGGGTAACTCGACCTCAATAGGCAAGATGGCTTCAGTGCCATAGACAATTGAATAGGGTGCAGCTCCTGTAGGTGTGCGGACACTTGTGCGGTAGGCCCAAAGTGCAGGATTAAGTTGGATATGCCAATTACGGCCAGCATCGTCGACTGTCTTTTTAAGGATTTTAAGGATTGTTTTATTAGACGCCTCAGCTTGGCCATTACCTTGGGGGTAATATGGTGTGGAGAAACGATGGGAAATATGGAAGCGGTCACAGAGCTCATGAACATCCTGATTTTTGAAAGAACGCCCGTTATCAGTGATAATGGAAATAGGAATACCGTATCGGCATATGATATAGTTGAGAATGAACGTAGCAATCTCTTTTCCAGTGACTCATGTAAGAGGCACGACTTCAATCCATTTTGTGAAGTACTCTATGGCAGTGATAATGAATTTATGACCATTGGAAGAAGGAGGGTGAATTTTGCCTATGAGATCGAGTCCCCACTGACAAAAGGGCCAAGGAGACGCAAATGGTTGTAGTTCTTGTGCTGGCGCATGTATGAGGTCTCCGTGAATTTGACATTGTTTACATTTCTTGACAAACTGATATGAGTCCTTTTCCATATTGGGCCAGTAATATCCAGTCCTGATGAGTTTCTTGGCCAAGGTAGGACCACTAGCATGTGGACCACATATCCCTTCATGTACTTCATGTAACGCAATCTGAGCTTCGTCGCTTTCTAAACATCTAAGGAGAGTGCCATCTAGACCTCACCGGTATAGGATATTAGCTAAAATGACATATCGAGAGGATTGGCGAATGAAAGTGCGACGTTGGTTATTTGATAAATTAGGAGGAAGGGTATTATCGCGAAGGTATGTGAAAATGGAACCATATAACTGGGACTCAGGACCGACAACACATATCGTCTCAGTAGGAATGATCTCATATGAAGGAACCAAAAGGTTATCCACCAAGAACTCATAGCAGGTCTCATTTGGAGGTAGATCGATCAGTGAAGCAATTGTAGCCATGGCATCTGCGACGCGATTCTACTCTCTTGGTATCTGCTCAAAATCTATCTTTGTGAAGTGTTGTTTCAGGTCATCCACCATTTGTTTGTAAGGCATTAATTTTTCATCTTTTGTTTGGTAACCATCAGTTGCTTGATGGATGACAAGTTGAGAGTCCCCAAAAACACGAAGTTCTTGGATCCTCCACTAAACTGCAATCCATAATCCAGTTGTTAATGCCTCATATTCCGCTATATTGTTAGTGCAAGGAAATGATAAGCGGTATGATTTTGGTATAGAGTCTCCTTGAGGAGTTATAAAGAGGATGCCAGCTCCTGCCCCATGCTGTGTGTATGAGCCGTCGAAGTACAGTTGCCATGGCTTCGCATGTGACATTGTTAAAATAGATTCATTTGGAAATTCAGAACTTAGAGGAACATCATCTATCATGGGAGCATCTGCTAATTGATCTGCAATGGCTTGTCCTTTTATTGCTTTCCTATCCACATACTCGATGTCGAATTCACTCAAGATCATTACCCACTTGGCTAGTCGCCCAGTAAGTGTCGCTTTATTGAGAAGGTATTTCAATGGATCTATCCTTGCAACCAACTTAGTCTTATGAGTGAGCATGTAATGTCGTAATTTCTGTGAAGCAAAGACCACGGCGAGACATGAACGCTCGATTGGTGTGTAGTTCAGCTCATATCCCACCAATGTGTGACTGATATAGTATACTGCTTTTTCTTTGCCCTCAGCAATTTGTTGTGCTAAGAGTGCCCCTAGTGTTGTTGGAGTAGCTGATATGTATAGTAACAGAGGCTGATCTAGAACTGGTGGCATCAAAACTGGCGGATTCAGAAGATAATCTTTGAGCGTCTGGAAAGCCTGTTGACAGTTATCATCCCATTTGAATTTGATGTTTTTATGTAGCAAGTGCTGAAAAGGATTACACTTATCTGCAAGTTGCGCTATGAATCTTCATATGGACTGGAGTCTGCCCTGTAAGGATCGAAGTTGACTGATATTTCTTGGTGGTGGCATTTCCAAGATGGCCTTGACTTTTGCTGGATTAGCTTCGATTCCTCTTTTGGATACAATGAATCCTAGGAGTTTCCCGGAGGTTACTCCAAAGACACATTTCTTGGGGTTTAATCTTACTTTGTATTTTTCCAACCGATCAAAGACGACTGAAAGTATGTCCAAATGTGTATTTATGTCTATTGATTTGCCCAAGAGGTCGTCAACATAATCTTCCACGGTTACGTGCATGAGATCATGAAAGATAGTAGTCATGGCTCTTTGATATGTAGCACCTGGATTTTTTAGCCCGAAGGGCATGACATTCCAGCAGAAAGTTCCCCAAGGACAAGTGAATGATGTTTTGTGTTGATCTTTGGGCGCGATCCTTATTTGATTATAACCAGAAAATCCATCCATCAATGATAACATTTCATGACCTTCTGTGAGATCAACAATCAAGTCAATATTGGGTAATGGGAAGTCATCCTTTGGACAAGCTTTGTTGATGTCTCTGAAATCTGTACATATTCTGATGTTGCGATCAGGTTTACTGACAGGCACCAAGTTGGAGATCCATTCGGGATAATCAATTGGGCGTATGAATCCGACATCCAATAATTTTTCAAGTTCTGCTTTAACTAGTAATGCCACTTGTGGATGCATCTTTCTTAATTTCTGTTTCACCGGTTTAACTGTCAAATGATGCATTACCAAATCCCGATCTAATCCAGGCATATCAGCGTATGACCATGCAAAGTTGATTTGTCGTTCTTTGAAGAAACTTATGAATTTTTGACCTTTCGGACTCTGTCAACGATTGAGCCAAGAATAGGTTGTGTGGAACCTCTTCAGTACCAATGTTTGTTTTTATAGTCTCTTCTACCAACATGGATGACTTTTCCTCGTATGATGCTAGGAGAATGTCGAGCCTTCCATCTTCAGGTGCCTCAGAGAGGTTTTCGCCCTCAGATACGTCCTTTCTTTTTACTTTTTTGGGGTCAAACAGTGCCACAGTGTGGTTTTCGCCATAAGACCGTTGGTTTGTTCTTATTTTCACATTTTTGCGATTGGAAGGTTCGACACCCTCACCAAAATATACCATGTTGTTGAGTTCTATAATGTATCCTGCTTTATGGTCCCCAGGGGGGAGATCATCTCGTATGCCAAGATAGTCAATAACAACTTCATCATTTTGGAATGTGTCAAACTGTGCAGGTCCTTCATGATCCCAGTCAATGAGTTGGTGGTGAACAAGGGGAAGGCCTTTAATGTCTTCGAAGTTAGCAGGGCTAAGAGTGAAGATGCAGTTATATTCGGGTATGTCAAGGTAATTGTCGAAGTCATCGATGGCACTCTCCTCATCAGTCTCGATCATGATCGAATCCAAATTATCATCACTAGTAGCGCATTCTGGGACAGGTGTTCTCATCCTATGTGATTTCAACCTAGAACCTTGAAATAAGGACTGTGTGGACTTTTCGTGGGTTGTTTCCTGACCAACTTTGAACTTTTTATAAAATTCCTCTTCTTCTGTGGGTTCATTTGGCTCTCTGAATGTCTCAGTGAGCTCGTAGTCACTGGAGGATTTATCTGAACCCCATTCCCATTCGTTGGAGTCCGTGGAATAGCGATCCTCTTGTTGTATTTTGGCAACTTTGATTTGTAAGGCTCCTTCTGTCCCTTTAGTGTGGACCTTGGAAGTCAGGAAACCAAGTCCCTTCGTGCGTTCCTTTTTGAAAGTCAATTCAGGTTGTAAAGGTTCAATAATGCCTTCCTTTCGTAACCCAAGAGGGCTTTTTCCATCATACCTGAATTTTTGTAGAATCTTGAAGCCTTTGCCATATTTCTCACATGGTAGACTAATGTGATCTTGTATGTCATCTTCAATGTCTTTGTAGATCATTTTGTATAAGCCTTCCTCTTCCAGTTCACCCCATCTTTGAAAGGTGGTAGGGTCCCATTTGAGTACCACGATGGATACTTGCTTGTTCGGATGTGGTCTTCCATATTCTTTTGGGGAACTCATGACTTGTCGTAAGTACATGGTCTGATTTAAAGTGTATTCTCCCATGCCTTTGTTCTGAAATTTACCTTTAAGCTCACCTTGCTTTGATGTCGAGGGTTTCAATGACTCAGGATCAATGTATGCCGAAGAAGGAACAGCTTCACGATTATTGGGAATGATGGTCTCAGTTTGTGGTCTCAGGTAATTGCAATATATGAACGGATTAGGATCACCGTTAACTGTCACCTCAACTCCATTGTTAGGAAACTTAATGCATTGGTGATATGTCGATGGGACTGCCCTCATTTCATGAATCCAAGGACGTCCTAGCAATATGTTATAAGTGAGATCCAGATCTAGGACTTGACAAACCACATCCTTTGTAACTGGCCCAACTCTGAGAGGCAAGGTGACTGTGCCCTTGGATGAACGTTCTTCATCATCATAGGCCTTGATGGTGATTTGATTTGAAGAATTCACAACTTGATCAGAATATCCCAATTGTTTAATTGTGCTCAATGTACAAATGTTTAGACCAGCTCCTCCATCTATCAGGACTCGCTTTATTCGATGTTTGTGTATGAAGGCTTCAACATGTAGTGGTGCATTATGTGGCTGACTTACGGAGGCGTCATCAGCTTCTGTGAAGGTAAGGGAATGTGGAATGGATAGGTATCCCACCATGGCTTGAAACTAGTCCACGTTCAGATCAGTAGGAACGGCGGTGTCTCTCAAGATTTTCTCAAGAATAGCTTTATGAGCGGGGGATATGCGTAAGAGCTCAAGGATGGAGATGAGCACAGGTGTCTTCCCTAACTGTTCTACAAGGTCATACTCAGGTTTGGTTGATAAAGAAGCGGTGTTTTTATTTGAAGCACCTGGCAAGGTGATTTTACCTCGACGAGTTGTAACATGACATTCAGAGGTAGGTTCGGAAGAAGATCCAACACCTTTTAGGACAATCTTGGGTCTCTGAGTAGGATTCTCAGGGTTTTTGTCCTTAATGATAATAGTAGAGACATAATTGTCCATCGAGATGTGATTGATGGTTGAATCATAGTTGTAAGATGCTCTGGTATAGTTGGTTTGGTCATCTGTGGCTTTAGCTTTTCCCTTGTCATGTTTTGGGAATGGTTCCTTAAACATCTCATGTTCTTGGTTGGATGTGTGTCCCTCTATCTCAATGTCACCTCTATCAATGAGATCTTGTACGATGTTCTTCAGTCGATGACAATTTCCTGTCTTATGACCCTTGCTCTTATGAAATTCACAATACTCATCATCATTCCACCAATTTGGTTTAACCTTTGGTTCATATGGAGGAAAATCTGGAACTGTGATTACCTTGTTTGCCACTAGCTTTTTGAAAACTGACTCAAGTGGTTCTCCAAATGGGGTGTACTTCCTGCGTGATCTGGAAGTTGTTTGAGTATTCACTTGATTGTTTGTAGAACTTGATCCTGAAAAGATGAATTTGGGTCGCACTGTATTGGCATCAACAAAACCATCATTAACTGTGTTCTTGTTTTTACTCCAATATCTCGGCTTGTCTTTTCCCTTAATCATCTTTGTTTTCCTTGAATATCTTAATGACTCCTTGTTCAATTAGGACCTTTTATGTTGCTAAGCCTTTTTCAATGACATCCTTGAAGGTAGACAAACAAGTTTTCCTTAGATCATAGCCAATGTCTTTGTTAACATTCTGGGTGAACATTTCTACCATTTGTTTTTGTGGAATTTCACAAGAGCATCTGCTAGCTAGATTCCTCCATCTTTGTAAAAATGATGCAAAAGACTCTCCCTCTTTTTGCTTGGTGTTGCACAAAGTAGTGACTGATATGTCTGTCTCTATATTGTAGAAAAAATGTTGAATAAATGCCTCTGCTAAGTCACCCCATGACTTAATACCAAGTGGGAGTTGGGAGAACCATTCCATAGCTTGATCACCTAAGCTTTGTGGGAATAATCTCATCAAATATGTCTCTTCTGAAGCTACTTCAATGCAAGCTGTGAAAAACTGTCTTATGTGTGCCTTAGGATCCCCTTTTCCTCTATACTTATCAAATTTAGGCGTCACAAAGTGTGTAGGAAATGGAGGCATTGGAATGCTCTTGTCGAATGGATAAGGATATATGTCTCTCATTGTATATGTTGGCTTTGGTGTATTTATGTCCTCCATTTTCTTTTGTAAGTCCCTAATTTGTTGCTCCAAATTGCTCTTAGGTGGAGATCGACTTCTTGAAGCATACCCCATGTTTGAGGCACTAATTGTAGGAGGAGCATGTTGCATATATGGATGATATTGATCATACACATGTTCATATGGAGGAGGTCTATAGTGATGCTGCGTATATGGACCATTTGGTATAGATTCATGTTGAGGAACACCATATCTATTTTGTGCATGTATACCATACTCTACAGGCATGTCATGTTCTACTGTGTTGCCCCCAAATTTGACACGGGGTTTCCTTGTGTCCAAATTTTGAGCATGCCTTTGAATATCCAATTGCTTTGGTGGTTGATCCTTAGCATTGGTATGTGATTGAGCATATCTTTCTGCATAAGACTTCCATAAGGGTCTGCGAAGGTGAGTATCATATGCTTGACCATGTGTATGTGGGACCTCTGGTTTTTGAAGCAAAGATGATGGTGATTCAGGTACCATATATGGTCCTCTATTTCCTCCACTATTGGGCCTCCTTTGATCCATGTTGGAGTGAGTTTGTTGCAAAGGTCAATTTTCCATTATTTGAGACATGTCAAAATCATGAGGTATCTTGGCTCCACTTTGTGCCATCATTTGTAAGAAGTATTGTCTATCCCTCCTCATTATTTCCTCAACCAATCGATTGAAATGGGGATTCATAATGGATTCTTCCACATCTGCTGAATGTACGGAAAAGTTGTCCATATTGTCATTGTGTGTATCATTGTTGTTTGTAGTGTCCATGTTCTCAACATTTGGAATGTTTCTATAGACATCCATGTCAGGTAATGTAGTATGATCAGTATTGAAAAAGACATCATTGTCATACTCATAAACACTCATGTTTGCGGACTCTTGAGCCTCTCTAGTTTCTCTCATAGATTTTTGAAGACGGGTTTCAACCATGAACTAGGTATTGACCAAGATGTGTGAGACTAGATGAAAAATGGAAAAAGTATGGAAGACCAAGAGTTGGATGGAATGTAAATGAATCTGAAGTGTACTTGCAATGTCCAAAGTGTAAGACCAAGTATGTATGTAGTAGAGTAGGTGTGACTTCCAAAGAGAGGATAGTTTCTCTTGATGAGGTAAGTTGACCTTAACTCTAAGTAAGACCAAATGAAACCCAAAGGTAAGAAACCTTGATGAGGGACCACTTAGCAAAGTATTGTTGTATGTAGTGTGTTGACAAAGTATAATGAGGACAAGCAAGTGACCTTTTGACTCAAGTTTAGACAATTGTGAATGTAAAGTGAGATATGAAGCAATGATGGGTTGTGTGAGACCCAAAGACAGGTTGAATGCTAAATGAAACCTGGAGAAATGACCTAGGAAGCTCAAGAATTCCGAAACTGACTATGTTTGTTTGCTGGACTGTAACAAATTTTGCAATTCTGAACACAGACGCGCTTGTATACTTCACAGACGTGGTTTCCTGACACAGACGTGACTCTGTCCAACACAGACGCGCTTATGAGTTTTTGTGAAATGCACTGTTGATTCTGGGGAACACAGATGCGTTTCTGCCCTTCACAGACGCGGTTAGACAGCACAGACGCGATTATGATAGACACAGATGCGTTTCTGTAAAATTTGTGCAATTTTTTTCAATCTGTGAAGTCGTTTTGTTGTGACCAAATCTGACTGTTTGACTATTTTTCGTGACAAGAGGACACAGTGTTGATGAAGACCCAATGTTTGTAAGTGTCTAGACTCCAAAATGACTCCAAAAAGTGTGTTGTTTGATGTAAAAATTGTTTTGCATACACTTGAAGACACAAAAGACACAATGTTTTGTTGTTTGGTCTTGAATGTTTGAATGTTTAAAACAAGTCAAGCACAATTCTTATGGCTGGCCAAGACAATAGTTGTTGATCCCACATGGGGTTTTACCCCCGAGGCTACGCTATTCAGAGCGGATACTTAGATGCTTGACCTCACTGGCTCCACCCTCGGCACTCACTTCTCGGGTCAGCCAAGCATCAGTCCCCAAGAAAACTCCCCGTGGCGAACTTTGTATCTCTACTAAGAACCGTATGTGCATGGGCCATACATGCGGCACTTTCAGCTCTGTAAATACAGAAGGCTCCCAGTCGGTAGGGGTTACACCCTACAACTGATCAAATAAATTTGATCAAACGGGTTTATGGGGAGACATAGTGTCGGTATGAACTAATCAACACACGTTATCCATAGTTTTCACCATGAATACATTTATTTATAGTGGTTCGGAAGAGGTGGGTTTTCCTCGCTACCACTTGGGTCGTTCTTTTCTCACTAGTAGTCCTAATGACCACACGGGAAGACAAGCCCTCTAAAGATTAAACAAAAAGAGCCTATTGCTCAAGACACAAAAGACAATGATTCAATTTTTAGTGCACCAATTGAAGTGTTTGCTAGTCTATTGAAAACAAGACACACAATAAAAATCCAAAAACCCTTGCCAAGGACCTGCAACAAAGAGTTGTTAGTAGTTTGGGTTGTTTCAAATAATCACCCCTTCCTGCAAGCACACAAGTTAGGTAAATTTTAAACCCAAAAGACTTTGTGAAAATAGGGGCCTTCAACAAAAACGATTTTGCTTTCAATACAAGCTGCACCAATTTCGTTAGCTAGATCTGAAAATGTTAGCTCAAAATACCATATCTGAAATCCTAAATGCAAAACTCGAAACTGAATCAATAAACTTCAAAATGTGAAATTGGTGAACACAGACGCGGTTACCCTCTACACAGACGCAGTTTTCTGACTCAAACGTGGTTCTGTGAGGCACAGACACGGCTCGAAAACACAGACGCGGTTGTTTAACACAGATGCGGCTAAAACCACCACAGACGCGACTTTAGGACATAAGCGCGATTTTTGAAACCTGCAAAATAAAATATTGTTTATAGCATAGACGCGATTCCAGATGCTGTAGACGCGATTAGGAAGTCCAGACGCGATCCGAAAGTACGCAGACGCGAAAATATCAAAATGCTGCCGAAAATGTCAGATTTGCAACTAAAAAACACAAAATCTGCAACAAAGATGTTAAATGCAAAAAGGGACAAGTGTCCCACCGGGCGTGCCAAAATGTATATGGTGAAAATGGATACAATAATAACGATATTGAAAGGCTAAATGAATTCAACCACCAAACCCTAGCCTAACAACAACAAAGATCCACCATAACATATGAAGATTACTTAAGACAATGCAAATCAAACAAAATCACAAAGATTATACCATCACATGTCCAATAGGGTTTTGATCTCCATTCTTCCTATCTCCATTGATTTTGCTTGATATATTCGCTCTTAGATTTTATGTGCACAAGAGCTCAACAAAGAACGGAATGTGATTGCAAGTAGGATCGTAGTGTAGTCAAGTCCTTAAGATTATTCATTAGGGTTTGATAATGAAGGAAGCATCTCCTTATATAAAAGACACTATAAGAAATGGAGGGATAAGATTGAGAGGTGTAAAAGGAGGTCGGCTATGATTAGAGGGTAGGTAAAAGAAATAATAAAATAATGAAAGGGGTAGGTAGTGTAGGAATTAAGAGATAAATGACATGTGTCATGGGTAGAAAAAGCTAATGAATTAATTAAATAAATAAATATTTATTTAATTAATAGAGGAAGTGGGATCAATTAAATAAATAAGATATTTATTTAATTTAGGAAAAGGATAATTTAAATAAATAAATGTATTTATTTAAATGAGAAATAAGGCTAGAAGAGGATAAATGAATTAATTAAATAAATAGAGATTCATTTAATTAATAGAAGAATTAGGCTAAAGTAATTAAATAAATAAAAATATTTATTTAATTAAACATGACAATTTTAGGTGTCTACAATTATTATAATATTTTATTATAAATTCAATTATATGTATAGCTTCTATAAATATACTACCATTTATATCCACACTTTTCCTTGTGTTATAGCCAAATTATTGGTAACACCATAAGATTTTAAAGTATTAAAAATACAAATTTATAATAAGCAACCTATTAAAGCACATACATATAAGCATGTTGATTATGCCAGTATTCTCAATTATTGCATGATTGTTAGTAGTTGTTACACAAATGTCCTCTGATGCAGTTATGCATTTGAATTTTATTGAAATATGTAAAGTTTTAAAGCTATTTTAGTAAAATTCAAGAAAACAAAATTTATGGGTTTTGTGTGAGATGATGTGATACTACTTGTATATAGTCAAATGGGTGTTTTAAACTTGGACAATTTGTTCAATAATGACCCCGATGTGAAGATTAATACACTTGAAAAATAAACAGTCATGCTTTGATTATTGGGGATCAATACCCAATCATTCATTAGGAAATTTCAGGCAAAGAAGATGAAGCAAAATGATTGCACTAAAAAAAGGACAAATGCAGAAACATATTAGGTAGTTTTGGGTGAAAATGTGTCCTAAAAAATTAATAGACCTACAAGTTCAATCAAGAAAGGAAATACATGGCAAGAGCAAGTGTTTGAATAAAATGTAGTCCTTTTTTGGACATAAATCCTTCCCAAAATTGGAGGAATGGAACATTTGAACAAGAAGAGGCAAAAAAATGGTTGGTCATTATCATGGTGAATCAAAAAATAAAAACCATTGGTTTTCTTGAAGAATTTGTTTATAACTTGGAGGTGCCTATAAGAAGAGGTCTATGCACAAATCTAGGGAGGGATGCAATGCTCCAACTCACACACCTAAGGCATTAGCTAAGGGAGCCAAAAAAAAAAGAGATTTTGACATAAGAATTAACCTTAACAATGCAAAGAATGAAAAAGAGAACCTAGCACCAAAAGGAATAAATTATTGTCAAACGCACGCCAACATGTTGTGCGGACATCCACACATTATGTTGTCATTTATATGAACAAAATATTAAAAAATGTCTTGAAATCACAAAAATCTAATCTTTTTGTTTTCCCAATCTGCAAAACTAGAAATGAAATACATGTCAACAAATACCATACAATAAAATTATAAAGAAATAAACTAAATAATATAATTCAAATGAACAATAGAAAAATATTTATAAACAAGAAAATGCTTACAAATCTTTGTGTGATTGAGTATACTCACAATACCTACAAATAGAAAGAAAAGAAATAAAGTTCAAAGATTTATAGCAATCAAATCCTTGCTTTGATATTTCCACATGCATGGTTGATAGATAGATAGATTATATAGTGTGTCTTATATGTGTATCTAGAAATAAGATACAATGTGTTGCTCTGCGAAATGGGGGAAGGTTAGACTAGAACCTGTGGTGGAATAACACACAAAAACACAAGAAATCGTTAGTGTTAATCCATTCAAAAACTAATCTATGCAAACATATCAACAGAGACACCAAAAACATGAAGAAACATTTAACTAGGAAAGTAAATATAACGAGACATCTCCAAATGCCTCCTAACATGCTCTTAGCTCCTTCTCCTTTGTTCCTCTCCTCTCCAAGTTCCAAACTAGTGTAGCTCTCAGCAGCTTTTTGCACTATGGATGCTTATGGAGGTTCAAGATTGAAATGTTTACTCTAAAATGCTATGCAAATATGAATAAAAGTTAATATTAGATGCTATGATGCTAAAATGATTTATTTTAGGCCAAAATAACAAAATATTAGTGATTTATGCTAAATGCTCTCTAAAATTCATTATAACTTAGATGCATACAAGTTTCGGGATTTGGATTATGAAGAAATGGGCTCTATTTATAGGAAAAATGGAGCAATGGATGGTTGAGATTGACTAATCTCAACAAAGGTCAAGATTGAATGATATTCAATCCCTGTGATGGATTTCAACCCAATCCCAGGATGACAAGTGTCCATATGAAATAGGTTGAGAGGAGAGGGAATAAGCATTAAATGTTTGACATGACCTGAGAGTTAACTTGAGAGTTAAGGTCAAGGTTAGGTTGAGTGAATAAATTTTTTATTCAAAGAATAAAGCTTTTATCCAATGGATAAACTCTTGTGCAAAGGTAAAAGGGATAACCATGGTCAAGCAATAAATGCTTAAAGAGACACATGAGTCATATGAGGGTTGAGTTAGGGGTTAACCATAAATGGTCATGTAAGAGCCATTAATGGTTTGGAAGACTTTAGAGGTTAACTTGTTGATCACACCAAGCATTTAATGTTTTTCAAAGACTTTGAAGTCTTTGAGAAGTGACTTCAAGTTGCTTAGGAATGTGACAATAATTAGGGGATGGATTAGGCTAATTAGGAAGGGGTTAGTAGAATCTAGAAAGGGGTTTAGGAGTGCAAGTGGATTTGGTGGGTGAGGGAAAATAGGATTTTAATTAAAATAAATTTAATTTATTTCAACTTGTGGTTGCAACTTGCATTTGTAGGAAAATGCAAGTGGGGGGGGGGGGAATAGTGATTTAAATAAATGTTTTATTTAATTTATTTAAAAGAGGAAAAGGAGATTAAATGAAATAAATATGATTTATTCATTTAATTGATTTATGAATTTGGTATAGTGAATTAATTAAAATAAATTGAATAATTTATTTAATTAATAGGAGAATGTTTGAAGATGAATTAATTAAATATTAATTTAATTAACTAATGGCTAGTGGGTTTTTTAATCAAATAAATAGCAAATATTCATTTAATTAAACTGGACAGATTTATGTGACTACATTTGCCCCTCTTTGAGACAGTGTGGTTTATCACGTCATTTCAAAGAAAGAAAAATTGGTGTGAAGAAATGCCCCATAAAATGTTAAATTTAATGGGTGGTATGCCCCCTCGAGAGATGTGCCGAGAAATTTCAAAAAATCGAGCAATCTTTCGAAAAAGAATGAAAATTGGCAGGGTGGTAGAAGAGAAGAATTTAGCAATGCTAGTGAAAAATAGAAGAAATCGGAGATAAAATGGAGAAATGGGAGGCTTGGAAAGTTCACGGGGACATGATAGTGAGCGGGGAAAAATTAGGGGTACGGCGAAGGGTTTATAAAGGGAGAAGGGGTGAAAACAGGTTCATTTGTATCCGTGACCATAGTGAAATTGTAGCTCTGATAGTGACTTTCTGGAAGAGCAAGGAGCAGTTAGGATGCTGGTTCCCATAGCAAAGCACCGATTAGAGCGAGTCCGTCGATTCCAACAGCCAGATGACTACGAACCTGTGGTATGTGAATTTGAATTTTTGAATTTTATGCATTTTTATGTGTTTTTAGCTAGGTCCAAGTTGAGTCGAGACAATAGCGCTAGAACTTTGTTTTGACGCTTTTGTCAATTGAATTAGCACTATTGTGCCGCAATGGCGCTATTGTGTAGTCATTTTAGCGCTTCTGTAAAGGTTAGCGCTATTGCCTATGTGTTTGAGCGCTCTTGTTTGTTTAGCGCTATTGAGTAGTTCATTGAGCGCTATTACTGTTAAGTAGCACTATTGC
Organism: Cryptomeria japonica; assembly: GCF_030272615.1. Taxonomy (NCBI): domain Eukaryota; kingdom Viridiplantae; phylum Streptophyta; class Pinopsida; order Cupressales; family Cupressaceae; genus Cryptomeria; species Cryptomeria japonica. The sequence goes on from NC_081408.1 coordinate 345,563,234, forward strand.
ATAGCTAATGTAGCGCTTTTGTGGTTTGAGTGTTTTTGCATAGTTGATTAAGCGCTTTTGTTAGGGTATTAGTTCTATTGTTAGGAAATAGCGCTTTTGTTTGCAAGATAGCGCTTTCGTGCAAGAAAATAGATGCCCCAGTTTGTGTGAACAAAAATCTCCCGATGCCAATGATGTATGGATGGAGAGACGAAGTGAGAGTTGTTTTGAACCATAGCAGCCTTGATGAAACTTAGGTCATTTTAGGATAAATGTTTGTTGAAGTCTAGGTGTGCCATGATTGCTTACCTATTGAGACCCGAAGATACTTGATCAAAGTATCTGTTGATAGTCTAGGTTTAAACTTAAGAAAGTTTGAAACAAAACAACTGATGATGATGGTTGATGCACTTGTGTAGGAGGATCTTCGCGTCTTACAGTTGCACAAGAGGCATCTCGCCACATAGGGGCTGCGCGATCGGTTGACTGAGGCCGAGGTGGATTGTATTGTAGTGACTGACCTATACGATATGATGTATATGCTCGTGATTCAGATGAATCATGGTTTGATTACAGCATTGGTAGAGCGCTGGCATAGTGAAACATGCACGTTTCACTTGGTGTGGGGGGAGATGATTGTGACACTAGAGGATGTATGACGCATTCTGCATATTCCCATTCGAGGTGAGCTAGTGATGTATGACAGAGCGTGGGGGACCCTAGTGATGCAGAGATTTTTTGATGAGGACGTATTTATTGATGATGGTTCGATAGCCTAGGAGGATATAGCTGCTTTGTACAAGCCATTACCAACAGTGCTATCAGGGATTGTGGGGGGACTACTGTGCCCAAATCGACGATCACATGGAATTGCTGTTGGTTGGGGTTAGGTGATTGAGCAGATGATGACATAGGGGACCCGGTTTGCATGGGGACCGTACGTGCTGGCATACTTATATCAGGAGCTTCATGAGGTAGTATACCGAGGGAGGGGCTCTTTGGTAGTGGGAGTCACGCTGCTGCATATTTGGGCGTGGGAGCACCTACCAGTTACCCGACCAGTTAGTCTGAGATTTCGGGCAGTCGACCAACCATATGTATAGTGGTATGATGAGTCAGCCCCACCTGGGGAAGTTAGAGTGGTGGCGATGGACACTGGATGATCTGGATGCAGTGATCTGGAGACTGTATATTGAGTGTGAGCCCTAGGAGGATGATGCAGAGGCGTTGCCGTATGTGTTCATGACTCGATTCCTCATTGGGAGGACAACCTACCATGTGGAGAGACAGTTGCCTGGCAGAGTTTTGAGACAGTTTGGATGGCGAAAAGGGATTGCCTAGGGGATCAGGAGAGTATGCCAGGTGGTTTGAGAGAGGTACGCATGGGGGCCAGTACTACCTTATGATCAGGTTTTAGCAGAGTTTCAGATGCTACAGGCGAGACCATGGGATATACGACCGAGGATGGTAGATGTAGGGGTGTTAGAGGAGTATACGCAGTATATGGCAGCTCATCCGATTCCTCGGATATCAGATCCGACAGAGCCGATTCTAGATTTTGAGAAGGATAGGGGACGGAGATGGAGGAGGAGAGGAGGTCAAGGACCTATAGTAGATGGACGAGGGAGAGGGGATGGTGGTGATGGAGGAGGTGGTGATGAAGGAGGAGGAGGAGGGGGGATGGTGGAGGTGGTGGATTCGGAGGTGGAGGTGGCGGTGGTGGTCGAGTTCAGCGGAGGGGAAGAGGTGGTTTACCATTGTAGATATCACAGGGACCTTTGATGCAGGGAGGAGTTAGATTGGGTGGGAGAGGTATGGGAAAGAGGGAGGTACCGATGGATAGAGGGGAGGGAGCCACTGGAGAGGGAGCTACAAGCGAGGCACCTATGGATACATGGGAGGGAGCCACTGGAGATCTTCAGGATCATATGATATTACATTTGCAGACTTGACTTACAGCAGCTGAGACACAGGTGGAGGATCTGGAGGTGGAGGTTGCAGCTAGAGATGTGCAGCTATTTGCACGAGAGTCAGAGCTTACTGTGGTGCTGCAGGAGAGAGATCAGGCCATGGACAGGGTGATCCAATTGCAGGAGAGAGTGCGAGCCTTGGAGGGAGTACCAAGATAGGGGCCATCTGTGGAGGCTTTGGCAAGGGAGATACAGAGAGCAGGTGCAGAGGTGGATTACTGGCGGGGCCTATATGAGCAGGAGGTGCCATCTAGTCGATGGGCACTGAGTTATTCACAGATGCGGCAAGCCAGATCAGAGCAGTCTCAGAGGATGCAAAGCAGTGGGGGTGTGATGGGTCCTCTATGGAGAGATAGGTCAGGTGGTGCAGGAGCTAGTGGGGGTTTGATGGGGCCTCCACAGAGAGATAGATCGGATGGTGCAGGGACTAGTGGGGGAGTAGGTGGTGATGGTGGTGCAGCATCTGGTCAAAGTGGCATCTGAGAGAGCATTTTGTATATTTTGATATTGTCATTTTGGACTGTACCTTGGATGGCTCTTGGTAGCTGATTTTGTGGACTTCATTATACTCTGAGATATGAGATGATATATATGAGGAGATCCCATATTTTGCGATGATATGCATTTTGATATGTATGGAGTTTATGCTTGATGGTGATTTCATGATTTATGCTTAGATGGATACTTGTTCTTTGCTATATGTATGTGTTTATGAGATGATTCCTATATGCATGTGTTATGATGATTTATGCTAACATGTGGATGCAGGTTGATACATGTGTGCATTGATGTTTTGGGATAGAATGCCTAATGTATGTAATGCCATGATGGTTATGTATACATAATAAAATGATGATTTATGATGGTAGATAGTATTTTGTACTTTATATTAACACAATGATGGGATAATGATATGCAAATGATGTTAATGTAATGCTTTTGAATGAATGATTTATTTATGAATATGTATCTAGATGGTTTTAAAAATGAATGTATATGTGGAGAAACAAAATGTAAAGTACAAATGTTTAAATGATGATTTCTAAATGTCAAAATATGAGGAAGTAAAATGATAATGTGATTATAATGCAACTCATGTTTAATGAATAACTACACCTTAATGCAATTAAGAGGGATAATGAATGCAATCTAATGAATCCTAAGTGAGATAAAATGAGTATAAGAATATACTAAAAATGGATGAATGAATGCACTTTAACTAATGGATAGATAAATGAATGTATGCAATTTATTGGAAACCTAAACAAATGTATGATACATAAGTGTTGAAATGATGATAAATGATGATCACTAACTGATGTTAAATGAATGTATAGTAATGAGTAATCATGGTAGGAAATGCAAATAAGGACAATTATTTATGTAAATGAATCTAAATGTCATGAGGGTAATAATGAAAGGATATAATGATACTAATGTAAGTAAAATGAGAATGAACTCTATGGGGTAAGTGCAATTAAATGATATTAAATGCATGCTAATGAATGGCTAAAGAGTAATGTAAATGCGACTAAAATGTAATGAAATGATGATGGGATGATGATAGATGAATGCAAGGTTGTTTTAGACTTTGCATGATGCACTTGATGATGTAATAGAGTACTCTGTCGCGATTGTATCCAAAACCAGCTCAATTTTCGCATAACTGCTCACATTTAACTTTGTTCACGCTTGCATGAAAAATCATGTATATGAATAATGAATGAGTAAATGGATGGACGGTATGCAACAGAATGCAATATAAACAGATGAGATGAAATGACAATCCATAGTGCTTTATTTTTCATCATCGAGCTTTAAAATGTTGTAAGAAAATACAAGCAACTTGACATAATGATTCAAGATAACCTGAGTATTCTTTACATGGATTTTGATATAGCAAGTTAATACAAACAACTTGATATAATGGGTCAAGTTGACCTGAGTATTGCTTGCGGAACAGACGAGGATCATCACCTTTCATGCATGACTTGGATCGTCCTCCTTGATCTTGGGCTGATCATATGCTGAGACAAGTTCATACCGTAATAAGAGATAAAAACCTTTATCCAGTTTGGATGAGGTAGGAGGAACCAAAGAAAGAGCATTGTACTTGTAAGCAAACAACATATATAAAGAATAATTAATATGGATCCTTGGTAATGGTTCATGCTCATATGGTCGAGGTATATGATGTAGTCAGCAAGCCGTAGTGATTTATGACTGTATTTTGCCTATGATCACGTAGCTTAGTGAACTTCCCACGTAGACACCATTAGGACATGCCCCAATACTTCATCGGAATAATGCGCAGAAGATACACAAACAATGCTATAGGAACCTAATATGAATAAATAACCCACAAAGCAACCAAATATTTGATTGTTTAAACCGAATTTTCTTGTCAAAGAAAATATCATTTTGTCTTTGTTCTGGTAAGGAAGGATGCATCCTTGTTGAAGACAGTTTGAGTGTTGATGTTGATTGTTTGTTTAAATGTGATAAGTGGTCATCATTGGAGTATTTCATAGTGTTTGTTTGGTATCTGCTTTGAAAAACATATGTACAAGGTGTTGTCATGTTTTTGATGTTTTCTGATGTTTTTGGATTTTGTGATTTTTTTTGAATGTTTTTGGATTTTGATGATTGTTTTCCAATGTTTTTGGTATTTTGTGAGATAGTTTTCCAATGTTTTTGGATTTTGTGAGACGATTTTCCAATGTTTTTGGATTTTGATGATTGTTTCCAATGTTTTTGGTATTTTGTGAGATAGTTTTCCAATGTTTTTGGATTTTGTGAGACGATTTTCCAATGTTTTTGGATTTTGATGATTGTTTTGAATGTTTTTGGATTTTGTGAGATAGTTTTGAAATGAAGAACTCAGTGAATCACAAAACAATGTAGTATCCACTTCCATCAAATAGGTTAAGAGCATTGCCCCCAATTTTAGGCATGACTATGAAAAAGCGAGATATAAGACGCATGAAGTACTATCCTTAATTGCAGATCAATAATGAGCCATGGTTTGGACGGAGGGATGAGTGAATGTAGTGAATGTGATCGCAACAAGTCTGAAATACAATGGAGCCATAGCCTTTATGAGTGGTGCCTATTTGCCAGGTTTTCACCATCGCACTTACCCAAGGTGCCACCGGAGTGGTTGTTCACCGTTTGGATGCATAATCTTTCTTTACTATTTTGATTTTTTTGTATTTTCTTCAGGACATTTTTCTGAATGTTTTTGGTGTTTTTTCTGAAATGTATGGGAGCCTGATGCTCTGTGCAGCTTTATGTATAAACTCTTTTGAGGTGCATGTTGTTGATCGGATCTGCTAGCGGTTCTCCTTCTGAAGTAGCCAACTAATATGCCCCGGACCCAAATACAACAGTGATAACATATGGACCCAGCCAATTTGATTCAAACTTTCCTTGATGTTCTCTATTTGGTTGGTTACAAGGATTTTCTCAAAGAACAAGATCACCTACCTCGAATGTACGAGGTCTAACCCGATGATTATAGCTTCTGCTCATGCACTACTGATAGGATTTGAGGTGATTGTATGCAGCTTATCGTTTCTCATCAAGTAGCTCTAAATCTTGGAGATGTGATACTCTGTATGCTTCATCATCAATGAGATTGTGCAAGGAAACCCATAGAGATGGTATCTCAACCTCGATAGGTAAGATAGCTTATGCGCCATAGACTAGTGAGTAGGGAGTTGCGCCTGTAGGGGTTCGAATGCTAGTGCGGTATGCCCATAGTGCTGGATTTAATTGAATGTGCCAATCACGGTCGGCATCATTGATTGTCTTCTTTAGGATTCTTAATATGTTTTTGTTTGATGCTTCGGCCTGACCATTGCCTTGTGGGTAATAGGGAGTGGAAAAGCGGTGTTGGATGTGAAACTTCTCACAGAGCTCATGAACATCCTGATTTTTGAATGGAAGTCTATTATCTGTGATGATGGACATGGGTACACCATATCAGCAAATAATGTAATTGAGGATGAATGAGGCGATCTGCTTTCCGGTGACTTGGGTAAGTGGAACAACTTCGATCCACTTTGTGAAGTACTCGGTGGCCGTAATAATGAATTTGTGGCCATTAGATGAAGATGGATGGATTTTACCCACAAGGTCAAGGCCCCATTGACAAAAAGGCCATGGTGTTGTGATTGGTTGCAATTCTTGTGCCGGTGCATGTATCAGGTCTCCATGAACTTGGCATTTCTTGCACTTTCTGACAGAGTAGTAGGAGTTTTTTTCCATAGATGGCCAATAGTATCCAGTGCGCAGGAGTTTCTTGGCTAGTGACAAACCGCTTGCATGAGTTCCACAAATTCCTTCATGTACCTCTTCCAAGGCCTTTGTTATATCATCCTGTTCCAGACATCGAAGGAGAGTACCATTAAGACTGCGTCGGTATAGGGTTTCAACAATAATGGTATATCAAGCGGTTTGGCGAATGAAGGTTTTACATTGGTTATTTGATTGGTTAGGAGGAAGTGTGTGATCGCAGAGGTAGGTATAGAACTCACCGTACCATGGGGATTCAGAACCGATAAGGTGACATATCATCTCAAATTCGGGGATATCATAAACGGGAATCCAAATTTGTTCGACCAAGAACTCGTAGCGTGTTGAATTCTGTGGAAGATCTAGGAGAGATGCAATGGTAGCCATAGCGTTAGCAGCTCGATTCTGATCTCTTGGTACCTGCTCAAAGGTGATAGTAGTAAATGATGCCTTTAATTTGTCCACCATTTGTTTGTATGGCATGAGTTTGTCATCTTTAGTCTGATATTCATTAGTTGCTTGTCGAATGACCAATTGGGAGTCACCATATACTTGTAGTTCTTGTAATTTCCATTGTATGGCTAGCCTGAGTCCTATGATCAAGGCCTCATACTCTGCTATGTTGTTGGTGCATGAAAATGTGAGTCTGTAAGATTTCAAGATACATGGCACCTTGAGGTGTGATAAACAGAATGTCTGCCCCTGAGCCATGCCTAGTGTATGAACAATCAAAGTACAATTTCCATGGTTGTGATGCCGTGATCATGAATATCTTCATCTAGAAAATTGGAAATGAGGGGATGATCGCCTATGAGGGGAGCATTGGCCAACTGATCTGCAATAACTTGTCCTTTGATAGCCTTATGGTCCACATACTCGATGTCAAATTCACTTAGAATCATCACCCATTTGGCCAAGTGGCCTGTCAATGCTGCTTTGTTGAGTAAGTATTTGAGTGGATCGATCAGTGCAATGAGTTGTACTTTACGTGTTAACAGATAGTGCCTCAGTTTAGTGGCTGCCAAAATTACTGGTAGGCAAGCTCGCTCAATAGGGGTGTAATTGAGTTCATAGCCAACCAGTGTGCGAGAGATGTAGTAAATAGCACACTCTTTCCCTTTTGCATTATGTTGTGCCAGTAGTACACCCAATGTTGTACTTGTTGCTAAAACATAGAGCAATAAAGGCCTATTTGGATCTGGTGGGATCAGTAATGACGTATTCATGAGATAATCTTTAAGCATCTGGAATGCTTGCTGGCATCTAGCATCCCACTGAAAGCGGATATTTTTGTGTATCAGGTGTGTAAATGGGTGACATTTATCGACCAATTGTGCAATGAATCTTCATATAGATTGAAGTCGCCCCTGTAGTGTCCTTAGCTGGCTGATGTTCTTTGGTGGTGGCATGTCCATGGTTGCCTTGACTTTTGCTGGGTCGACCTCAATACCTTTGCTTGAGACAATGTATCCTAGAATTTTCCCTGAGGTTACTCCAAAGACACATTTCTTTGGGTTGAGTCGAACATGATATTGTTCTAGTCTGTCAAAGATTTTCTCTAATATTTCTAGATGACCTTCTCTTGTGAGTGATTTCACTAGTAAGTCATCAACATAATCTTCCATTATGGTATGCATCATGTCATGGAAGATGGTGGTCATTGCTCGTTGATAGGTCTCTCCTGCATTCTTGAGACCGAAAGGCACTACATTCCAGCAGTATGTGCCCCATGGACATGTGAAGGTTGTCTTATGTTGATCCTCTGGTGCGATCTTTATCTGATTGTATCCTAAAAAGCCATCTATGAGTGAAAGCATGGCATGTCTTGCTATTAGGTCCACTATTATGTCGATGTTTGGTAGGGGGAAGTCATATTTAGGACATGCTTTGTTCAGATCTCTGAAGTCAGTACAAATATGGATGCCCCCATTTGGTTTGCCGACAGGCACAATATTGGATATCCAATCTGCATAATCAATTGGTCGAATGAAACCAACATCCAGGAGTTTCTTAAGTTCTGCTTTGACTAGTACCGCAATCTGAGGGTGCATCTTGCGAAGCTTCTGCTTGACAGGCTTAGCTCCTTCTGCTACTATGAGGTGATGCATGACTAAATCCGGATCAAGCCCAGGCATGTCTGCATATGACCATGCAAAGTTGATCTGACGCTTCTGGAAGAACTCTACAAACTTAGGTTGTTCCTCTGGAGTTAAAAGAGATGCCAGATATATGTGGTGAGGCATTTCAGGAGTCCCCACATTGTATTCTTTTGTTTCTTCAATGAGAATTGTTGATCGTTCTTGTTGTGTACTAGAAGGGAGAATGTCAAACCTTTCATCCTTCGGCACCTCAAAGAGGTTTTCACCATTGGATACGCTCTTTCTTTTTACTTTTGTGGGATCAAACAGTGCTACAATGTGGTTTTCACTGGAAGATCCATGTTTTATTGTTATATTTTTGCAGCTGAAAGGTTTGGCATCCGCCTCGAAGTATGTTGTTCTATTAAGTTCAATGGCGAATCCGACTTTACGATCCCCGCTTGGTATGTTATCCCGTAGTTCCAAAAAGTCAATGATCACCTCATCATTTTGGAAAAGGTCAAGACATGGGGGATTAGGTTGGTTCCATTCAATGAGTTTAGGATGGATAATGGGCATTACCTCATCGATTAGGTTAAGCTCATGAGACGTGTCGGTGAGGGTTAAGACGTTGTGGTGAAGGTCGTTGATGGTACTCTCCCTGTCAGAATCAGGCGTAGGATGGGACATAGGGTCTGTGGAAGAAGTTTCCAGTTCAGGAACCCAAGAGGTCTTTATCTGTGCTTCTCTGTAAACAGGGATGTCTTTGCGGGGTGGAGGTAGTGACGTGTCTTCCTCATCCGAAGTATTAAGCTAGATGGAATCAAATTCCCATTCATGTGAGTCAGTCTCTGAGTCACTTTCCAGTATCCGATTACTATGCCATACTGGGATGTCCTTTGAGTTAAACACTGCAGGTGTGACCGGTTTTGTAGATGAAATGATTGGTGTTGCAGGAAGGATTATGGGGATCAATGAATCCGATACGGGGAGTATCAGTAGTGTTGACTCTGTTGCTTCTGCTAGAACTGTTGGTGTCGTAGATACTGTTGTGGGTTCTGATACAGTTGTTGTTGCTAATGGTGCTATTGATGTTATTGTTGCTACTGATGGGGTTACTGGTTTGATTGGTGGGATGAAGGGTGTTGTAGATGGTTTTGTTGGGATTTTTAGCCTTAATGGAGCAGTTGCCATGGCGTTTGATGCTGCTTTTATAATTAAAGGTGACCTCTTTGTAATAGGCTGATCTAGTGGTTGGCTGGGTTTTCCTTTGAATCTGAGCTTAGGAAGGATCTCCTTTTGAAAGCCTAGTCCTGTATTATCCTTGGGCTTTAATTCCGGCTGCAGCAGTTCATGTCTTCCTTGCTTACAATGCCCTAAAGCACTTTGACCATCATATCCCATTCTTTGCATAATGAGAAGGCCTTTGCCACACTGATCTGTGGGAAGCTTAGCTTGCGGAATATCGGTGGTGATGGGATCTTTATAGATCCATTCTGCTAAGTCCTCATCTCTTGTTTCTTCTTCTTGACTCTTTCCCAGGATGAATGGTGTCAAAGGACATGTTGGCTTGTCTAGTGGCGTTTGAAGTAACCGTTGAGGTTTGCCATGTGTTCTAGGAGAAGTAGGCATTTGTCCCACACAAAAGAGTTGGCTCAAATTGTATTCCCTAGGACCTTCCTCTGCTATTTTCATCTTGATATTTTCTTGCTTGGGTATAGTGGTGTTTGAACTGGCAAGAGAGGCTGGACTTATGTATGATGTGGAGGAGATGGCTTCTCTATTGTTAGGAACGGTAATCTCTGGTTGATGACTAATATTATGACAATATGCAAAGGGGTTTGCATCTCCCAGGATTGTGATCTCTACACCATTATGCGGGAACTTGATACACTGATGGTAGGTGGATGGAATGGCTTGCATGGCGTGTATCCAAGGTCTTCCTAACAATAAATTGTACAACAAAGGAAGGTTCAGAACTTGACAGATGATGTGTTTCACCACAGGGCCCACTCGGATTGGTAGCACTACAGCGCCTTTGGATGAACGCTCTGCATCATCATAGGCTTTGATTGTGATCTTCTTGCGGGGATCCACTGATTCAATCGCATATCCCAAAGCTGTGACTAATTGTAGAGGACAAATATGTAGGCCTGCTCTATTATCGATCAAGAGTCACTTGATCCTATGTTGGTTGATAAACCCTTGAATGTGGAGTGAGACATTGTGAGGTTGCTAGAAGGATGAGTTGTCACTTTCAGAGAAAGTGAGACAAGGTGATGATCTTAGGTTTCCAACCATAGCTTGGAACTGATCTGTATTTAGGTTTGCAGGGACTGACGCCTCTTGGAGAGCTTGATCCGAGATTGTTTTATGGGATGGAGATAGGCGCAATAGCTCTAAGATAGATATCAGTGCGGGCATTTTGTCTAACTGTTCCACAAGGTTATACTACTTTGGGATAGATGGGGTGCCTTGTGGAGCTTCTTTTATGGTAATCTTACTGCGACGTGTAACAACATTGCAAGTGGAGCTGGGATTTTTTATGGTTATAGTTGCAATCTGTTCACTAGCATCGTATAGGTGATTCACAGTGTAATTATACACGACTTGCATATAATTGGTAGTATTTATGTTTCACCCTGAAGTGGAAGGACCCCTTTGATCTTGTGATGGAAGTGGACTTTTAAACATGAGATGATCATTGTTTGTTGTCTTTGGGTCATGTCCTTCGATTTCGATTTCACCTTAGTCAATAAGATCCTGAATAAGATCTTTCAATCTATGACAATTGCTTGTCTTATGTCCTTTCCCTTGATGGAAATTGCAATGTTCAATATCCCTCCACCATGAAGGTTTGACTTGAGGTTCATAATTTGATGTTTTGGGTAAGGTTACCAGATTTTGAGAAACCAATTGTTGTAACACTGTTTCGACGAGTTCCCCTAAGGGAGTGTATGTTCACTTTGGTTTTTGTTGACGCTGTCTAGGTTCATCTTGAGATGTGATGCGACCTTGATTTGGAAGAGCAATTGTGTTAGTCTTAGGTGGGGGATTCTGTCCTGCAAAACGAACTACAGGTTGTGCACTTTTGATAGTTCTTGCATCCACAACTTCGTCGTTGACGACATTTTTGTTTTTGTTCCAGAAGTTTGGTTTATCACTATTGAAGTGTGGGCGAGGGTCGTCCTTTGGCTCATTATATATCTTGATAAGCCCTTTTTTTATGAGAGCCTGCTCACATTTTAAGCCTTTGGTGATCATGTCATTGAAAGAGTCTGTGTCTTTTACGTTGAGGTGAAATTCCATTTCGTCATTTAAGTTGGAAATAAATATTTCCACTAGTTCTTGTTCAGGTAACTGAAGAGAACGTCTGCTAGACATTTGACACCATCGTTGCAGAAAGACTGAAAATAGCTCACCCAATTTTTGTTTAGTGTTACATAGATCAGCCATGGTGATATCACGTTCAATGTTGTGTGAGTAATGTGCCAAGAATTTCTAGACTAACTCTTCAAATGTCCTAATGCCACCTGGTAATTGGGAAAACCATGATGTGGTTGTTCCTCCCAAGCTTTGGGGAAAAAGGTGCATGAGGTACGTATCCTCGTATGCCACTTTGAGGCAAGCTAAATAGAATTCTCTAACATGATCACGAGGATCTCCTTTTCCTCTATATTTTCCGAACTTGGGTGTTTCAAACCCTCGCGGAAAAGGTGGCATATGAAGATTCCTATAAAAGGGATAGGGACAAATGTCATTGAGTGAAAATTGATTGGTTTTTAAACCACTATGAAGTTGTTGGGCGAGATTTTTGACTTGTTGCCGCAACATGTCTATTTCATTTGGAGGAGGAGGAGGTGGGGGATTACCTTGATGAAAGTTGTATCTAATGTGTTCTCAACCTCTTTCATCCTCATTATGACTTTGGTGTTCTGATGCTTGTCTTAGTTGTGCAACATCAAAGTCATAGGGTAGTTTCGCCCCTTCTTGAGCAAGTCTTAAAAAGTGAGCATCAACATTACTCTTGAGTATCTCATCAAAAAATCTATTGAAGAGAGGGTTGTGTTGCGCCCTTTCTATTGCCGCAGGAGTAGGAGTGCCTGGATTTTCATCATTTATATTTCCTCCAAGGGCTTCTTGGAACTCATTAATATTTTCTTCCTCTTCTTCTTCAATTTCTTGTTGTCTAGATCGTGATTGGTATGAGCCATTTTGTTTATAAGTTTTTGTTGAAGTTGGGTGAAAATCATGATGAGTTGTTGATGAAATGAGAGATTTATGGTTGGTGTGGTGTGTTGCATATGGATCTCTAGCACTTAAAGGTAGATGTGACCAAAGTTTTCTTCTTGATTTGCTGCTTGTTTTTTATGAGGTTTGATGTGATAAGGTTTAGAGGAATCTGAGATGTGTTACAGACTCAACTACCAGTAATGAAAGGATTCACTCATAGACTAGTTTTAACCTGCGTAGAAATGTCTCTTAGGACAAGTTTATCCTATATGTAGAGACACTCTAAAAAGTGATGTTTTGTGTTTGATTCAAGCAATATTAGAATAGAACTTAGGACAAAAACCTTTGGGTGTTTTGAGAGTTGGAATGGAGTTGATGAGATATGGATATGATAATGGATGAAATGTTTAACTTCAATAAAAGCTTTGTGTCACATATGGGACAAATTCTTCCTCTTCTCTTTCGGGAGTTGGTGGTTCTTCCCGAGCTACGTTATATGTGATGCAAATGTTCGGAAAGAAGTCAGGATTGATCTTGCTTCCTTTGTTTTTGTGATAACTCAAAGCTCGATATTGTGTAAAAGCTCTGTGGTTTAATGACTCTGGATCAAATTCGTTTGATTTCCCTTGAAGATAAAGACGCATGTGACGTAAGAAGGCTCTATGAGAGATGAAGATTTGTCTATTAAGATAGAAGAATTTCCTCCTTTTGATAAGAGCCTTTGAGCTCAATGGTTTTTTCTTCAAGTTGATGTGTTGATGAAGATTCTTCTTTCTCAAGATGTGAAGAATGGTCATATATTTTGATACTTTTGTTGTTGTTCTTTGTTTTTGATCTTTTTGCTGGTATTTGAAAATGTTGTGTTGGATGAATACTTGTTTTTGGAACTGATTTTTAATTTTTCTTTGACAAGAAAACAAAGTAAGCACACAAACACAAGAATGTTGCCTCAAAAGGCACAAATAAGTATGGGTCTAGATCAACCCAATCTTTGGACTTTTATGACCCTTTTCCTTTAAGTTTATTTTTAGGTGTTTTCCAAAGCCTACAGTCGGCTCAATTTGCACTAGTCTTGACTCAAAAACGAAAACACTTCAAACACTCTTTATCCCTAAGGTCAAATGGCCATTTGTGATAAATTCAGCCCACATCTTGATATTTCTTCGACTTTGATACTACATACCTTATGAATCCCGCTGTGGCAGGTAAGGATGTGATATACTAAGTCTTGCACGAGCATAACAAATAGATGATCCCTATGATGGGGGAGTCACCACTTTCATCAAGCCACAAGTGACTTTTCAAAAATCTATGTTTCTACTCAAGGAAATATGTATGGTGAGTATCTTAGGAGCAAAACCATCTATGCTCTTGCACTGAATTATATCACAAATATCCTCAATCAATAGAACAGGTGGGCTACTACTTAAAAGTGTTTCGTAATGTTCGATGTTTTTGGACATAAGTTCATTCTACAGTGACTCACTTAAGAGCCTTGTAACTTGTGGTGGGGCCCATTTGTCCTTTCGGCAAGTTACACTGTAGGAATAGCTATACCCAAGGCTACAGCTTTCGCTCTCACTTGATTTCTATAGTGGCTCGAAGGATTTACCGCGCGAGGTCATTCCCAAGAGTGATGTGTCTCTTGGCAGACCTCTCTTAAAAAGATAAAACTTGAGTGTTACTAACACTTTTCTCTTGCACCTAGGACCACAAAAGCCAAGGGAGAGGATAGTGTGTGTTAGAAGTAGGACCACTCGACAAACTTTCTTTGCACAAGTGTGCCAAACACAAAATACACTTGTTCTTTTTTAACTTGTCATTGCAATGATGTTTTATCTATTTGGAGATGTTGCTCCAACAACCATGATGTTCTTTTTAACTTCAAAAACAATGTGTTTGAGTAAACTAGAATTTGAAATCCTGGTCAACTGAAATAAAAGCATGTATGCATGAAGTAAATCGTTTTGCAAAATAAAACAAATTGATTGTTCTTTTTAGTTGCCCAAAAATGGAAGTGTGGATTGTGAATTCTTAGTTTGATGCAAGAAATAAATTTTGCTTTGTTGATTTTAAGCACCAAATGAAGTGAGCCTATCTTGCAAGAAATGAAGTTTGTTTTTGTGAATTTTAGAGCACCAAAAAAAAGTGATCCTAACTTGCAAAGAAAGAGAGTTTGTTTTTGTGATTTTTAAAGCACCAAAAAGAAGTGTTTTTTATTTTTAAGCTAAAAAAATAAAGTTATTTTAAAACCTGTACATGAAGCGAATAGTTAAAAAAAACCGAAAATATGGTGGGCTTCCACAAGCCTAAGAAAATTTATTTCATCGGTTACATGGCATTTTTTACAACGCTCTGTTACAATAGCGCTAGTATGTGTGAAAACAGAATCGCTATTTTAACACAAACGTGCTAAACTACTACAAAAGTGCTAAAAAAAAAGATGTCTTCAGTAATACAAAAGCGCCAATATAAAAACACACTCGCAAATTAATGCACAAAAGCGCCAAAAGATATGCAAAAGTGCTAATTCTTTGACAATAACGCTATTGTAAGAACAAAAGCGTTAGAAGACAAAAAAGACAATAGCGCTAACACACGAACAGAAGCGCCAAAGCGCGACTTGTGTGTCAAGCTAAACAGTCAAACAAGTTAGTTTTGTTAAAAAAAATGTTTTTGGGTGTTTGGATTTACGTCGGGTTCACCAAATGATGCTTTGCGAAATGGGGGAAGGTTAGACTAGAACCTGTGGTGGAATAACACACAAAAACACAAGAAATCGTTAGTGTTAATCCATTCAAAAACTAATCTAAGCAAGCATATCAAAAGAGACCAAAAAAATGAAGAAATATTTAACTAGGAAAGTAAATATAACGAGACATCTCCAAATGCCTCCTAACATGCTCTTAGCTCCTTCTCCTTTGTTCCTCTCATTTCCAAGTTCCAAACTAGTGTAGCTCTCAGCAGCTTTTTGCACTATGGATGCTTATGGAGGTTCAAGATTGAAATGTTTACTCTAAAATGCTATGCAAATGTGAATAAAAGCTAATATTAGATGCTATGATGCTAAAATGATTTATTTTAGGCCAAAATAACAAAATATTAGTGATTTATGCTAAATGCTCTCTAAAATTCACTATAACTTAGATGCTTACAAGTTTCAGGATCTGGATTATGAAGAAATGGGCTCTATTTATAGGAAAAATGGAGCAATGGATGGTTGAGATTGACTAATCTCAACAAGGGTCAGGATTGAATGATATTCAATCCCTGTGATGGCTTTCAACCCAATCCCAGGATGACAAGTGTCCATATGAGATAGGTTGAGAGGAGAGGGAATAAGCATTAAATGCTTGACATGACCTGAGAGTTAACTTGGGAGTTATGGTCAAGGTTAAGGTTAGGTTGAGTGAATAAATTCTTTATTCAAAGAATAAAGCTTTTATCCAACGGATAAACTCTTGTACAAAGGTAAAAGGGATAACCATGGTCAAAACAATAAATGCTTGAAGAGACACATGAGTCATATGAGAGTTGAGTTAGGGGTTAACCATAAATGGTCATGTAAGAGCCATTAATGGTTTGGAAGACTTTAGAGGCTAACTTGTTGATCACACCAAACATTTAATGCTTTTCAAAGACTTTGAAGTCTTTGAGAAGTGACTTCAAGTTGCTTAGGAATGTGACAATAATTAGGGGATGGATTAGGCTAATTAGGAAGGGGTTAGAAGAATTTAGAAGGGGGTTTAGGAGTGCAAGTGGATTTGGTGGGTGAGGGAAAATAGGATTTTAATTAAAATAAATTTAATTTATTTCAACTTGTGGTTGTAACTTGCATTTGTAGGAAAATGCAAGTGGGGGGGGAATAGTGATTTAAATAAATGTTTTATTTAATTTATTTAAAAGAGGAAAAGAGGATTAAATGAAATAAATATGATTTATTCATTTAATTGATTTATGAATTTGGTATAGTGAATTAATTAAAATAAATTGAATAATTTATTTAATTAATAGGAGAATGTTTGAAGATGAATTAATTAAATATTAATTTAATTAATTGATGGCTAGTGGGTTTTTTAATCAAATAAATAGCAAATATTCATTTAATTAAACTAGACAGATTTATATGACTACACAATGATTAAAATGGAAGATTGATATGATTTGATAATCTGGAAGCTCTTAGGGGTACAATGAAAGAGATACATGCAATAACAATAAAATAATGATCCGTAAAGGCTCAAGGAAGCCAAGAGAAAGAAGAGAGTTATAAGAGACTACTATAGAAAGATTTAGAGCTTGAAAGTTGTGTATGAGTTTGAGAGTAAGAGGAAAACAAGAGAATTTAGAGAAAGCCAAATATGGAAAGTTTTATTCAAATGTGAGATGAGGAGGTAGGAGAAGGTTGTTTTACAATCCATTTTCACTAATCTGGAAAGGAATTGGAACAATGCTTGAAAATGACCACCAAGCAAAAACTGTCATGGAACGTTAACATGAATTACAAATGTCTATGTGATTCGCTAATGTCCAAACAATTTATGCTTAAAATGGTGAGACACTAGAAAACATAGAGCTAACATAGAGGTAAAAAAAGTGATCACAACAAAACAGGGTTAAACATTTTGAGTAGGGAAAATGCTAATGCAAAGACTTAAATGAGCCTACAAAAACACTAAGGGAATGGACACCAAAGTGTAAACAAAACATAGAGTGAAATTATAAGGGTATACAATTTTTTATATAACACTTCTAATAAATTGAAGTAGGCCCAAGACAATTGAAAATTAAGAACATTGAAGACAAGTAGCTAAGTTCTTGATTTAGGTGTTAAGTGTTCAACTTGCTTCTTTAGCTAATATTTAGTTCTATGATCTTTGTCCATCCCTTAAATAATAGTGGTAACAACTATCTCCATATTATTAATTTCAGTTTATCTTGTTTAATCTAACAATTAGATGACTGCAAATCTCTTTCATCTTTCTCTGCAATTATAATAGAAACCTTTGAAATCCTTGAGCATTGTGCATCAAAGAAAATTGAAGATAGTTCTATTCTTTTCATCTTGAGGTGAATTTTCTACAATAATTGAGATTACAAAGAAGTCATCTATTAAGGATTATGAAACCTCTTTCTCTTCTTAATTGTGATATCCAATTGGGTGAATTAGGAGGAAAAGATTGTTATAAAGGGATAGAAGCCTTCCCCATTGTGATATCCAATTAGGTGAATTAGGAGGAAAAGATTGTTATAAAGGGATAGAAGCCTTCCCCAGTTGTTCCTTAATCTTAAAAATAAAAGTGAGACCCTTTGAAAAATTAGAGTGAGAGGCCCTTGTACTAGGGGTTTCTTTTTAGTATCAATACCTTTCTTCTTTTGTTTAAGAAGGTTTAAGAATTCTCAATATCCTTTGGTGCGTGCCTTTTTTTAATTAATATTTGAAACTTTTATCTTAAAAAATTAGAGCGAGAGGCCCTTATACTAGGGGTTTCTTTTTATTATCAATACCTTTCTTCTTTTGTTTAGGAAGGGTAAGAATTCTCAACATCCTTTAGGATGTTGCATGTCTTTTTTTTTATTAATATTTGAAACCTTTATCTTATACTTGAGCTAGCTTAGGCTAATGTTTTAGACCTCTTTTGAAATAAGCTATTTGAAGACACCCCTTTTGTTGTAGATTACATATCAAACATTAACATCATCAAAAACATTCAAAAACAATGTTTTATTGGACTTATGTTTAGTGATATTTTTGTTAAATAACTTGCTATTTTCTACATCAAAAACATTCAAAAACAATGTTTTATTGTACTTATGTTTAGTGATATTTTTGTTAAATAACTTGCTATTTTCTACATCAAAAACATTCAAAAACAATGTTTTATTGTACTTATGTTTAGTGATATCCTTTTGTTGTAGATTACATATCAAACATTTTCTACATAAAAAACATTCAAAAACAATGTTTTATTGTACTTATGTTTAATGACTTGCTATTTTCTATTGTTGAAGAGGATCTTTGGCATGATATATGAAGATGATTACATATCAAATATTAACATCATAAAAAAAAATATTTTATTGTACTTATGTTTAGTGATATTTTTGTTAAATGACTTGCCATTTTCTACCTCTTTTGAAATAAACTATTTGAAGACACCCCTTTTGTTGTAGATTACATATCAAACATTAACATCATCAAAAACATTCGAAAAACATTGTTTTGTTGTACTTATATTTAGTGATATTTTTGTTAAATGACTTGCTATTTTCTACCTCTTTTGAAATAAGCTATTTGAATTTTCCACCTCTTTTGAAATAAGTTATTTGAAGACACCCCTATGATGTAGATTACATATCAGACATTAACATCATCAAAAACATTCAAAAACAATGTTTTATTGTACTTATGTTTAGTGATATTTTGTTAAATGACTTGCTATTTTCTACATCAAAAACATTCAAAAACAATGTTTTATTGTACTTATGTTTAGTGATATTTTTGTTAAATGACTTGCTATTTTCTACCTCTTTTGAAATAAGCTATTTGAAGACACCCCTTTTGTTGTAGATTACATATCAAACATTAACATCATCAAAAACATTCAAAAACAATGTTTTATTGTACTTATATTTAGTGATATTTCTGTTAAATGACTTGCTATTTTCTACCTCTTTTGAAATAAGCTATTTGAAGACACCCCTTTTGTTTTAGATTACATATCAAACATTAACATCATCAAAAACATTCAAAAACAATGTTTTATTGTACTTATATTTAGTGATATTTTTGTTAAATGACTTGCTATTTTCTACCTCTTTTGAAATAAGCTATTTGAAGACACCACTTTTGTTGTAGATTACATATCAAACATTAACATCATCAAAAACATTAAAAAGCAATGTTTTATTGTACTTATGTTTAGTGATATTTTGTTAAATGACTTGCTATTTTCTACATCAAAAACATTCAAAAACAATGTTTTATTGTACTTATGTTTAGTGATATCCTTTTGTTGTAGATTACATATCAAATTTTCTACATCAAAAACATTCAAAAACAATGTTTTATTGTATTTATGTTTAGTGATATTTTTGTTAAATGACTCGTTATTTTCTGTTGTTGAAGAGGATCTCTGCATGATATATGAAAATGATTACATATCAAACATTAGCATCATCAAAAACAAAGTTTTATTGTACTTATGTTTAGTGATATTTTTGTTAAATGACTTGCTATTTTCTATTTTGTATTGTTGAAGAGGATCTTTGCATGATATATATGAAAACTTTCGTATATATTAGCATTTATTATTAATTAATTCTTACTTTTTCCATCTTTGCTTACCAAAATGAGTAACATGTTCTAAGAGGCTACATCTATCGTATAATATTGAAAATGCCTTTTTGTTTTTAGATAATAAAATTACAATTATTAAAATAGTATAAAACATAATTACACAAGTATCAACAATTTTTTTTAACAAATTAAAATGAGGTAGTTCTATGATGCCAATGTTTTTGTTTTTGTTTTTTTGATAAGTAATAGGCCGTAGCCACAATATTTTGAATTATTATTATTGTTTTTGTTTTTGTTTTTTTGATAAATAATAGGCCGTAGCCACAATATTTTGAATTATTATTATTATTATTATTATTATTATTATGTTTGATTAGATTGACCCAAGACCTTCCTCATCCTATGGAAGGCCAAAAGTCGGAACTTAGAATTCCACTTTTAGATGTCCCTATTGAGAATTGAACTTGGGTCTCCACAGTGAGAACCCAATGTTTTAACCGGTTAAGCTCAACCCCTTGGACGTTCTATTTTGCCAATGTTGATTTTAGACATTCACAAATTTATTAAGATGAGATTTGCCCTTTTTTTATTATACACAAATATCAATTCTTTTTGAAAAAAAATGTATATTCAAAGTATTTATTTTTTCAATAAATTAAAATGAGTTAGTTTTAATATACACAAATATCAATTCTTTTTGAAAAAAATGCATATTCAAAGTATTTATTTTTTCAATAAACTAAAATGAGTTAGTTGTATGATGCCAATATCGATTTTAGACATTCACATATTTATTAGGATGAGATTTGCATTGATTTATCTTATTTGTACATTCCCCACGGAAGAGACATACATGTTAAAAATAGGGGGAGACAGAGAGAGTTAAAGCATTGATATGTGAATGCACAATAAGGGTTGCTTGCATATTGTAGATGAATGAATGGCAGGGTATGGATGTTAATGATAGAATAAAGGATAAAGAAAATCCATGGCATTACAAAACAAGGCAAACAACAACCACTTGATCTTCAATACTTTTCTTAATAATGTGTGCAAGAGTAATGTCCCTTGTTGGGACTGGACTCAATTTGTAAGAGTAATGTCCCTTGTTGGGACTGGACTCAATTTGTAAGAGTTTTTCCCCTTGACCTTAACCCCCAGTAAAATAACGAATGTAATAGAGATATCATTTACCAATCATCCCTTGTTGGGACTGGACTCAATTTGTAAGAGTAATGTCCCTTGCTGGGACTGGACTCAATTTGTAAGAGTAATGTCCCTTGCTGGGACTGGACTCAATTTGTAAGAGTTTTTCCCCTTGACCTTAATCCCCAGTAAAATAACGAATGTAATAGAGATATCATTTACCAATCATCCCTTGTTGGGACTGGACTCAATTTGTAAGAGTTTTTCCCCTTGACCTTAATCCCCAGTAAAATAACGAATTTAATAGAGATATCATTTACCAATCATCATTAATGTAATAGAGATATCATTTACTAATCATCATTGCAATTTACATAATATGCATAACTTGACCCATCACGTAACCTAATGACCCATCCCCGCTATGAAGCCCACGAGAGATTATACAAAGCACCACCTTGAACTTATCCATCAAGTTCAGGGAACTTATCCATCAAGATCAGGGGCACGAAATTACATTCATCATTTGACCTTCCAACTTAACTCGAATATGCCTACATCTCCCCTCCATAGTGAAATGACAATTTGGCTGAAGCTTGGAGGAATCTGAATCACGTGTGTCAATCACATCCATTTCTACATGGATTAGCTAGTAAGTAAGATAATGCATGAGACCCAAACACTTATATAATGCTCAAGGACTGTATGCTAAATACTATTCATTTATTAAGATCCTTATTTGATCCATCTCTCTTAATTTTCAGATGTACTTTATTTTTTTTATATATCTATCATACCTTTTCTGCTAGCATAGATATTTATTATATTAGTATATAAGGACACATACATCTATTATATGTATATATGAGGAGACATGCATCTATCACTGCATAAAACTTCTATTTCTCCATACCACAAAGCATACAACAAAGGAGTATGCAGAGTACCACTCTCAGGTTCAAGTCGATTTAAACGATTTGATCACTCACTTTATGGGAACTCTGATCTTCTTCCCTTTGAATTGTTTTTGTCATTTTTGGACACACTCTTCTATCCTCTACTCTATGTACCTTTTATATCTAGTTAATTTCCCAAGAGAGGCATCTATTCCTAGGATCAGCCTCTTTAATCATTTCTGATTTTATTTTAATTTATCTTTTAACTCATCTTAATCCTCTATTCCTAGGATCAGCGTCTTTAATCATTTCTGATTTTATTTTAATTTATCTTTCAACTCATCTTAATCCCCTCTATGAGGTCGGCCTTATGAAAAACTCGGCTCCCTTTGTTTAAGAATCACTTCCCCTCTTGATTATTTAAACTCGCTTTGCCTTAGTCGGCTTTCATAAGACATATATTATATAAATCTAAGTACTCTCCTAACGCTACCTTTCCATACGCCAATCACCGCATATATTCCAATCGCTGCTTTAGGCATTACAACCTTTGCTATTTTAAAATCGCTGCCTTCCCTTTAACTTTAATTGCTGTCTATATACATAGCCTTTGTTTAAGGCCTGATTATGGGATCGGCCACCATATGAGTCGGCCATCATAATAAATTGTTGTCTGGGAAGAGTAGGCCCTCTCCAAGTATGTTTACACCTGTTTGGTTTAGGAGTAATCGATAATTGTATTTTCAAAAGTTAGGGCGGTAATCTTAGTCGGCCCTGTTCAACTTGTATTAGCATGTTATAGCCGAACTGGGTATTTGCTGGGGTGTTTTTCACTTCTAGTTTAGCAGATTGGATGAACAAGAACTTTAGATTTTTGTGATTTTAAAACATTTTTCTGGATTTTGTTCGTACAGACGACGTAGATGGTGCCCAAAACTGTGACTTTTTCATAACTAAATCAGAGAAATTTGTGCAGTCCACCTCGTAAAATTTCAAAATTGTTTAATACAGAGAAAATGACTGTAAATAAAGAACCATAGAGAACTGCCCAAAAATTGCTGTCTTTTGTGAAGTGTTGCACCTATTAACGGATGTGTCTTGTTGCTTTTATTGTGTGTACAATTGTTATTGAGTTGCAGTGTTTATCCATTTCCCTTTTCTTATTACAGGGAAATGAAGAATTACTAACCAGAGGCAACACCCTCTATTTTAGAAAACGCAGATATACCTTTTTTTAAAATGAGAGGTTAATAGCTCTTATTTCAGAAAATCAACATGAAAATGTTGGATCAACTCCTTAAGTTTCTGATAATGAATTGGGACCAAAATTGAGCAATTAACCTCTCCAATAATCTCAGATAATGAAATATGAGAATGGAAATGAGTCAACTACCTGTCTCGGAAAATAAATATGAGAACTTTGATTGATTGTCTGCTGGTTTAGAATATGATGTTGTGTAGTCAATCCACACTGTTTCAGAAAATGAAAATCAATACGTGGAGACAATGTCTGCTTCTATGGTGTATAAAAATGACAAAGTGGAGTTGACCTCTGTTCCGGTAAAATCAAAATGAACAACTGGCTTCAAATCTTGCAACCGTGAAAAATGAAAATGAAAATGAAAGTCCAAATTTTACCTAATCTGAGTAAGGTGCAGAATTGATCTATTCAGTTTCAGGAAAAGTGAAATCAGTATATTTTTGTGATTTTTAAACAGTTTTCTGTATTTTGTTCGTACAGACGATGGAGATGTTTGCTCTCTACAAACCCCTGGACAGTAGAGAGTTGAATGATCAAACAGACGTTAAAATTATCCTCTGTAGCCTGCACTATGCTGAATTTATTCTATAACATCATATAGATGGTAACCAAAGAGAATATGAGAAATCCATTAATTAACCATATTTTCATTAAATGTAGACTAATTATATGAAGAAGCCATTGAAACAAGCAGAATGCGTACCTTAGAATTCGATTTGAGTGGGGGCCGCGCGAACGCGAGCCCCCGCTGTCACAAATTATGACGTGCACTCTCCACAATGGGAGATGCTAGACAGGACCCCCTTCTGTATGTGCAATGAAGGTGCTCTCTCTAGGCCATCGGCCTTCTTGATCACCGATCGACCCCGCCCAGGTAAGTATGTTTTGAATGTGCCCTTCGCCCTTTACTTATACTCCCTCTTCTCCCTTCTTTTCTTCTTCTGGCGCATGTGGGATCAATAACACCCTTTATGCCCGCCACTGTACATATTGTCTGCAAGTATTAAATAGTCCCGTCCATTGTATGCCCTTCCCAATTCATGGATCTCTTCTGCAGAATATGGACGGAATGGTGAGTATTACAAGTTCGAAGTGCAGAGTAGGATGAACGTAATCTGCTTCATTAAAACAAATTAATAATGCTGCAGATTGGCGGATACAAAATTCAAATTTGTGTAAAACTTTTCAATCCTAACGTCGTTGGAGAGATTCGAACTCTCGTGGGAAACCATTTTTGGGTATTTAGGAGACTTTCTAAGGGCAGGTCTTCATGTGGATGCTTAGTTTATTTTGGCTAGCAGTCATCTTAAATTGCATTATCAAAAGAAATATTTAATGCTAATTGGTCACATAAATTGTGGAGAAAAAATTGGAAACAAATAAAAAAAGAGAAATTGTTTTGGAGAGCCACATGTCAATCTTCAGTTGCTTATTTCCAGCCCCCCTTTTTTTCAAAGCTTATTTTTAAGTTTTAAGCAGCTGCTTCTCCACTTAAATAGGAAAAGATTCCAATTTATCATTTTCTCTTAATTAAAAATTTGCATCGGAACACTCTGGCTGCTTAATTTAGAAATTGCATTAAGCAACCGCATGTGAACATGGGGTAAGGCAGGGGTCCCATGGAGGGGGCTTAAGCTCTATTTTTAAGGAAGAGGCGGTCCCATGAAAAAAATATTTTTTTGGCTACAGGATTAATTAGAATATTGAGAAGATTGACATGTGGCTCTCCAAAACAATTTCCCTTCTTTAATTTGTTTCCAATTTTTTCTCCACAATTTATGTGACCAGTTAGCATTAAATATTTCTTTTAATAAATAAGCAGCTATTTTACCATCCATGGGGCCACCTGCTCCACAAATTGCTCCTCAAAAAGTTGAGCAGCAGCTGCTAGCCAAAATAAGCTAAGCAACCGCATGGGGACCTGCCTTAAGAATGTATTATTTCATTTGTCAATTACATAAAATTTTCAAAAAAAAACTAAATTTGTTTACTACCAATTCACTTAAATTTAGGAGTTTAAACTTAAGTTAATCTGCACTACAAAGTTCATGACATCCTTAAACTTAGAAGCAGAAATTTTTAAGCTGAAGTGCAAAACAAAATTCATGGGACCGCTAGCTTTAAAATATTCCTTAAAAAACTCAGCTGCTCCAGCTCTATTTTTTAGGAGGCGCCCCTCCATGGGACCCCATCCTAAGAATAAGTTTACTACTTTGTATTTAGGGGAAGAGTAGTAGCCGTATCCTAAATGGTACATCGGATTTTGAATTTTTTTAGTTGTCTTTGTATACGACTTAATTGTTTATAGCTATTGATTTGGCTTTTGGGTAGTAACAATCCAATTTCTACGGGTCGTTATGTGTCAAAAGGTCAAAAAGTGGTCATTTCAAAGTGTCGTTTGATACTTGACCTCTATTGCGCCAATAATCGCACACGAAAAGGCCAATATATTTTTATAAAATATCTATTAACTAATATGTTATTCACCTTTTTATAATTTAATATTAACCTAAATATATTATGTTAGGCATATGATTAAAACACATTTTTAATATTAATGCTAGTAGATTTCCACAATCCATGTGATTGATATGAGCTGCTTCTGGAATCGATTTTTAATATTATAAAGTTTAAAATGGGTGGTCAAAAAATTTGTTGACCACCCATAACCGTCTTCCTGTGTACGCGTTATGGGCCCACTTGGCACGAATTACCACCATCTACGTTGCCCTAAAAACTTAGGAAATGAAGATTTTTTGGAGCATTTTCATTGTTTACTATGCGAAAAACCTTGTTCTCCATCATTGCTCTGCAACCACTTTGTTCTCCCCCATTTCTCTTTCTAGCTGAGCAAAGCGGGCCACCTCTTTTGCTCTCCCAAGTAATGTTCGCGCTCTTCCTCCTTGCATATTGGATGGCCAATGATGGTTTAGCTCCTTCATAGCTGCATTATGCTTTGTCTATTGATGATTTCTTTGTATGTAGTTTACGATTTCATTTCAATGCTCTGTTACAATCTAATAATGTCAAAATCCTCATAGAGAATGGCAAAAAAATTGATTATCTCTTTGTTTTCTTCAAAATTTGTAATCATTTTATTTAATGGGTGTATTGTTATTCTCTCAATTGTTTGATGGCGTCAACGGTTTCATTACAGAAATGGGAAAAAAAATTGTTGTTTACTTTTACTCGAAACCCCTTATTTTGTTTCATAAAATTTAATGGGTGTACTGCTATTTTCTCCATTGGTTTGTATAATGATCATTTGTCTCAATGGAGTCGAGGGTTTCATTTAAATGGTATCTCTCTGTTTATAATGCCAAAATCATTACAAAAATTGCAAAAAAAATTGATTATTGTTAATTATTATTCGAAACCCCTTCATTATTTATAATTCCATTTAAAAGATGCGTTGTTAAATGGTGTCTCTTTGTTTATAATGCCAAAATCATTACAGAGAATGGAAAAAAAAATGATTATTGTTAATAATTATTTGAAACCCCTTCATTATTTATCATTACATTTAATGGGTGCATTGTTAAATGGTCTCTCTCAGTTTATAATGCCAAAATCATTACAGAAAATGCAAAAAAAATTGATTATTGTTAATAATTATTCATAACCCCTTCATTATTTATCATTTCATTTAATGGGTACGATGTTACTGCCTTCCCGCGTACACGTTATGGGCTCACTTGGCACGAATTACCGCCAACTACGTTGCCCTAAAAAAATTGGGAAATGAAGATTTTGGGGGGGCATTTTTATTGTTTGCTCTCCAAAAAACCTTGTTCTCTGCCATTTCTCCTTCAATTTGATAATATTTTTCTTTCAATAATATGTATGCCCAATAATAATACTCACTGTAAATAATATTATCAGGCATACATATTATATTGTTTTCAGACAACTTTAATCTTTTTTATTTATTACTTCCAACAAATTTCATTCAAAGTTTTTAGGCCACTATACTCATTGTAAATAATGTGAATAGGCATACAAATTTTGTTGTTCTCAGTCAACTTTATTTTCCATAGACTCCAAATTTATATACAGTAACATCATTCAGTTATTAATCATACGAAAAATGAATCTGCATCTAATAGAATATCAACAATATCCAGTTTTTAATCACATCACAGTTTTACGTGTGTGTGTATCTATATGTATGTATGTATGTATATATACATGTATATAGATATATATATAAATATATACATGTGTGATGTATATATATGGTATATATACACACACATATATTTATATATATATGTGTGTGTGTGTGTGTACATATATATATATACATATATACATATACACACACTAGTACATTCGGGGCTAATTTCTGACGACCTATGATCGGAATTCCGACCACTTTTCATCGGACTACCGACAAATGAAGTCATTGAAAACTCGTCGTCGAACTTTCCGACGATGCCATTGAAGGTCGGCATTTCGACGACACCGTGAACTCTTTTGATGGCGGCCATCGCTCCTTCGAGCAAAAATATCGTCGAATGGACGTCGGAATGCCGACGCACCCCCACTACCATGCATCGACGATCGTCCGACAAGGAAGTGTCGTTGGACATACAACATCCTCGTCGGATGTTTCTTTAGTCGGCGTCGGACATCCAACGGATACCAGAAACTTTGCACCGACGAGAATGTTGTTGGTCTGACAGTTTGGTCGTCGGTGCAAAGTTTAGTTGTCGTCGAAATTCTGACGGCTATTTATTTTGTTAAAAAAAATATTGATTATTTCATACTGTGACTGGTTCTCCTTATCTAGACGTAAAGCACACCTCATTAATATGTATAGTGAATGGTATTCTATCCCCATCAACTACCGATAGGGGGCATAGGTTTCAAGCTAATACGAGGGGCACTGGTTTCAAGCTAATATGAGGCGCACCATGGTTGAGATGGTCCAACTCCTAAGAGGACTATACGAACCACTGAGTACTGGTAAACCTATTAAAAATGGGATCAAAGGGAGTAGCTCTGGTGCTGATAGGGAATTAGCTAACCCAAATACAAGATCCTTTAAAGCCAATTTTCTGGAAAGGGAAGGGACAACACCAATGGAAGAAGAGCAACCCAATCAGGGAGATGAAATGACTTTATCTACTTTATCTAAGTTAGTTGTTCTTGTTCTTCTTTGTTCTTTTCATAAGTTAGTTGTACGAGTCACATTTGGTTTGCAATGACTTTATCTACTTGAAACCTACTTTGGATGTTTTTCTTAAGCTTGTAGCCTTTTGACTCCCTTGCATGTTTTCAACATTGCCCCCCATCAGGTTTCCATTTTAGGTTTTCAACCTAATGGGAATGGTACAACTCTATCTTAGTAGAAAAATTCATTTGCCTTCAAAATATTCTCCCCAAGTTTGGTATCTAGCTCGAATGACCATTTATCATATTCTATAAAAACTCTAGTACCATAAAAATTTCATAGCACCAGTCACATAGAGGTTCACATTCACTAGAATCAAGAGCTTATTCACAGACCAATTGTTCATATCCAACACCTCCTAAATTCCAAATAGATGTCAACACCTTCACAAAACACTTTACAATAAGTTTAAGGTATACTTAGCCCTTCATTTCTCTCTACTTGGGTGGTTTTTTTTCCATTATTTATGGGTTGGGTTTTATCTCTCTTTTTGAAGGGGTTTCTTCTCTCGAAGCATTTCTATGCTAAGCTCACTCTCTCTTTCTGACATTGTATTTGTGGTGAAGGATTGAGGGTCTGATATCTCCATGTATCACACATTTAAGGACAACAAGATTGAATATACACCATGTTCAATGAATATAGATTAGTTCACCTTGTGTTTGGTGATAGAGAGATGTGTGGGGGGCCTTTGCATCCAATCAACAAGGTTGGAGATCATGTTGTAAAGGAAGAACACAAGCACTATTGACTGTCCTAGAAGGACAGACTGTGACAAATTGAAATTACTAGTGTCATTGCTGCAAAACAGAGTCTTGTTGGAGGGTTTGGGAGGTTGGAAGTCCAAGAGACTGGTCCTAGTTCTTGTGTAGGTTCTGCAAGTCAGTTTCAAGGGTTTTTTTTTAAAGGCATAGATGTGTTGATTTTGCCTTTGGCCATCAATGTTGACAGTCCTAATTGCAAAGGACTAGTAACCATCAATGATAGTATGTGTGGCATTGTTGAGATCCACTAATTTGCACTTGTTATGATGTCACAAGCCCAAGACTAGTTTACCATGATGTTTATATTGCCTTGTAATGTTGGATCAAGCCTTGAAAGGGTGATCAAATTCTAGTGGCCAATAGGTGTGTCCAAGGGTACCCATAAAGGATGGGATATGAAACCATTGTCATTGTGTATTGAAACACTTGTGAATTTTTAATTTGTGAATTCTTATGTTATGGATTTGTTGATTATTGTTATCCAGTGAATGACCTTTTGGCCATTTCCTTATATTAAGCTCATTTCTATATCTTCTTAAGCATATTTGTTTATTTTGCTTCTCCCTAGAAAAGTGAATGAAAAGAACCTATTGAAGATCTTATACTTAGTTCTCATAATCACAAGATGATTGTGCTTGATCAAGTATTAGAGTGTGACATATCTACACACCAACAATACTACAGGTAGACTAAATGAAATAACAATTAACAAAATAGTGGAAGAACATTAAATTTATAAAGAACTACTACCATACTTACAAACTTACAATAATGTCTTGAAAGTTATTTTCTTTGTCTATTATGTCTCTCAACTATCTTCAATTTCTATTTGCTATCTCTATTAGTTTAGCTCAATTTATATATACTGGTGAGCATGCTAACATGAGTACAAGGATCATGTGACAAACGCGATTGCTTGCCAATTCTAGGGTTTCTACATATAATCAATCTATGCAGAATGAATTGGTCCCTAAGGAACCCTTGAAAGGGATTTCTATCAATGGGTAGACAAAAGTGACGAAGTTTGCCCGAGGAGTTGCTGTATATCCTTCCTCAATTGTGTAAACTACTTTATGTAGAACTCCATTGGATTTATATCTCAAGACTGAAGTCTAAACTTAATTATTATTATAATGACATCAAGCAAACAACAAGGTAAAGAAAAATCGAAGCCAAGCAAAACCTTAGACAAAAGACCTTCACTTCTAATCACTAAAGGTTTTGCTTGCCATAGACCAAATATTAATGACTGTCCTAAGGGTACCAATTGTGACAATCACAATTTTACTAGTGATACTGCCTACTCAAACAAGTTGTGTGTGGAAACCCCAGGTGTGGATATGTAATGGTAATGAAATGTCCTAAGAGTAGCCCTTACACCAGTATGCACAAACCTTGGTGTCACAATGGTGTTGGTGTGGCCTTGGGCCAATGGTGGTTGACTGTTACAATTAGGACAATGATCTCAAACACAATTTATGATGTTTATAACTGTAATGTCCTAATCTACTTGTATATATTTTCACAAAACAATGAACAACCCAACCATAGCTATTAATAAGATTTCCCCATAAAATGCATGCAAAAGGTATCATCATTGATAGGATAACTGACTTGCATTTAGTAAGAGACCTCAATGAGTGGAGTTTCATGCTGAAAAGAGTACTTGCAATAAAGATATTGAAATCAACGAGACATTATGCATTCAAAAATCCACAAGGAAGATCTAATATTTATGAATGAAATTACAAATCAATATAAGTTACATGTTTGATATCTTACTTATATCATGGCAACATAAAATGTATATATGCACTCAACATACCTCTTTGCTTGTTTATTTGAGAATGTTGCTAGGAATTAATAGGTAAATGATACATTAATCTACACATGAATCACTTGTACTTTCCTGATACTTTCATCCCTTGGTCAAGGTCGTGTACCCCCTAACACTTGAAGATTGTTTCCACCCTCTTGATTACTTGAAGTCCATGCTCAAATCACACTAAATCACAATAGTTAGTACAAAATAGTGACCATAGCCAAGGAAGCTCAAATTTGCTCATACTCGACATAATAAGAAATAACTAAATCATCTGGACCATTATTCATAACATAACCTCTTTTCACATCATGGAAGGCCAAAATTACAAGAAAGACCAAAATTACAAGGATCACGCTTCTTTGAAGCAGCCATTGTTCAGAGCCACCAAACTATCAACAAGAGTAGAAGCTATTAGGCTCATACAATTTGAGGACATATAAAGAGTCACCTTAAAAAATCCACACTAATTGCAAAAGATCAAAAGCTCTCCTAGAACAAAAGTACAATATAACATAAGGATGGCGATAGACTATCAAATAGAAGAATGATCT
The DNA here is from genome assembly GCF_030272615.1 of Cryptomeria japonica. Classification (NCBI taxonomy): domain Eukaryota; kingdom Viridiplantae; phylum Streptophyta; class Pinopsida; order Cupressales; family Cupressaceae; genus Cryptomeria; species Cryptomeria japonica. The sequence continues at coordinate 345,594,709 of NC_081408.1, forward strand.
CCTTATCCTTAACTAATCCCAAAATATTAATTATCATATAGAAAATATATATTAAAAAACATTTAACATCTAAAATATAATGTTGTTATTCTTTTCCTCTATCAATTTTGTTCCATCAAATCTTCTATCTAATACTCTTTTAAAAGTAGTGAACCTTACCAACATTAGAAATGAGGCGGATGTTGATTTTAAATTTTAAAATAAAAAGTGGTGAGTATGATCAATGATGCTAAGGTTCTATTCATATTGTGTAACAAGGCACAATAGGCTAGGGATAGGAAAGATTGACTTGCTACTCTTCAATTTCATATGGTAGTTTAATATATATTGTGGACTTTTTTAGACCGTACGTCTTAATATATATTGTATTAAATGTCTCTTTGTGGGACTACGTGCCCACCATCCATCCTCTCTTTTATACATGACAATACATTTATTTTCATTGACCAAAGGTGGACAAAAATATTTCACCGAAAGGATATCTTAACCGATTCTTGTTGAATCAGAAGCGAGAAAAAAAATGAAAAATTGTTGAAATATAATCTTCACAATTTTGTCATCATGAGTGCAAACAATGCAGTGAGGAGGACAAAGCTTAATAATGTGATGAGGATCAGAGCCATCGAACCTAGGAGGCATAATATGAGACTCTTTTTGAACCAATGCTAAGGGCTATTATGATTTGAAGCTTCTCTTAAATCCTCACATTTTGTTGTCACATAATGAGGTAGAAGAGGCAGATTCAAAGTCTTAGAATGAGGTCGATATATATATATGGATGGTAATATTTGAAAGGATATATGAAAGATATATGAAGGCCATGATAGAAGAGAATATTTACTTCACACTAAGTGAAGTTATGGAGGTAGTTGCCATGGATGTAAAGTGGGGAGTGTAAAGGAGTCTTTGGATTCATGAAGAACATTAAGGAGAAAAGATTAGTTATATCAAGGAAAAAGAAAGAAAAAGGGAAGTGATAAAGAAGGGAGGAAGAAAATAGGGAATAAAGTGAGGAAATAAAGAGGGAGATCTAATTTATTTTGGTATGTAGCCTCTACTACTCTTTTTCTTGTTGAATGATTTTGTAATATTTTGAGAAGATTGTAAGGCATGAAGTAATTCTCATAAGGCATGAAGGAGATATGTAAAGCATAAACCATACATATGAATACATGCAAGGCATGAATCATACATGTAAACCACGAAGTAATACATAAATACACATAAGGTACAAGCATATATGAGAAAGGTTCTCATGGAGTGGACATGTTGAAGACACATCGATCGTGAAGCATACAAGAGAGAGGTATTCATGGAATAGACATATGAAAACATCTCATTCATGAAGTAACAAAATGCTAAAGAAAATGACAAGTAATAAAAAACTTACAAGGATGAGGCATATTCATAACTTTTGCAGTCCCGCCATGGATATCAACACTAGAAGCAACTCATATTGTTAGTGTACATATAAGACAATATGGGAGTTCATTATACCCAACAACTTGTGGTGTTGTTGTTCATGTTGGCTCTATTGGACCTTGCAATTCAGATTCAATATACATTATTCAATAAGATTAATTGTGCAACATAATGAAATATTGAAAAGTGTGTTATCTTATTGAGCTTCGCTTGGTTTCGAGAATAGTTTAATGTTCTCTACTTAACAGGGCCAACCACGTGAAGGTGGAAGCTCACTTGGCCCCTCCCCCCTAACATCACTCTAAATTCCCTGTTAACATCTTATAACATTCATTCATTCATTCTTTCTACCATTAATAAAATATAACATTCATTCATTAATATCACATAACGTTCATTAACACGTAACATTGATTAACATTAATTAACACGCAACATTCATCAATATTAATTAACACATATCATTCATAAACATTCATTAGCACATAATTTCATTCATTAACACATAAAAATCAGTCATTATCAAATAAGGTAGATTGCAATCATTTATTTTTTTATTTTTTCTTTGAATCTATGAAAAGACTAAGTGGAACATCAGTTTCTTCATCATTTCCCCCCTCTGCAGTTGTTCTCCCCTCTGCTCATGATCTTGATGTATGCCTAGTCCTATACTGAGGACGAGGACACTGAAGCGAAGGGGCATCCTTTGCAATAAAAAAGAAATGGGTTAAATTCAAAACTTTTTTTATTATTGTTACAAGTATTTCATCAATTTAGAGAACATAACTGTTGCACTCTTTACCTGATGAGGCCACATCATTTTGTCTAGCGTCAACCTCAACATGTTGAACACCCTCTAGATCATCTGGAGTTGAAATACTAAAGGTTACATTAATGTTGAACACCAATTGCAATTATATTTGTTTAAAGGAATAATTTTGGTCCTCTTTACCTGATTGGGGAACATCACGTTCCTGATGTTGTGTACCCAGATCATGCTCCACTTGGTCACTACTGACTACATGCTCTAAAATATTAACAAAAAAGGTTACATAAATTACTACTCTAATTACAAATTAAGATGTTTAATTGTATTAATAATTACATAAATAAATTTGAATAGCAAATGAATACCTCCACTACTGGGATGCACATCCGGACCTTCATGTGCAGGTGGGGTTTCACGACTAGCAAGCTGCATTCCAATGTCATGCACATTGTTATCATTGCTCGCTTAATTAAAACAAGTATAGTCACTTTATGTTGGAACTCAACATCAATTAGATTATTGGTAAAGTATTCAATTTGAAACAATTTCCATTTAGCATATTTACCTTGTGATAGATGCACCAGAACATTGTGTATGCCCACTCAATTCTCGTAGCCGATCAGCCACGACTGTATAGCCTTGCTGGTAGGCAATTCTCTTGTCATCTTATGTGGGTGCTCTATTGAATTCAGAGCCTTGCATTTTTGCTTGCATTGTTTGATAAAAAAAAAATCGTTTGCAATTTATAAATATTTTGATGCAATATTTCATTTACAGATACTTACAATTCGTGCGACAAGTTTCATATAACCACCAGAGCTGAGTTTGTGTTGCTCGTTCTTTTCTTGTCTTGCCTTGGTTGCCTTTGATGTGTCACTCAGTCTATGAAAAGTTTGAAATATGTTAGATTATATAAATATAAATAGTAATTAATTAGTACATAATTACATTCTTAATAGTATCCTGTACCTTCTTTTGGCGTGTGGTGGTGTATTTCCTTTTTTCCTTTCAATTCTCTCCTTGGCATCCAAAATCAGGTCCTTCCACTCCCTCTCTGGAATCATGGGGGGATGCTCGTACTTTAGGTTCTTCTCTAAATGGGTCCTATATTGGTCCCTCACATACTTTAGATATGTGCCAGCTTTTTCAAGGAGCTTGGTTTTGTCAAAGGTGTCATTTCCAAACCACTCAACCATATGGTTTGTCAATTCATCTTTTAACCTTTTTTCTTGGCCATTCCACCTTTTAAAGCAAAAACAAACCTTTTAGATTCAGAAATGAACTGAAGCTACATTTATTATAGTTCAAGAAATGGATCAAAGGAAAACTATTCTAGCAATGATATGAAATCAAAATACTGCATTAGGGTTAGTTCACATATGATGTACCACCTTTTACGTATGGTGGGCCCAAATATCTGCAATGCAATGTCACTAAGATGTTTATAAAAAAAATCATTTCTTGCAAAAAATTCATGGGATCATTAGTCCAAAACAAGTGATCTAAATTACAATTAGACTATATATAATAATAATAATTTTAAAGTACCTGGAACCTTCTGTATCTTTAAGGGAATCATTTATTCGTCGCTCACCACCAATGTGGTCTGCAATGTTCCCGTACTAGCAATACAAGAATATTCGAGAAATGATGGTATGTTATCAGCAGTAGTCACCTCTGGTGCATCCTCATGTGCATCTCCTGCTGCAGAAAATGAATCCACTATGAAATGCCCCCAAGAAAGAACACTTGAAGGGAAATAAACACAACAAAAGATAGAGCAAAAGAGGGATCTACCAACAGTGGGCGGGCCAATATGACACGCAGTAGAGGATGTTTGCATGCTACGGTTGCCGACATTGTAGTCGACAATACAAGTGGGGCTAACCTCTGATGAGGCGTCGACGACATTTGCACAGGAACATTGACAACACCTGAAGAATAATACATTAAATATATAAAACATTAAATATATGAAAAGTGCAAGAATTGTAAACAAGGATGAACCTTTATTATGAACATTGACAGTATCAAGTATGATGTATTTTGGGTACTCAAAGTGATAAGCCAAGCAAGTGATAAGCCAAGAAAATCATCATCACCTTAAGTACCTGCAACACCCTGATCACGACCACCAGTTTCATGAGGGCGCATAAATTGTTGTAAAAACAACACGTACATATTTTAGTTAATGACATAAAAGAGAATAAAATATAAACCATTATTGAACTTTTGTTATAATTAAAGCTTTCATTACTACTTACTTGCAAGTTTTCTGCTGTCCGATTCAATACTTGCACCCTCTCTCATATCTCATCAGTCTAAGGATCCATGGATGCCAAAGCAACAATCTCTCTACTATTTTTTCTAAGAGGCTTTTTCATCAATTCCATATGGTTTGTGGAATTTCCAGGGTCATCATTGCTTAATATTGTTGAGTCCACATCCCTAGAGAGGTGCTCAGGTACTGTAGCTCCCTTTCCCTTTCCCCGAACATCTGTTTGTGTCAAGAATATCATTAACAATTACAAAATTAGTCTAAAACACCCAAAAAAAGAACATAATAATGTAACAGTTTGCTTCTATCTAATTTGTACAATTACAATGAGGTTTACCTGCTCGGTAGAAGTGTCGCAACCTACATCTCTGTCTATGCTATGTGATGGATCCATGTCGCCCTGTGACAGAAAAAAATAAAAACGTCAGCGAAATTAAACCAATAGACTTAGCAAAAAAACTTCATAATAAAATGGTAAATTGGAGTCATTAATTGGAGGTTGATTAATTTAAATGGTATATAGTACATACCACCCCCATGATAGTAACTTTGTTGGTATCTATACGATTCAAATTGTAATCGATTAGAAGCTCTTCCCCTGCACTTATTGATTTTATCGCACATATGAATACATGATTTCCCTCGTGCGCCTCAAATATGCAATTGGGTTGTTTATTAGTTGACCCAGGTCGTGTACTATTTATAAAACCTGCAATATTCCCTGTTGCTTTTGGCCTTCCATCAATGTATACAACCACTCGTTTACTTTGATCATTATCTTTCTGTTGTATATAATTTGTTGACAGTGCATACCTATGCATACTTTTTTTATATCGAACAATCTGCATCCAATTATTGCAATTGTAACAAGGTCCGAGAAACTCCATTAATTCAGCAACTTTGTTGTAACAAACCTTTATGTCGTCCATGGAAAATAGGCCGAAACCATGTAACGACGAAGGTGCTATGCGATATATCCTATCGTTAACACAAAAATCGATGTTTATTAGAGGAAGTTCCTTGGGTACCCATTGTTTTTGTAGATGTTTGTACCTCAATGACACCTCAATGTTGCCTTTGGTCTCATCATCATAAGAACACGACCCCCCTTGAGCAAGGAAAATTTTTATTCGTTTATTGAATTTTCTTCTAATCTTTTGACCTCTAGTTGATCTCCCTATTGTAGACCTACTACATGTCTCACTTTCATTTTCTATTCCTGCATTTCCCTCACTCAAGGAAGACACTTCTGACAAATACCTATTTGGTGGTACCTGCCCTCCATCAAATGAGAGAGTTAGTTGGTAATGAGAGAGATATTTTGCAAATGAGGGTAATGTTGATGAAGAAGTCGACCCTAAAGTTAATGTTGGGATTAAAATTTGAATAAGTCCAACTGGGGCCTCAAGTGTTGATGTAGCGTCCTAAAATTGCGGCACTTGCAATTTCGACTGCATTTGGGTCTTCACGATGGCGATGCAACACGGAACCTGAATGGAGACCCCGAAACTTGTTCATGACATCAAAAACTGCATTTTTCTACACCTCGGCATGATCCCTCCTTGCACCCTGCTATCCCGGGAGGTGGGACCATGGCGCCCAGCGCCCTGGTCCCTGGCCCTATTTTGGGCCCGGTCTCTTATGGGGCTTCGGGTCTTTAAGTTTGCAAATTGGAAAATAATGTTTCCTGGTCGGCCTAAGGTCGGGAAAATCAGTCTATCAACCCTAATTGACAAGTATATAAACTACATTTCCTCTCTCAAAAAGGGAGGAGGACATATGTGTGCAAAAGGCGGAAGCGATATTCAAACATTCAAGCATTCAAGCATTCCTTCAAGCAATTGAGCATTCTAAGTCTCCATTCAAGGCTAAGTGTTGCATTCAAGACAAGGATTCAACCATTGAAGAGGAGATCACATACAACATACAACATACTACATACATTACACCTTCGCATGTAAGAATACAAACATTCTTACAACAAAGGTATCAGTACTTGTTTACATTACAAACATTTACATTTACAGCATTCTCATTTCTTGGTTAATTCCAAAACTGGGGTTTGACCTAAAGGCAAACCCCTCATCCCTAACCCCCCAATTGTCCTCTCTTTTCTGTGTGTAGGTTGCAGGTACGCGGCTGTAATTGAAGATCTGGAATCCTTGTGCAGAGACGAACAGATCCACCTTCGTTTCACGGATTTTTCGGAGGACCGTGTGCACGCCGGGCGCCATCGTCCCGTCAACTTTCACTCAAATTTGCAGAACAGCACCGTCTCGACATTTTACTGCTAATTCCAGGTCCGCAGCTTCATCCTATATCCCTATCTCTGTTTATAAGTGAATCTTTCCTATTTTACATGCATTCTTAGTTCAATCATTTTATCTACATTCTTTACAAAAGAGGGTATCCTTGATGTCACAACCCTTGAAACTCATTTAGAATCCAATCCTGCATTGCGTGGGATTGGATCTTGTGGGTTTCAACCCCTCTTTTGAATGTAAAGTCTCCCCTAAGTGAAAACCATCAACCCTAGTGACCTCCCTTCTCTCTCCTCGGAGTTGGGGAGGGGAGAACAACTAGGGTTCGATTTTTTCCGCTTTACAGTTGATAACTGTATTAGATTGCTACTAATGTCGAGGTTGAAAAACCGAGGAAGTTTGTTTTCCAAGTAATTTTTAAAAATTAAACTGTTTCTATAGGGTGTGTTAACTAGTTATACCTGTTGATCCATGAGATTGTGCAGGATCCTCGTTAAAGGGGTTCAAGTTTGTAATAACCCACCTTACTTAACCCAACAAAATTTGACCACTTTTTTTGTGTTTATTTTAATCATTTGTGTTTGATTCAATCGCATACTCTGGGCATCCATCCATTAGGATTAGGCATTCATCCATCCGAGATGAGCATCTAACCATACGGGTTAGGCATCTATCCATACGGAGTAGAAGGTTTCATCTATCCAATACGGGATAGGCATATACCCATACGGGGTAGGCATCTATCCAATTGGGATAGGAGGTGCTCTGGCTAGAGACTTAGACTCATCGAGACCATTTGGGTCCTGAGTCACTCACTAAGTACTACATTCCTCTAATAGGAGTGCACCGAGGTCGCCGTCCTTAGGAGAAATCAAAATAACATAATACAAGCTTGAATTCTGCCTCGAAATTTGGCTTAAAGCCTTGGGAAGTCAAGCGAATCCATACGAGATTCCTTCCGAGTATGCATTGAATTACTTTTTCCTTTTATTATACTTATCTTTCAAATTAGGATTCTTTCAATCCTTCTTCTTACCAAAACCTAGACCCCATCCACGAACGCCTGAGTACTAGGGACATCTTCGTCCCTAGACTGCCTACATACCCGTTTCGGCACGGGATCAAGGCGTAAAGTATGTACTTCTATTTTCTACTCTATGGTCTGATGTAAATTGATTAGTGGGTACGCAACCCTTTCTAGGGTCAATGTCCCAGACAGTTTCTCTGCGGTTGCTACCCACAGTGGTAGCACTTAAGCAAAGGCTCAAGATGGCCTATTGCTTGTGGCCTAAAACAACTAGATCCCAATACCTATCATAAGCATCACCCTTGACCCAATTGTCAATCGTCAACAACTCTTTGAGATTAAATCAATTTCATAAAAGCATTTCACTCAATCAACCCTAAAGGGGGTTTACTATGGTTTAACTCAGCGGATGTAAAATCATTCAAGGATTATCTTATTAGATTATTGATCCAAGGGGGATTACTCGCCCCTTGGATCTTAACTTCCAAGTGCCCCTTATTACTCCCTGATGATTTATAGGGACGATGCCATAGACATCGTTGATGCAACTTTATTAGGCTTTAAGTGCAGAAGTTCAACACGACGACATTACCTGTAAGCGTGACCCAGAGGCACCGTAAATAACGAACGCTACTAGGTTTTGGTTTTCCGACTTCCTTTATTTAGTTTTCTTAACTAAGAAGCTATGAAAAACATCATGCTTGGAAACAATTATGAATTGAACGTGCATAATTAGACATTGCAAAGCTTAATTAATTGAAATAACTACTTGATGAACCACGTGGAATAAAAACCATAACTAAATTATTTAATATTCAAAACTTGAAATATAACTTGCATAATAATGACAATTATGAAACTCGCATATTAATAATTAAACGTGTAACTTGCATGAAGATGAAGAAAATGTAACTTTTTCATTAATAAATGCAATTAATGTATACGTAATTCGCAAGAAACAAAGATAGTGTAAGTTACATGCAAGGTTAGGCAATGTGTTGATTTCTACCATGAGTATAATCACTTATAGAGTCACTAGTCCCAAAAATAGCGATTAGTTTAGACATTTGGTTCAAATTGTATTAATAATGAATTAATTGCTAAAATGCCAACTAAGTGCCCCAATGGATCTTAAATAGATTGAATAATTCTAATTATAAAATTTGATATAATTTAATTTACAATTATAAAATTTACTAAAGATAAATTAATTGTAAGTTTACTAAAGATAATTTAATTATGAATTTACCTAAGTTTAATTTTATTAAACTAAGATTTCAATTAAAAAAAAGAAATTAACAAATCCAATTGCCGAAAATTAAATTTATGTAGTGGCTTTATTAGTCAGTGGGAGTGGGGCCACGGGTCCCATCACCACTGCGGACCTACGGGTGCAGGCCCGCAGTGATGAGGGGACCGTCGTGGTCCCCTCCACTCCCCTGCGGCCACTGTCGTAACAGTGACCGCAGGGTAGTGGAGGGTACCACTCCCGGCGGTTGTCATAACTCTGCCCCCCCTGCGTTGGCCCAATAATTTATCCAAAATAAATTTTGAAACCACTTTGTAGTACCATTTGGTATATATATATGCTTTTTGTTCCAGTTTATTTAATAATATAAGAGATATGTATATACAAATGTTATTATAAAAAAAATAAGAATAAGAATTTAATCACAAGAATGAAACGAAATAGAGAAATTTGTTTCAACAATATAACATATAACTAGATTATCATAGAGATAGGCAAATGTTTAAATTTTGATTTCACAGAGATCATATCCAACAATTTTGCTCTTATGTTGAGATAAACAACTTTCTTTGAGAGATTTTCAGGAAAATAGTATTCACAGAGAGAGATTTCTGGAATAAATAAATAACAGAACAATAATGAGAAGAATTCATAGTTGATATACTATTTCTCTTAGTGAGATTCCTAAATACAAATGATTATATGCATATAGAGAAAAAAAATTACTTACAGAGATAGAAAAAAATTGAGTTTTTCAAAAAAATAAATAGAGATGTTGAAAAACATGAATTATGTTTTTTTTTTTTTATTCAAGGTCTTTTTTAGATTTTAAAAAAAAACAGAAAAGCAGAATCTCATTTCTTTCTTTTAAATAGATTAACGAATAAAAGAGAAATCTGCATTTGTTTTTTAAAAAGAAAAGAACTTTTTATCACTGCATTTCTTTAATGAAAAATAGATTTCCTTTCTATCTAGCAATTAAGAAATGATTTCTTTCAAAAAGCTATATTCAACTAAAGAATCTAGGAGGAGATATTTCCTTTGAAAATGAAAAGAATTTACATAAGGAATTAACAAATGCAAAGAGGGAACCTCGAGAAGCCTTTTGATGTTGAATCCTCTCCAAATCTTCAAGCCTAGCCTTCCTTGATCATTCCTTGCAAGGTTGGAACAAAATTCTTCAAAACAACCTTAACTATTCTTCCAAATGAAAATATGACTACTAAAAACAAACTATTTGAGAAAACTTTCTTCAAAGAATAACCAATTCCCTCTTTTGAAAACTTGCATACAATAAATAGGAAAAATCCTTTAATTCCACTATCTAGATAAATTAATTAAAAATGAGATTCTTTTTCCAATATTGGACCCATGCAAAATTGATTAATATCCTAGTGTGGGAGTTACATGCAAGGGAATTAAAGAATGAAGATCCCTCTAGAAGCTTCTAATTTCTCCTACAACATGTGCCATATTTGGGAATTAAAAATAAATAATGCCTTTTTAAATTATATTCTCCAAGTGTGTATGTGGGTCCATTATTTATTCTTTTATAATATTTATTCAATCATTTTCAATAGCTCAACCAAAAAAATATAATAGAATTGTATCAAGTCAAAAGTGATAAAGGAGGGTTGTGACATCCTCCCCCCCTTAATTTGTGCATCGTCCCGATGCACTTATTGAATGTATCCAAAAGAGTCTATAGTTCATGATTAGTTTAAAACAAAAAGGGAAACAACTATTGCATTTCCCTAGTATCTTCCCACGTGGCATTCCTTTCATCATACTGATTCCATTGTACTTTGCATTGATCAACCTCTCTGTTGCGTAATTGGCACTGGCGCCTCTCCAAGATTCTGAATGGCTCTATCATTATTCCTCCCATTTCCTGGACCTGTAAAGCATCCCAATTCAAAATATGTTTCTCATCAGGTACATACTTTTTAAGAAGAGATACATGGAAGACATCATGGATTCGACTCAACTGGGGAGGTAAGGCCAACCAGTATGCAACTGGATTAATCCTTTCCAATATTTCAAAAGGCCCAACATAATGAGGTGCAAGCTTAGTCTTTTTCCCAAACCTTGTGGAACTCTTGTGTGGTCTAACCCTTAGGAAGACTTTCTCTCCCACCTCAAACTCCCTTGGTGTCCCATTCTTGTCTGCATAACTTTTCTGCCTATCTGAGGCTTCCTTCAAGCTTTGTCTGATTTCCTTAGTTTTCCTTTCCATCTCCTTCAACATATCTGGTCCAACAATTACTCTATCTTTAAGACTATCCCAACTCAAAGGTGTTCGACATGGCCTACCATACAATGCTTCGAAAGGTGCCATTCCCAAAGATGTTTGATATGTATTATTGTAAGCAAAATCTACCAGAGGTAGGTAATCTTCCCATTTCTTCTGTTGGTCCATGCAGTACATGCGAAGTAGGTCTTCCAAAATCTGAATTGTCCTTTCTGTTTGACCGTCGGTTTCAGGATGGTATGCAGTGCTAAAATTTAGTTGAGTTCCCAGAGCTGATTGGAGAGTTGTCCAAAACCTTGAAGTGAATCTAGCATCTCTATCTGATATGATTTTCTCTAGCATTCCATGCAACCAAACTATTTCCTTAACAAAGCGCCTTGCGAAGGTAGGTGCATCATTCGTCAGATTCCCTGGTATAAAGTGTGCCACCTTGGTGAGTTTATCAATTACCACCATTATTGTATCATGACTATAAGGTGACATGGGCAACCCTTGCACAAAATCCATACTAATAACTTGCCACTTGTGTTGAGGTACATCATGTAACTGTAATAATCTAGCTAGGTGTCTATGCTCTGCCTTTACTCTTTGACACTCCAAACATTTAGCCACATACTTGACTATGTCATTCTTCATCCATTGCCAAAAGTATAACTTCTTTAGATCTGCACAAAGTTTGTTAACTCCTGGGTGCCCTGAATAAGGGGAATTATGAGCCTCCGACAAGACTACTTCCCTTAAGTCTCCTGAATTAGGAATATAGATTCTATTATTGTATCTGAGCAACCCATCTTCGTCTAATGTATACCCTTCAACCTTAGGATCGGTTGGATCATATTCTAAAGTCAATTTGACTTGCTCATACCATGGGTCATGTCCCTGCTCATCCATTACTTGCCTTTTGAAAGAAGTTTTGAATGTTGCTATAGTCATCAAGTGTCTCCTCCTACTTAAAGCATTTGCCACCCTATTTTCCTTCCCCTTAATATATTCAATTTTAAAATCATATTCACTTAGAAACTCTAACCACCTTCTTTGTCTAGCATTTAAGTGGGGTTGGGTAAAGATGTACTTTAGTCCTTGGTTATCTAACTTTAACTCGAAGAAGTGTCTCCATTTCTATAGGGCATGCACAGTCACTGCTAACTCTAAGTCATGGGGTGCATAATTAACTTCATGAGTCTTCAACTTCCTGGATTCGTAAGCTACTACCCCTTCATCTTGGACAAGTATTCCTCCTAAACCTTCGATAGAAGCGTCAATTACGATTGTGAAGTGTCCATTCGGATCTAGTACTTTTAGAATGGGTGCTGAAGTTAGTTTCCCCTTCAAAATTTGGAATGCCTTATCACTTTGTTCTATCCACATAAACCTTTTACCCTTCCTCTGTAATGAGGTGATGGGGTTTGCTATCTTAGAGAATCCTTCCACAAACCTCCTATAGTACCCTGCTAGCCCCATAAAGCTTCTTACCTCTAAATTTTTTTTAGGGATCGACCATTCTACTATTGCCTTTATCTTATCTGGATCAACTGCTATTCCTTCCTTTGATATTATATGCCCAAGGTAGTGAATCTTTTCCTCAAAGAAGGCATATTTTGACAGTTTCCCATATAACTTATGTTCCCTCAACCTTTGCAAAACAATTTGTAGGTGTACTAAATGTTCCTCCTCATTCCTAGAGAAAAACAATATGTCATCCAGAAATACCAAAACAAATTTGTCCAAGTAGTCATGGAGTACACTATTCATTAGGTTCATAAATGCAGTTGGGGCATTGGTTACACCAAAAGGAACTACTGTGAATGCATAATGCCCATATCTAGTCCTGAAAGCTGTCTTCGGAATGTCCTCCTCCTTAATTCTAAGTTGATGATATCCTAATCGGAGGTCTATCTTCAAGAAAACTACTGCTCCTTTCATTTGGTCAAAAAGATCCTCTATTCGAGGTAAGGGATACCTATTATTTATTGTGACCTTGTTCAACATCCTATAGTCGATGCATAGTCTTAAGGTTCCATCCTTCTTCTTAACGAATAAGACTGGTGCTCCCCATGGTGATACACTTGGCCTTGTTAATCCCTTAGCTAAGAGTTCCTATAATTGCATTTTGAGCTCTTGTAATTCAGTTGTGTTCATTCGGCAAGGTGCCCTTGATACTGGTTCAGCTCCCGGTAGTATGTCTATAGAAAAGTCAAACTTCCTTTTAGGGGGTAAGCCGAGTAATTCTTCTGGAAATACATCCTTGAATTCTTTTAAGAAAGGGGTATTTTCAAAGGTTGGGGTATTTCCCTCTTTTCCTTCATCAATTTCAATCATATAGATTAGGCCTCCTCTTCTTCTTTCCTTCTTTAATTGCATGGCTGATATGTTTTCTATATTAATGGGGTTAAACTTTCCTTGGGTTTTGACCCTTTCCCCCCCATCATCCAAGCATTCAACAACTTTGTTATAGCAATCTACATTATCTTGATGATCTGTTAACCAACTCATTCCAATAATTACATCATATAATCCCAGGGGTGCCACATAGAGATCTACCCTTGTTTCAAACTCAGGAAATTGTACCCTTGCCCTCAGCAAACACTTAGTTACTTCCCTAGTTGCCTTATCCCCATATTGAACCATCCATGATGACTCCATTTGATTAACTTTTAATGCATATTTGCTTACGAATTCAGGTGAGATGAAATATTCAGATGACCCAGTGTCAATTAGAATTGAAATTGGTTGTTCAAATAGTGTACCTGTAGTTTCGATGGGAACATTCTGGAACCTTGCTCTTCGGTTCCTAACTGCTGCATGAATCCTTTGTTGGGGCCCTTGTTGTGGTTGATTGGCCCTAATCTGACCTTGCATCCTGGGACATTCTCTAGCAAAATGATTTCTCCCGCACATAAAGAATCCACCTGGAGGACCCCTCCTGCCTTGATTCCTAGGGGGATCATTCCTTGTTTCATTGGCCCTGGGTGGATAAGTTATCTTGTTCTGCTGGTCATTCCTATTATAGTTGCCTCTGTTATTATTGCTCCTGTTATTATTATTATTTCCATTCCTCTGATATTGATTAGGGGGTGGCCTTCTTTTGGAATAATTATTCCTTTGACCTTTGTTGAAGTTAGTGTTCCCCTTGAATTCCTGCTTCCTTTTAAAAGAGTAGTTCCCCTTATAGTTCTGCCCTGCTAGGGTTTGAATCTTTCTCTCCTACCTTAGGGACTTTTCAAGTACTTCGTTCTTGTTTTTGGGTCCATGCATGCCGACCTCTGCCCCTATGTTGGTATTTAGTCCCAAAATGAACTTCCTTGCTTGGCCTTCTTCATCTTTCTGGTACATAGGTACGTACTTAAGCAATTTGGCGAACTTATCCCAATATTGTTGGACTGATAGGGGCCCTTGACGTAGATTATGGAATTTTGTCACCTTCTCATCAAAGAACAATTGAGGGAGCCACCTTTTTTGGAAGTGGTGAACAAATTGATCCCATGTGATCGTATCCCTGCTATACCCATTTTGCTCCTTGGTGTTGGTCCACCAACTAGCTGCCTCCCCTGTGAGTTGATAGGAACCCCATAAGGCCTTGGTTGTTTTGCTAAAATCTCTTAGTTCAAAATACTTTTCCATTTCATTTAACCAATTCTCAGCTCCTTCACCAATTTTCCTTCCATCGAACTTAGGAGGGATGATTTTTTTCAAATCCTTGGAGAGTTCCAATATGTTATTTTCTTTTCTATTATCCATCATATTCCCTTGATTGCTACTAGGGTTTCCATTTTCAGTTCCACTTCAATTTTCAATGTCATTCTGCCTTGCCCTAAGGTCTTGCATTGATTGCTCCAGGAAGTTGATTTTATCCCTTTGTTTGGTTAGAAGGTTGATTATAGCCTTGACCCCATCTTCGTTATTCCCTGGGTTATGTTGATCCCCTTCATGGTCTTCCTCATGGTTTTCTTCATGGGTTTCTTCATGATTTTCCTCATGGTTAGCTTCTCTTTGTCTCCTAGTGGTAGTACGTCTTCTATTACCCCTTCCTCTTCCTCTTCCTCTTCCTCCAGCCATTATAGGGTTTTACCTGAAAATTAAATTATGTAGTTAGTTCTTGATTTAAGATTTTAAAATTTAATCTCTACCATTGCAAAACATTCCCTTAGTTGTGTAAATTGAAGTGAGCACAAGGCCTATATTTGAACCTTTGCTCTGATACCACATGTAATAACCCACCTTACTTAACCCAACAAAATTTTACCACTTTTTTGTGTGTTTACTTTAATCATTTGTGTTTGATTCAATCACAGACTATGGGAATCCATCCATTAGGATTAGGCATTCATCCATCTGGGATGAGCATCTAACCATACGGGTTAGGCATCTGTCCATACAGAGCAGAAGGTTTCATCTATCCAATACGGGATAGGCATCTACCCATACGGGGTAGGCATCTATCCAATTGGGATAGGAGGTGCTCTGGCCAGAGACTTAGACTCATCGGGACCATTCGGGTCCTGAGTCACTCACTAAGTTCTACATTCCTCTAATAGGAGTGCACCAAGGTCTTCGTCCTTAGGAGAAATCAAAATAACATAATACAAGCTTGAATTCAGCCTCAAAATTTGGCTTAAAGCCTTGGGAAGTCAAGCGAATCCATACGGGATTCCTTCTGAGTATGCATTGAATTACTTTTTCCTTTTATTATACTTATCTTTCAAATTAGGATTCTTCTCAATACTTCTTCTTACCAAAAACCTAGACCCCATCCACGAACGCCTGAGTACTAGGGACAACTCTGTCCCTAGACTGCCTACATACCCGTTTCGGCACGGGATCAAGGCGTAAAGTATGTAGTTCTATTTTCTACTCTATGGTTTGATGTAAATTGATTAGTGGGTACGCAACCCTTTCTAGGGTCAATGTCCCAGACAGTTTCTCTGCGGTTGCTACCCACGGTGGTAGCACTTAAGCAAAGGCTCAAGATGGCCTATTGCCTATGGCCTAAAACAACTAGATCCCAATACCTATGATAAGCGTCACTCTTGACCCAATTGTCAATCATCAACAACTCTTTGAGATTAAATCAATTTCATAAAAGCATTTCACTCAATCAACCCTATAGGTGGTTTTCTATGGTTTAACTCAGCGGATGTAAAATCATTTAAGGATTATCTTATTAGATTATCGATCCAAGGGGGATTACCCGCCCCTTGGATTTTAACTTCCAAGTTACCCTTATTACTCCCTGACGATTTATAGGGACGATGCCACAGACGTCGTTGATACAACTTTATTAGGCGTTAAGTGCAGTAGTTCAACACGACGACATTACCCGTAAGCGTGACCCAGAGGCACCATAAATAACGAACGTTGCTAGGTTTTGGTTTTCTGACTTCCTTTATTTAGTTTTCTTAACTAAGAAGCTATGAAAAACATCATGCTTGGAAACAATTATGAATTGAACATGCATAATTAGACATTGCAAAACTTAATTAATTGAAATAACTACTTGATGAACCACGTGGAATAAAAACCATAACTAAATTATTTAATATTCAAAACTTGAAATATAACTTGCATAATAATGACAATTATGAAACTCACATATTAATAATTAAACGTGTAACTTGCATGAAGATGAAGAAAATGTAACTTTGTCATTAATAAATGCAATTAATGTATACGTAATTCACATGAAGCAAGGATAGTGTAAGTTGCATGCAAGGTTAAGCAATGTGTTGATTTCTACCATGAGAATAATCACTTATAGAGTCACTAGTCCCAAAAATAGCAATTAGTTTAGACATTTGGTTCAAATCATATTAATAATGAATTAATTGCTAAAATGTCAACTAAGTGCCCCAATGGATCTTAAATAGATTGAATAATTCTAATTATAAAATTTGATATAATTTAAGTTACAATTATAAAATTTACTAAAGATAAATTAATTGTAAATTTACTAAAGATAATTTAATTATGAATTTACCTAAGTTTAATTTTATTAAACTAGGATTTAAATTAAAAAAAGAAATTAACAAATCCAATTGTCGAAAATTAAATTTATGTAGTGGCGGTCCCATCACCACTGCGGACCTACGGGTGCAAGCCCGCAGTGATGAGGGGACCGCCGTGGTCCCCTCCACTCCCTTGCGGCCACTGCCATAATAGTGACTGCAGGGTAGTGGAGGGTACCACTCCCGGCGGTTGTCATAACTCCGCCCCCCCTGCGTTGGCCTGATAATTTATCCAAAATAAATTTCAAAACCACTTTGTAGTACCATTTGGTATAAATTTAATTATATATATATATATATATATATATATATATATATGATTTTTGTTCCAGTTTATTTAATAATATAAGAGAGATATGTATATACAAATGTTATTATTAAAAAAATAAGAATAAGAATTTAATCACAGGAATGAAACGAAATAGAGAAATTTGTTTCAACAATATAACAAATAACTAGATTATGACAAAGATAGGCAAATGTTTAAATTTTGATTTCACGGAGATCATATCCAACAATTTTGCTCTTATGTTGAGATAAACAACTTTCTTTGAGAGATTTTCAGGAAAATAATATTCACAGAGAGAGATTTCTGGAATAAATAAATAACAAAACAATAATGAGAAGAATTTATACTTGATATACTATTTCTCTTAATGAGATTCCTAAATACAAATGATTATATGCATAGAGAGAAAAAAAATTACTTACAGAGATAGAAAAAAATTGAGTTTTTCAAAAAAATAAATAGAGATGTTGAAAAGCTTGATTTATCTTTTTTTTTTTTTTTTGATTCAAGATCTTCTCTAGATTTAAAAAGAAAACAGAAAAGCAGAATCTGATTTCTTTCTTTTAAATAAATTTAACGAATAAAAGTGAAATCTGCATTTGTATTTTAAAAAGAAAAGAATTTTTTATCACTGCATTTCTTTAATGAAAAATAGATTTCCTTTCTATCTAACAGTTAAGAAATGATTTCTTTCAGAAAACTATATTCAACTAAAGAATCTAGGAGGAGATATTTCCTTTGAAAATGAAAAGAATTTACATAAGGAATTAACAAATGTAAAGAGGGAACCCGGAGAAGCCTTTTGATGTTGAATCCTCTCCAAATCTTCAAGCCTAGCCTTCCTTGATCCTTCCTTGCAAGCTTGGAACAAAATTCTTCAAAACAACCTTAACTATTCTTCCAAATGAAAATATGACTACTAAAAACAAACTATTTGAGAAAAATTTCTTCAAAGAATAACCAACTCCCTTTTTTGAAAACTTGCATACAATATATAGGAAAAATCCCTTAATTCCACTATTTAGAGAAATTAATTAAGAATGAGATTCTTTTTCCAATATTGGACCCATGCAAAATTGATTAATATCCTAGTGTGGGAGTTACATGCAAGGGAATTAAAGAATGAAGATTCCTCTAGAAGCTTCTAATTTCTCCTACAACATGTGCCATATTTGGGAATTAAAAATAAATAATTCCTTTTTAAATTATATTCTCCAAGTGTGTATGTGGGTCCATTATTTATTCTTTTATAATATTTATTCAATCATTTTCAATAGCTCAACCAAAAAAATATAATAGAATTTTATCAAGTCAAAAGTGATAAAGGAGGGTTGTGACAAGGTTCCTACACATGTAATTCAATTATCTTATGTTAGCTAAAAATTACATAGTACACAGCATGAACAACATGAACTTTGTAGACAAAAAGAGTATTAAATAAAAAAAAGATGTTGTCATCATAATCATTGTAAATTTTTTAATTCCTTACCTTTACTTTATGTAGACTATGTAGGATCCTCAACTAAATGGTTGACGATGTCTGTAGTCAATGACCTGTTCCCACCAAGGGTGACACATCACACAGGGACTATACATGAAATCAACACTATCAATTGAGCATCATAAGCATTACATTTGTAAGTTGATAAACTATAAATACATATATGCATCATAAGCATCACATGATGTATCATCATATATGTAATTGAGCATCATAATTAGCATCACATATGTGTCATCATAAACATGTAATCCATCACATATTTATCATAAATCACCATCCTTCACATAGGTAATAAACAATCCACATTCTATAAATAAACACAAAGTTAAAAAAATGTCACATGTATCATCATAAACATGTAATCCATCACATATGTATTTTAAGTCAACATCCATCACATAGCTAATAAACAATCCAAATTCCATAAATAAACACAAAGTTTAAAAAATGTCACATAAATAGTCACTCTCCCTATCTCCATCTCCTTGGGGTGGCATAGTTGTACTATAAGGACCTGCTAGCAGTCATGGAACATGAATTAAAAACATTAAAAGATGCATCATGAATTAATTATGTAATGGCATTAGAATTCAAAACATAATGAATTAATTATGTAACCATATAAGTAAAAAAAAATTCTATCAAGAAATCAATATTAAATAGATAATATACTAATCACATACCTCATACATTCATCATCATCATCATCACCACCACCACCACCACCATCATCTTCGTCATCGTCATAACCATCATCACCATCACCATCACCATCACCATCACCATCACCATCACCATCACCATCACCACCACCACCACCACCACTACCACCACCAGCATCATCATCATCATCATCATCATCATCATCATCATCATCATCATCATCATCATCATCGATAAACTGTCGATCGTGATCATCATCTACTTCTTCAGTATCTTCTTCTTCCATCACATTATACTTTATCGACCTTCCTCTTGGATCATGTCTGACAACAAATGACCAACCCGATTTATGTGGAACCTCTAAGTAAAATACTTGCTCACATTGGCTTGGAAGAACATAGGACTCATCCCCAACTGGTTCAAATGACCTTGTATTAACCATTGTAAAACTATTATCATGTTCAATAACAGTTCTATCAGGATCACTTTTATTCAATCGTAGCTTGTACCATTTGACGACGAACAAACTAATTTGAAGGAATTAAAGTCACACTCAAGTATATCATCCAAAATGCCATAGTATCAATTTTGAGACTCTTGAGGATGTATGTCATTTCTTGATGAAATTTTTGTCACCTCAAAGACTGCAGTGATGCCAGAATCATAAGTTTTCTTCTTGTCATCCAACTATTTGATGCGAAATTTATGACCATTACAGCATATAGCGTTGTGGTGTTTGACCTACGATATGTCAAACATGTAAAAATTATTGCATCGTGAGTTGATAAACATATGGGTGATTAATAAATTTATACGTACATGTTTATCTCTTAAACCATATGCTAAATCAATTTCCCTTTGTGTAACATCATAATCTCCATTACGATGAGCTTCTTTAACCAATGAAGCCACGCCTTCCCATGTTAATGTGCGACCAAAATGTTGACAACATTCAATCCATACCGTCATCCAATCAAGATTGTTTGTAATATACAAATGTAGTGCATCCCACTCTCAACCAATTGTACAAAAAATAAATAGACGTCTTACAACCGATTTATTTTGATGATTAAGAATTGATTAACTACAATAATATCTTATAATTACCTCTCACTTTGCTCAATCTACCTTTTCCCATCAAATACTCCCCTTTGAATTTGTTAATGGGGTTGGGATCCCAAATGCGATCCACGTGGATCTTTGCTGCAAACTTAGGAAGATATTTAGAAATGTACACCATAGTTTGGTATACCATATATCCCTCCACCATAGAACCCTCAGGATGTGCTCTTTGTCGAACCAAAGCCTTCAAAAATTTCAAGTGCCTCTCAACCATCCATATTGACCTAGTGTGTATAGGACCACACAATTCAATCTCCTCAACTTGGTGTATGAGGTAGTGTTCTTGTGCATTGAAAAAAGCTGAAGGTAGACACTTTTGCATTTCACACATTAGATGAGGAATTTTTCTCTTCCAATATTTTATATCTTCTTTATGGATTTATTTACATGACAACAAGGGTGGAAAGAAAAGTCTTAGAGATGAAGAAAACACATTCTTAGAGGGATTTCATTGACACCAAGGAGTAGAGATTTGTTATTGGCCTTGAATTCCTATGAATGCATGCAAACCATTGCCAATGATAAAAGATATAGGTTTGTATAAAGAACCAATAATGGAGAATATGATATTCTTAGGAACACAAGAATATAAGCATGAATCTCAGAGTAGTCACAACATTAAAAGACAGTCCAATGATAGATTTTGAGATCTCTTTTTGGCAAAGAAATTATCAAAGGGTGACAGTTGAGATTCACCACAAGCATATGGGAACAATGCCAAGTTGGTAGTTATGTAGTACCAAGATAGTTTAAGGACAAAGGCATTGGAACTTGTAGAAGTTTTTTTATCATCCAAACGATATGAGGCAACAAGGTTTTATGACAAAAATATAACTATGTGAACAAAGAATCATGTCAAGACATAAAGAGGTAAGGTGGTATCCTCATGATTAAAGTATGAAAATTACCAATATTATGAAGAGAACTCACATGAATAGATCTAGTCACCTATGCAAACATTTTAGTCATCTTGTGACAGTCAAAGAGGGCAATAGTAATAAGTCTTTATGATGGAAGTCCATTAAAGGTGGTAGTCAACATACTGAAAAAGCTTAATCATGTTTAGAGCAATAGGCAACCCTAAGAATAAGAAAAAATAGTCACATGATAATGCATAAGACAACCTTAATGCCCAAGTTCAGAGAGCATACAAGATGAATAATGATAGTCTGCCAACATGGATAAAGACAAGGGTAAGTTCAGTGTCAGGTACGTATAAGCATGAATTTCCTGAGTTAGCATTAGAGTATATATCATCCAGTATGATATACATATTTAAATACATATTTGTGCACCGTTGAATATAAATTAAGATGTTCTTAATCAAGTCAATGACAGTTAATATCATATTAAGTTAAGAAGGTAAATTTTATCTATTTATTCAAACAACATTAAAATAACATAACGTTACTACCAAACATAACATATAAATATATATATCTGCACATAATCTCAATAATACATAATACAATCAGATTCAGGTTATGCAAATTATGGTAATACTACAAATTCTTATAAGGAATAACAAACTGATTATAATGAAATGACAATAAGTGGTTAATGTTGATACAAAGTGTAGTCACATAAATTTGTCCATTTTATTTAAATGAATATTTGCTATTTATTTGATTAAAAATCCACTAGCCATCAATTAATTAAATTAATATTTAATTAATTCATCTTCAATCATTCTCCTATTAATTAAATAAATTATTCAATCTATTTTAATTAATTAATTCAACCAAATTCACACTCAATTAAATGAATAAATCTTATTTATTCAATTTAATCCTCTTTCCTCTTTTAAACAAATTAAATAAAACATTTATTTAAATCATTATTACCCCCCCACTTGCATTTTCCTACAAATACAAGTTGCAACCACAAATTGAAATAAATTATTATTTTTTAATTAAAATCCTATTTTCCCTCATCCACCAAACCCACTTGCACTCCTGAACCCCCTTCTAGATTCTTCTAAACCCTTCCTAATTAACCTAATCCATCCCCTAATTATTGTCACATTCCTAAGCAACTTGGAGTCACTTCTCAAAAACTTCAAAGTCTTTGAAAAGCATTAAATGCTTTGTGTGTTCAATAATTTAACCTCTAAAGTCTTCTAAACCACTTATGGCTCTTACATGACCATCAATGGTTAATTCTACTTGCACCCATGGTTAAGGACTTTAACCCCTAACTCAACCCTCATGTGACCCATGTGTCTCCTCAAGCATTTATTTATTTGACCATGGTTATCCCTTTAAACCTTGCACAAGAGTTTATCCATTGGATAAAAACTTTATTCTTTGAATAAAAAATTTATTCACTCAACCCAACCTTGACCTTAACTCCCAAGTTAACCTTCAGGTCATGTCAAACATTTAATGCTTATTCCCTCTCCTCTCAACCTATCTCATATTGACACTTGTCATCCTGGGATTGGGTTGAAAGCCTTCACATGGATTTGATATCATTCAATCTTGACCCTTGTTGAGATTACTCAATCTCAACCATCCATTGCTCCATTTTTCTTATAAATAGAGCCCATTTCTTCATAATCCAGATCCTAAAAACTTGTATGCATTTAATCTATAGTGAATTTTAGAGAGCATTTAACATAAATCACATATATTGTCATTTTGGACTAAAATAAGTCTTAGTTCATTTCATAGCATCTCATATCTAGCTTATTTTACACTTGCATAGCATAAGTTATAAGCATTTTCAATCTTGAACTTCCATAAGCATCCATAGTGCAAAAAGCTGCTGAGAGCTACACTAATTTGGAACTTGGAGAGGAGAGGAACAAAGGAGAAGGAGCTAAGAGTGTGTTAAAAGGCATTTGGAGATGCCTTGTTGTATCTACTTCCATAGTTAAATATTTTATTGTGTTTTTAGTGTCTCTTTTGATATGCTTGCTTAGATTAGTTTTTGGTTGATTAACACTAACGGTTTCTTTGGTTTTTGTGTGTTATACGACCACAGGTTTTAGTCTAACCTTATCCATTTTGCAGAGCATCATTTGGTGAACCTGACGTGAATCCAACACCCAACAACAATTTTTTATTTACAAAAACTAACTTTTTTGACTGTTTAGCTTGACACATAGGTCATGCTTTGGCGCTTTTGCCCGCGCTTTTGCAATTTGACAGTTTAGCGCTTTTGTTCTTACAATGGCGCTATTGTCTCAAATTTGGTGCTATTGCTCGTATTATAACGCTTTTGCTTATTAACTAGCGCTTTTGTTCATGTTGTAGTGCACTGGTTATTGCTATTTAAAATTTTAGATTAGTTTTTGGTTGATTAACACTAACGGTTTCTTTGGTTTTTGTGTGTTATACGACCACAGGTTTTAGTCTAACCTTGTCCATTTTGCAGAGCATCATTTGGTGAACCTGACGTGAATCCAACACCCAACAACAATTTTTTATTTACAAAAACTAACTTTTTTGACTGTTTAGCTTGACACATAGGTCACGCTTTGGCGCTTTTGCCCGCGCTTTAGCGCTATTGCAATTTGACAGTTTAGCGCTTTTGTTCTTGCAATGGCGCTATTGTCTCAAATTTGGTGCTATTGCCCGTATTATAGCGCTTTTGCTTATTAACTAGCGCTTTTGTTCATGTTATAGCGCACTGGTTACTGCTGTTTAAAATTTTAGTTTAGCACTTGTGTTTTTACTTTAGCGCGTTTGTGTTAAGTAGCACTTCTGTTTTCACACATAGTAGCGCTATTGTAACAGAACGTTGTCAAAAAGGCCTTGTAATCGATAAAATTATTTTTCTTAGGCTTGTGGGAGGAAGAATATATATGGAATATAACATTTAAGTATAAGTGACATTTCCTCTTCTCTTTTCTCTTTCTTATACTTTAAGTTATATTCCATATATATTGTCAAGATGTTTGAGAGGGGTTTCAGACCTCTAGGAGTTGTAATGCAGAATCTAGTTTTTGGAAGATCCTCCAAATTTCAGACAGTCAAATTTCAGGGTATTTCAGGACCAGGATTGTAAAATTTGTAACCAAGATCAGAATTTAGGCTTGTGTAAGCTCACACTAACATTTGATCATTGACTGTGTGCAGGTTCTAATATTTGTTGTGCAAGGGAAGGAGTTAGTTTAGAGGCTTTAAGTTTCTTTTTTAACTTTCTTTCAACAAAAGTTGGTTAAAAAGAATCCACTCTCCCTTCTTGTACAAGTTAAAATAAACCTCTCATTTTATTTTGGAGTGCATAAAATGAACCTCAAACTTGTTTTTGGTGCTTAAAAGAAAATTCATCTTTCTTTATTGCAAGGTAAAAAGAACAACAACTTCAAATTTGCTTTCATTTCAAGATTAGGATTCATTTTCCTTTTGGTGCTTAAAATAAACAACACAAATTTGATTTCCTTGCATCAATCTAGACTTAAAAATCACAATCAACACTTCATTTTTGTGCAAGTTAAAAAAAATCCCAAATTTGTCAAAGTTGTTCTCAAAACGATTTACTTCATGCATACGTGTTTCAATTTTAGTTGACCAGGATTTTTCAATTCCTAGTTATTCAAACATATTGTCTTTGAAGTTAAAAAGAACATCATGGTTGTTGGAGCAACATCTCCAATTAGATAGAACATCATTGCAATAACAAGTAAAAAAGAACAAGTGTATTTTGTGATTTGCACGCTTGTGCAAAAAGAGTTGGTCAAGTGGTCCTACTTCTAACACACACTATCCTCTCCTTTGGCTTTCGTGGTCCTAGGTGCAAGAGAAAAGTGTTAGTAACACTCAAGTTTTATTTTTTAAGAGAGGCCTGCCAAGAGACACATCACTCTTGGGAACGACCTCGCACGGTAAATCCTTTGAGCCGCTATAGAAATCAGGTGAGAGCGAAAGTTGTAGCCTTGGGTATAGCTGTTCCTACAATGTAACTTGCCGAAAGGACAAATGGGCCCCACCATAAGTTACAAGGCTCTTAAGTGAATCACTGCAGAATGAACTTATGTCCAAAAACATTGAAAATTACTAAACACTTTTAAGTAGTAGCCCACCCGTTCTATTGATTGAGGATATTTGTGAGAAGTTCAGTGCAAGAGCATAGATGGTTTTGCTCCCAAGATACTCACCATACATATTTCCTTGAGTAGAAACATAGCTTTTTGAAAGGTTACTTGTAGCACGATAAAAGTGGTGACTCCCCCATCATAGGGATCATCTATTTGTTATGCTCATGCAAGACTTAGTATATCACATCCTTACTTGCCACAGCGGGATTCATAAGGTATGTAGTACCAAAGTCGAAGAAATATCAAGATGTGGGCTGAAATTATCGCAACTGGCCATTTGACCTTAGGGATAAAAAGTGTTTGAAGTGTTTTCATTTTTGAGTCAAGACCAATGCAAATTGAGCCGACTTCAGGTTTTGGAAACACCTAAAATACATTCAAAGGAAAGGGTCATAAAAAGTTCAAAAGATTGGGTTGATCTAGACCCATACTTACTTGTGTCTTTTGAGGCAACATTCTTGTGTTTGTGAGCTTGCTTTTTTTTTCTTGTCAAAGAAACATCATAAACCCAAATCAAAACAACTATTCATCCAACACAAACATTTTTCAAAAACAAAAGATCAAAAACCAAGAGAAACAACAAAAAGTATCAAACTATATGACCATTCTTCACATCTTGAGAAAGAAGAATCTTCATCAACACATCAACTTGAAGAAAAGACCATTAAACTCAAAAGCTTTTATCAAAAGGAGGAAATTCTTCTATCTTAATAGACAAATATTTGTCTCTCATAGAACCTTCTTACTTCACATGCATCTTTACCTTCAAGGGAAATCAAACGAATTTGATCCAGAATCATTAAACCGCAGAGCTTTTACTCAAGACAGAGCTTTGAGTTATCATCAAAATAAGGGAGGCAAGATCAATCCTGCTTTCTTTCCAGATATTTATATCACATATAACTCAGCTAGGGTAGAACCACCAACCCCTGAATAAGCAGAGGAAGAATTTGTTCCTTTTATAACACAAAGTTTCTATTGAAGTTGAACATCTCATCCATTATCACATTCATATCTCATCAAATCCATTCCAACTCTCAAAACATCAAAAGGTTTTTGTCCTAAGTTCTATTTCAATATTGCTTGAATCAAACACAATACATCACTTTTTAGAGTGTCTCTACATCTAGGATAAACTCATCCTAAGAGGCATTTCTATGCAGGTTAAAACTAGTCTATGAGTGCATCCTCTCATTAATAGGTAGTTGAGTCTGTAAAACATCTCAGATCTCTCTAAACCTTATCACATCAAACTTTGTCAATCAAACACAACAAGCAATTCAAGAAAGAACTTTGGTAGTATCTACCTTTAGTGCTAGGGATCCGTATGCAAAGCACTTCACCAAACATCAATCTTTCATTTCATCACCAACTCATCATCATTTTCATCAAGCTTCAACAAAAACTTATAAGCAAAATGGCTCATACCGGATCAAGATCTAGACAACAAGAAATTGAAGAGGAAGAGGAAGAAAATATCAATGAATTCCAAGAAGCTCTTGGAGGAAATGTAAATGATGACAACCCAAGTACTCCTACTCCAGTGGCAATATAAAGGGCACAACACAACCCTCTCTTTAATAGACTTTTTGATGAAATACTTAGGAGCAATGCGGATGCTCACTTTTTAAGACTTGCTCAAGAGGAGGCTAAACTACCCTTTGACTTTGATGTTGCACAACTAAGACAAGCATCAGAACGCCAAAGTCATAATGAGGATGAAAGAAGTCGAGATCACATCAGATACAACCTTCATCAAGGTAATCCACCACCTCCTCCTCCTCCAAATGAAATAGAAATGTTGCGGCAACAAGTCGAGAATCTCACCCAACAACTTCATAGTGGTGTGAAAACTAATCAATTTTCACTCATTGACATTTGTCCCTATCCCTTTGATAGGAACCTTCATATGCCACCTTTTCCACGAGGGTTCGAAACACCCAAGTTTGAAAAATATAGAGGAAAAGGAGATCCTTGGGATCATGTTCGAGAATTCCAGTCAGCTTGCCTCGAAGTGGCATATGAGGATACATACCTAATGCACCTTTTTCCCCAAAGCTTGGGAGGAACAACCACATCATGGTTTTCTCGATTACCAAGTGGCATTAGAACATTTAAAGAACTCATCCAGAAGTTCCTGGCACATTACTCACACAACATTGAACGTGATATCACCATGGCTGATCTATGTAACACTAAACAAAAACCAGGTGAACTATTTTCAGTCTTGCTGCAATGATGGCGTCAAATGTCTAGCAGATGTTCTCTTCAGTTACCTGAACAAGAACTAGTGGAAATATTTATTTCCAACTTAAACGAAGAAATGGATTTTACTTAGACGTAAAAGACACAAATTCTTTTAATGACATGATCACCAAAGGCTTAAAATGTGAGTGGGCTCTCATAAAAAAAGGGCTTATCAAGATATATAATTAACTAAAGGATGGCCCCCGCTCACGCTTCAATAGTGACAAGCCTAACTTCTGAAAAAAAACAAAAATATCATCAACGATGGGGTTGTGGATGCAAGAACTATCAAAAGTGCACAACCTGTGGTTTGATTTGCAGGACAGAACGCCCTACCCAAGAATAACATAGTTGCTCCTCCACATCAAAGCCGCACCACATCTCAAGACGAACCCAGACAACGTCAACAAAATTTTAAACCAAAGCGAACATACACTCCCTTAGGGGAACCCATCGAAACAGTGTTACGTTAGTTGGATTCTCAAAATCTTGTTACCTTACCCAAAACATCAAATTATGAACCTCAAGTCAAACCTTCATGGTGGAGGGATACTGAACATTGCGATTTCCATCAAGGGAAAGGGCATAAGACAAACAATTGTCACAGATTGAAAGATCTTATTCAGGATCTTATTGAACGAGGTGAAATCGAAATCGAAGGACATGACCCAAAGACAACAAACAATGATCATCTCATGTTTAAAAATCCACTTCCATCACATGATCAAAGGGGTCCTTCCACTTCAGGGAGAAACACAGATACTGCTGATTATACACAAGCCGCGTATAATTACACTGCGAATCACCTATATGATGCCAGTGAATAGATTGCAACTATAACCATCACAAACTCCAGCTCCACTTGCAATGTTGTTACACGTCGCAACATGATTACCATAAAAGTAGCTCCACAAGGCACCACATCTATCCCAAAGCAATATAACCTTGTGGACCAGTTAGACAAAACGCCTGCACTAATAGCTAAATTAGAGCTATTGCGCCTATCTCCATCCCATAAAACAATCTTGGATCAAGCTCTCTAAGAGGCATCAGTCCCTGCAAACCTAGATACAGATCAGTTCCAAGCCATGGTTGGAAATCTAAGGTCATCACCTTGTCTCACTTTCTCTGAAAGTGACAACACATCCTTCCAACAACCTCATAACGCCTCACTCCACATTGAAGGATTTATCAACCAACATAGGATCAAGCAAGTCTTGATCGACAATGGAGTAGGCCTAAATATCCGTACTCTACAATTAGTCACATCTTTGGGATATGCAATTGAATTAGTAGATCCCCGCAAGAAGATCACAATCAAAGCCTATGATGATGCAAAGCATTCATCCAAAGGAGTTGTTGTGCTACCAATCCGAGTGGGCCCTGTGGTGAAACACATCATTTGTCAAGTTTTAGACCTTCCTCTACCATACAATTTGTTGTTAGGAAGACCTTGGATACATGCCATGCAAGCCGTTCCATCCATCTACCATTAGTGTATCAAGTTCCCGCATAATGGTGTAGAGATCACAATCTTGGGAGATGAAAACCCCTTTGCATATTTTCATAATATTAGTCATCCACCAGAGATTACCGTTCCTAACAATAGAGAAGCCATCTCCTCCACATCATACATAAGTTCAGCCTCTCTTTCCAGTTCAAACACCACTATACCCAAGCAAGAGAAGCTTAAGATGAAAATAGCAGAGGAAGGTCCAAGGGAATACAATTTGAGTCAACTCTTCTGTGTGGACAAATGCCTACTTCTCTGAGGACTCACAGTAAACCTCAATGGTTACTTCAACAACCATTGATCAAGCCAACATGTACTTTGATGCCTTTCATCCTTGGAAAGAGTCAAGAAGAAGAAACAAGAGATGAGGACTTAGCAGAATGGATCTATAAAGACCCAATCACCGCGGACATCCCACAAGCTAAGCTTCCCATAGATCAGTATGGCAAAGGCCTTCTCATTATGCAAATAATGGGTTATGATGGTAAGAGTGCTCTAGGACCTTGCAAGCAAGGACAACATGAACCGCTGCAACCAGAATTAAAGCCCAAAGATAACACTGGCCTAGACTTTCAAAAGGAGATCCTTCCTAAGCTCAAATTCAAAGGGAAACCCAACAAACCACTATATTAGCCTATTACAAAAAGGTCACCTTTGATTATATCAGCAACACCACGCACCATAGCAACTGCCCCATTGAGGCTAAAAGTCCCAGCAAAACCATCCACAACACCAGTCATCCCACCAATCAAACGAGCAACCCCATCAGTAGTAGCCATAACATCAATAGCGCCATTAGCAGCAGTAGCTGTATCAGAACCCATAACAGTATCGACAACACTAATAATTCTAGTAGAAGCAGCAGATTCAACACTACCAATACTCTCAGTATCGGATTCCCTGATCCCCATAATTCTTCCACCGATCATTTCATCTACAATGGTACATCAGCTGATCACACCTGCAATGTTTAACTCAAAGGATATCCCAGTATGGTATAGTAATCGGATACTAAAAAGTGACTCAGAGACCGACTTGCATGAGTAAGAATTTGATTCAATACAACTTAATACTTCAGATGAGGAAGACACATCACTACCTCCACCTTGTAAAGACATCCCTGTTTACGAATAAGCGCAGATTAAAACCTCTTGGGTTCTTGAACTGGAAACATCTTCCACAAACCCTACGTCACATCCTACGCCTGATTCTGATAGGGAGAGTACCATCAACGACCTTCACCACAACGTCTTAACCCTCATTGACACATCTAACAAACTTAACCTAATCGATGAGGTAATGCCCATTATCCATCCTGAACTCATCGAACGAAACCAACCTAATCCCCCATGTCTTGACCATTTCCAAAACAATGAGACGATCATTGAATTTTTGGAACTACGGGATAACATATCGAGCGGGGATCACAAAGCTGGATTTGCCATTAAACTTAATAGCACAACATACTTCGGGGCAGATGCCAAAGATTTCAGCTGCAAAAATATAACAATAAAACATGGATCTTCCAGTGAAAACCACACTATGGCATTGTTTGATCCCACACAAGTAAAAAGAAAGAGCGTATCCAATGGTGAAGACCTCTTTGAGGCACCAGAGGATGAAAGGTTTGACATTCTCCCTTCTAGTACACAACAAGAATGATCATCAATTCTCATCGAGGAAACCAAAGAATACAACGTGGAGACTCCTGAAACTCCTCACCACATACATTTGGCATCTCTTTTAGCTCCAGAGGAACAACCTAAGTTTGTAGAATTCTTCCAGAAGCGCCAGATTAACTTTGCATGGTCATATGCAGACATGCCTGGGCTTGATCCTGATTTAGTCATGCATCACCTCACCGTCCCAGAAGGAGCCAAACCTGTCAAGCAGAAACTTCGCAAGATGCATCCCCAGATCGCGGTTCTTGTCAAAGAAAAACTTAAGAAACTCCTAGATGTTGGTTTTATTAGACCAACTAATTATGCAGATTGGATATCCAATATTGTGCCTGTTGGCAAACCAAATGGGGGCATCCGTATCTGTATTGACTTTAGAGATCTGAACAAGGCATGTACTAAAGATGACTTCCCCCTACCAAAGATCTAGATAATCATAGACCTAACAATAGGACATGCCATGCTTTCACTCATGGATGGCTTTTTTAGGGTACAATCAGATAAAGATCGCACCAGAGGATCAACATAAGATGACCTTCACATGTCCATGGGGAACATACTGCTAGAATGTAATGCCTTTTGGTATAAAGAATGCAAGAGCGATGTATCAAAGAGAAATGACCACCATCTTCCATGACATGATGCATACCATAATGGAAGATTATGTTGATGACTTACTGGCAAAATCACTCACAAGAGAAGGTCATCTGGACATATTAGAGCAAATCTTTGACAGACTGGAACAATATCATGTTCGACTCAACCCAAAGAAATGTGCCTTTGGAGTAACTTCTGGGAAGCTTCTAGGATACATTGTCTCAAGTAAAGGTATTGAGGTTGATCCTGCAAAGGTCAAAGCAATCATGGACATGCTATCAGCAAAGAACATCAGTCAGCTAAGGACATTACAAGGACGACTACAATCCATCCGAAGATTCATTGCACAACTGGCAGATAAGTGTCACCCATTTACATGCCTGCTACACAAAAACATCCAATTTCAATGGGATGCCAGATGCCAGCAAGCATTCTAGATGCTTAAAGACTATCTCATAAATACACCATTGTTGATCCCACCAGATTTGAGCAGACCTCTATTACTCTATATTTCAACAACAAGTACAACATTGGGTGTACTATTGGCACAACATAATGTAGAAGGGAAAGAGTGTGCTATTTAATACATCTCTCGCACACTGGTTGGCTATACTCAATTACACACCTATTGAGTGATCTTGCCTAGCAGTAATCTTGGCAGCCACTAAGCTGAGACACTATCTATTGACACATAAAGTACAACTCATTGCAAAGATTGATCCACTCAAGTATTTACTTAGCAAAGCAACATTGATAGGCCGCTTGGCCAAATGGGTGATGATTCTAAGTGAATTTGACATCGAGTATGTGGACCTTAAAGCTATCAAAGGACAAGTCATTGCAGATCAATTGGCCGATGCACCACTCATAGGCGATCATCCTCTCATTTCCAATTTTCTAGATGAAGAGATATTCATGATCACAACAACACAACCATGGAAACTATACTTTGATGGTTCATACACTAGACATGGTTCGGGGGCAGGCATTCTCTTTATCACACCTCAAGGTGATAACATCCTGAAGTCTTATAGACTCACATTTCCATGTACAAACAACATAGCTGAATATGAGGCCTTGATCACAGGACTCAGATTAGCCATACAATGGAAGTTACAAGAACTACAAGTATAGGGTGACTCCCAACTGGTCATTCGACAAGCAACAGATGAATATCAGACCAAGGATGACAAACTCATGCCGTACAAACAAATGGTGGACAAATTAAAAACATCATTCACTACTATCACCTTTGAGAAGATACCCAGAGATTAGAATCGAGCTGCTGACGCTATGGCTACCGTCGCATCTCTCCTAGATCTTCCACAAAATTCAACACGCTACGTGTTCTTGGTCGAACAACTTTGGATCCCCACTTATGATATCCTTGAATCTGAGATGATATGTTGCCTTATTGGTTCTGAATCCCCATGGTACGGTGAGTTCTACACCTACCTCCACGATCACACACTTCCTCCTAACCAATCGAATAACCAACGTAAAACCTTCAATCGCCAAACCGCTCGATATACCATTATTGCTGAAACCCTATACCGATGCAATCTTGATGGTACTCTCCTTTGATGTCTGGAACAAGATGAGATAACAAAGGCCTTGGAAGAGATACATGAAGGAATTTGTGGAACTCATGCAAGTGGTCCCTCACTAGCCAAGAAACTCCTACACACTAGATACTATTGGGCATCCATGGAAAAAGATTCCTACTACTTTGTCAGAAAGTGCAAGAAAAGCCAAGTTCATGGAGACCTGATACATGCACCAGGATAGGAATCACAACCAATCACAACACCATGGCCTTTTTGTCAATGGGGCCTTGACCTTGTGGGTAAAATCCATCCATCTTCATCCAACGGCCACAAATTCATTATTATCGCTACCAAATACTTCACAAAGTGGATCGAAGTTGTTCCACTTACCCAAGTCACCGGCAAGCAGATCGCCTCATTCATCCTTAATTACATCATCTGCCGGTATGGTGTACCCATGTCCATCATCAGAGATAACGAACTTCCATTCAAGAATCAGGATGTTCGTGAACTCTGTGAGAAATTTCACATCCAACACCGCTTTTCCACTCCCTATTACCCACAAGGCAATGGTCAGGCCGAAGCATCAAACAAGAACATATTAAGAATCCTCAAGAAGAAAGTCAATGATGACGGTCGTGATTGGCACGTTCAATTGAATTCAGCACTATGGGCATACCGCACTAGCATTCGAACCCCTATAGGCACAACTCCCTACTCACTGGTCTATGGTGCAGAAGCTATCCTTCCTATTGAAGTTGAAATACCATCACTACGGGTTTCCTTGCATAATCTCATTGATGATGAAGCATACCGAGTATCACATCTTCAGGACTTAGAGCTACTTGATGAGAAGGGACAAGCTGCATACAATCACCTCAAAGCCTATCAGCAACGCATGAGCAGAAGCTATAATCATCAGGTTAGACCTCGTACATTCGAGGTAGGTGATCTTGTTCTTCGAGAAAATCCTCGTAACCAACCCAACTGAGAACATCAGGAAAGTTTGAATCAAATTGGCTGGGTCCATATGTTATTACTGCTATATTTGGGTCTGGGGCATATCAGTTGGCTACTTTAGAAGGAGAACTGCTAGCAAATCCAATCAACAACATGCACCTCAAATGGTTTTATACATAAGCTGCATAGAGCATCAGGCTCCCATACATACCGGCAAAACACCAAAAACATTCAGATAAATGTCCTGAAGAAAATACAAAAACATCAAAAATAGTAAAGAAAAATCATGCATCCACACGGTGAACAACCATTGTGGTGGCACCTTGGGTAAATACGATGGTGAAAACTTGGTAAACAGGCACCACTCGTAAAGGCTATGGCTCCATTGTCTTTCAGACTTGTTGCGATCACATTCATTTCATCCATTCATCCATCCGTCCAAACCATGGCTTGTTATTTGATCTGCAATCAAGGATAGTACTTCATGCGTTTGGCATCCCACTTTTTCATAGTCATGTCTAAAACTGGGGGCAATGCCCTTAATCTAGTTGATGGAAGTGGATACTACATTGTTTTGTGATTCACTAAGTTCTATATTCAAAATTATCTCACAAAATACCAAAAACATTCAAAACACTCACAAAATCCCAAAAACATCATAAACATAAAAAATCAATCAAAAACATGGCAACACCTTGTACATACGTTTTTCAAAGCAGATACCAACCACACATTGTAAAATACTCCAATGATGATCACTTATCCGATCGACCAAACAATCAACATTAATGCACCAACTGTCTTAAACAAGGATGCATCCTTCCTTACCAAAAACAAAGAGAAGATGACATTTTCTTTGACAAGAAAATTTTGTTTAAGCTATCAAGTACTTGGTTGATTTGTAAGTTATTCATTTGTTTATATGTATCAGGTTCCTATAGCATTGTTTGTGTATCTTCTGCGAATTATCCCGATGACGTTCTGGGGCATGTACTAATGGTGTCTACATGGGAAGTTCACTAAGCTATGTGATCATAGGCAAAATACAGTCATAGATCACTACAACTTGATGACTACAGCGTATACCTCGACCATATGAGCATGAACCATTATCGAGGATCCATATTCTTTATTCATTATATATGCTGTTTGCCTACAGGTACAATGCTCCATCTTTGATTCCTACTGCCTCATCCAAACTCGATGATGGTTTATCTCTGATTACGATATGAACTTGTCTTAGGATATGATCGACAAAAGATCAAGGAGGACATTCCAAGTCATGCATGAAAGGAGATAATCCTTGTCTGTTCCACAAGCAATACTCAGGTCAACTTGATCCATTATATTAAGTTGCTTGTATTAACTTTCTATATCAAAATCCATGTAAGGCATACTCAGGTCATCTTGAATCATTATGTCAAGTTGCTTGTATTTTCTTAAAACATTTTAAAAGCTCAATGATGAAAATAAAGCACTATGGATCGTCATTCCATTTCATCTATTTATATTACATTTCGTCCCATATCACCCACCCATTTACATGGTTTTGTATGCAAGTGTGAACAAAGTTAATGTGAGCAGTTATGTGAAAATTGAGTTGGTCTGGGATACAATCGCGATAGAGTACTCTAACACATCATCAGTGCATCATGCAAAGTCTAAACAAACTTCAATTCATCTATCATGATCATATCATCATCATTACATTTAGTTGCATTTAGTACATTTCATATCATTTAGTTGCATAAAATTACTGTAGACACCTAAAAATGGTCAACGCTTGCGGAGTCATACTTTAACATTTGTGCATTGCCTCATTTTAGGTTTTTGCGTCGCATTAACATTTCTCCTATTATTTGCACTTGGTCTTTATCATTTGCAAGCATCGAGTCTTTCTTCTGCATTCTTCATTCGTCTCGCTCTCAAATTTGGTCTTGTCGACAACAATCTTCAATCATGATTTTGATCGATTTTATCCTGTCGCATCAATGTGCGTAGTCATTTGTCATCATTTTGGACATCATCAATCCTAATTAGGGTTTTGTCCTCTTATCAATCTTGTCATTTTGCGATCGATTTGTCATCGATCGTTGTCATGTTCAATCTTGTCATTTTGCGATCGATTCGTCATCGATCGTGGTCATTTTCAATCTTGTCATCTTGCAATCGATTTTGTCATCGATCCTTGTCCTCTTGTCAATTTTGTCATTTTGCGATCGATTTGTCATCGATCGTTGTCTGTCTCAATTGTGTCAATTTGGATCAATTAGTCATTGTTCCTCGTCAATTGGCGCATTTCTCAATCAAATCATTTATCAGCATTGGTCCTTTGTCAGTCAGAATCATGATCATAATCGAATCAACATCAATTATCTTTCATCAAAACCTAATTGTCGTTCTTGCATTGTTAATTCATCTTTTAGGGTTTCATGATTTAATCATTTAACCTTGTTTGTCATTTCTCTCTCTAGGATTAATAAATTATTTATTTATCCTAAGTCTTCTCATCGCAATTAAATGTTCATTTAATTGGCTAATTATTCCTCTTTTTGTGAATCAATTAATAAATGACAAATTATTAATTAATTCACTAATTTTCCTAATTTCCTAATTTTCATCAATTTTCTAATTTTCTATTTTTCTAATTCCTAATTTCAATTCTCTCCTATTTTTCTCCTAATTTCATGGGAATGACATAGAAATTTGTCATAATTTGTCATAATTGACAATCAATCAATTTTGACATAGAAAGTTGTCATAATTTTGTCATGAATTATCAATCAATCAATTTTGCATAGAAAGTGCAAATTTGTCATAATTTGTCATAATTTGCCATATTGATTTGCAATTTCCATTTGAATCTCTTCATGCTAATTTGATCATTTCTCCAATTTGTCTATAAATTGGATGAATTTCTTCAATCAAATCCCCTAATCAGATTATCTAATAATCATATGATCTAATAATCACTTGTTTTGAATTACTTTGTCGAATCAATCACGCTTCGAGTACTCTTGAGCAATCATCTTGTCTACTTGCTTTCATATCATGATCATGCACTAGTAGGCAAGATCCACAACAAAGCTATTTGGAGAAGAAAGAAGGACAATGGAGCTGCATGAAGGAAGCATTCAGATCTACATTTGGTTTGCATAATCTTTAGTTTTGAATGTTTTGCTTTTCATGTCTCTATTGAGTGTGTTAGGATTGATCATTGCAATATGCTTTTGTGATTGAGCTATTTTGATATTTGCTTGTGATGATTTCCGAATTCCTATGCTACAATTACATATAGTTCATTATTATTTGTTGACATTAGTCTTATTATATCATTTCATCATCACATAATCATGGCATTTAGATTCATTCATATGATACAAAGGTCCTTGATTATATTAGCAATCATTATGCATTCATTTAGTGTCAGTTACCAATCATCATTTATCATCATTTATCGTTGCATACATTTATTTATCTATCCATTAGTTAAGTGCATTCATTATATTCATTTAGTATATACTTATACTCATTCATTTCATTTCATTGAGGATTCATTACAAAATTCATTCATTCTACGTTTTAATTGCATTAAGGTGCAGTTACCCATGAGTTACATTATCATTGCATTATCATTATCACATCATCATATTTTTCACCATTTAGACTCATAACCAAAACCATTTGTTTCCACATAGGTTCATATATTATCCATATACATTCATTTAGAAATCATCATTTCAACATTTGTACTTTACATTTGTTACATTCATCTAACAAAGCATCTAGATGCATTTACATATATTAATCATTTATTTAATGCATTATATCATAACAAAATTGCATATCATTATCTCATTGTCTCATCAAACATAAAAATCCAAAGTACCATCATATATCATCATTTTATTATACATACATAATCATCATGGCATTACATACATAAGGCATTACATCACCAACACATCATGCACGCATATATAAACCTGCATCCACATATTAACATCACAATCATAAAACATGCATATAGACATCATGTAGGCATAAATCATCATAAAAACATGCATATAGGAATCATCTCATAAAAACACATACATATAGCAAGTATAAAGTATCCGTCTGAGCATAAAATAATAAAATCATCATCCTGCATAAACATCCATACATGTCATCAAAATGCATATCCTCACAAAAATGGGATCTCCTCATATATCATATCATATCGCCAAAAATATACATGTATCAGAGTACAATCAAGTCCAAAACATTGGCTACCAAGAGCCATCCAAGGTACAGTCCAAATGATAAAATAAATGCATACAAAATGCTCTCTTAGATGCCACTCTGACTAGATGCTACACCCCCATGTCTACCTGCTCCCCCACTAGCCCCTGCACCACTTGATCTATCTCTCTGGGGAGGACCCATCACATCACCACTGCTCTGCATCCTCTGAGACTGCTCTGATCTCGCCTGCCACATCTGGGAATAGCTCAGTGCTCGCTGACTAGCTAGCACCACCTGCTCGTATAACCCCCGCCAATACTCTATCTCTGCCTGTGCCCGTCGAATCTCCCTCATCACCTCCACAGTAGGACCCTGTGCTCCTACTCCAACCTAGACTCTCTCATGCAGCTCTGCTAATCTCTCCACTGCAATATCCCTCTCTCACAGCACCATAGTCAGCTCTGACTCTCGTGCAAATAGCTGCACATCTCTAGCTGCTACCTCTGCCTCCAAATCCTCTACGCGAGTTTGTAAATATCCTATCATATGATCCCGTAGATCTCCTCCCGTATCTCCCTCCCCCATATCCATAGGTGCCTCCATAGTGGCTCCCTCTCCCGTAGCTCCCTCCTCTGTCTCCATAGGTGCCTGTCCCTCACCTACATCCCTGCCACCTATTCTCATACCTCCCTACATCAACGGTCCCCGAGATAGCTGCAATGGCTGCCCACCTCTCCCTCTCCGCTGCAATCGACCACCACCCCCACCTCCACCTCCACCTCCACCTCCGAATCCGCCACCTCCTCCAAACCCGCCACCCCCTCCTCCTCCTCCTCCATCGCCACCACCACCATCTCCATCACCACCATCCCCTCTCCCCCGTCCACCTACTACTCTGTGACCTCCTCTCCTCCTCTGTCTCTATCCCCTCTCCTCCTCAAAATCTGGAATCGGCTCTGCCAGATCTAATATCCAAGGAATTAGATGAGCCGCAATATACTGCGTATACTCCTCTGACACCCCAACATCCACCATCCCTGACCTCATCTACCATGGTCTTGCCTGTAGTGTGTGAAAATCTACTAATGCCTGATCATACGATAATACTGGCCCCCATAAGTACCTCTCTCGGACCACCCTGCATACTCTCCTGAACCACTAGGCAATCCCTGCCTCCGCCCAAATTGTCTCAACACCCGGCCCGGAAGCTGTCTCTCCATATTGTAGGTTGTCTTACCAATGAGGAATCGAGTCATAAAAACATATGGCAACGCCTCCGCATCATCCTCCCATGGCTCACACTCAATGTACGGCCTCCAAATCACTATATCCAAGTCATCCAGTGCCCGCCACCACCACTCTAACTTCCCCAGGTGGGGCTGACTCATTATACCACCATACATATATACATATGGCTGATCCACTGCTCGGAATCGTAGACTGACTGGTCGAGTCACAGGTAGATGCTCCCATGCCCAAATATGCAGTAACGTGATACCGACTCCCAATGAGCCCCTCCCTCAGTATGCGACATCATAAAGATCCCGGTATAGGTGCGATAACACGCATGGTCCCCATGCAAATTGGGTCCCCTCTGTAATCATCTGCTCGATCACCTGCCCCCACCCAACGACCAGTCCATGTGATCATCTATCCGGACACAGTAGTCCCCCAACAATACTTGATAACACTGCTAGTAACGGCTCATACAATGTGGCTATGTCCTCCCGGGCTATCGACCCATCATCAATATACACATCCTCCTCAAAAAATCTTTGCACTGCTAGGGTCCCCCACGTTCGGTCATAGCTCACCAGCTCTCCTCGAATAGGAATGTGCAGGATGCGCCATACATCCTCCAAAGTCACTGTCATCTCTCCCTATGCTAAGTGAAACGTACATGTCTCACTATGCCACCACTCTGCCAATGCTGGCTGTCACTGCAATGCAATCCACCTCGGCCTCTGTCAACCTATCGCGTCACACTTGTGTGGCGGGATGCCTCTCATGCAACTGTAAGATATGAAGATCCTCCTACACAAGTACATCAACCATCATCATCAGTTGTTTTGTTTCAAACTTTCTTAAGTTTAAACCTAGACTATCAATAGATACTTTGATCAAGTATCTTCGGGTCTCAACAGGTAAGCAATCATGGCACACCTAGACTTCAACAGACATTTATCCTAATGACCTAAGTCTCATTAGGGCTGCTATGGTTCAAAACAACTCTCACCTCATCTCTCCATCCATCCATCATTGGCATCGAGAGATTTTTGTTCAAACAAACTGGGGCATCTATTTTCCTACACAAAAATGCTATCTTGCAAACAACAACGCTAAAATCCTGACAAAAGCGCTCACTCAATTAGGAAATAGCGCTAAACTAACACTAGCGCTCCTTTGACTATACCATAGCGCTACCTCACATCAATAGCGCTCAATCAACTATTCAATAGCACTCAAACAACAATAACGCTATATTAACTACACAATAGCGCCACCTCATCACAACAACGCTAAATCAACCACCCCATAGCGCTAACAAAACCGACACGCTAAAACAGCTATGCAATAGTGCTAACCTTGACAAAAGTGCTAAAACCACTACATAATAGTGCCATAGTGGCATAATAGCACTAATTAAATTAACAATAGCGCCAAAACATAGTTTTAGCACTATTGTCTTGACTCAACTTGGACCTAGCTAAAAACATATAAAAAATGCACAAAAATAAAAAATTCAAATTCACATACCGCTGGTCCGTAGTCATCTAGCCGCTGGAATCGATGGAATCGCTCTAATCGGTGCTCTGCTATAGGAACCGACATCCTGATTGCTGCTTGCTCCTCCAAAAAATCAAAACCAGAGCTCAGATTTCACTATGGTCGCTAATAAAAATGAGCCTGTTTTCACTCCTTTCTCCCCATATAAACCCTTCGCCGTAACCCTAATTTTCCCCTGCTCACTGTCGTGGTCCCTGTACACTTCTCGAGCCTCCCATTTCTCCATTTTGTCTCTGATTTCTTCTATTTTTCACTAGTATTGCTAACTTCTTCTCTTCTACCACCCTGCCAATTTTCATTCTTTTTCGAGAGATCACCCGATTTTTCAAAAAAATTTGGCCCATCTCTCGAGGGGGCATACCACCCATTAAATTAACATTTTATGGGGCATTTCTTCACACCTATTTTTCTTTCTTTGAAACGACACAATAAACCGCACCGTCTCAAAGAGGGGCAAATGTAGTCACATAAATATGTCCATTTTATTTTATTTTTTGATCGATAAGAGGCCGAAGCCAAAAAAATTTATTAATCATTTTTAAATTTTACAACACTCCACTCGTGCGGGCGCCGGTAGGAAAGAGTGGAGGCGAGAAAACCTCCGGCCTTGCCCAAGACCGTAGTCCAGATAATCTCTACATCTATTTACACATAAGCACATATTCTGAATAATACAATGGCACCTCAGGCTAGGGTGAGCAGATGGGAAGATATTTTCTTTCCCTTACAAGCTCTTATTACAATTTTTCAATTATCACAGTTCACCTTGAACTTTGTCTTTGCATTTGAGCATTGATTGCATATAGTCATCTTTCATCCTGTTATTTGTTTAAAGATGGCCCTGCTCCTCCTGCACGGTTAGTATTCAAATTACTTGCCCAGATTGTTAGTAACATTTAGTATTCTATTTCAAATAAAATTTTATCTTCCATGCTAGGCTACTTCCTCAGCCGATTATCCTATTGGCCTGTCATCCTAGAACTTAAACAGAGAAATGTAAACAAAACATTATAAGCAATGTGATTTGACATCCTTCTATGCTGTTTCTAAATTCTTAACCTCATTTTTCTAAAATTGTAAGGTAGTCGATATAACATATTCATAAACAAAGTTTGTAGATAATGTCCCTTTAAAAAAAAAATGATCATCCAGAGTTATGAATCACCAGTTTACCACCTCTTGCTTATGTACCCGGATGCTATCCCTGATAATGGATGATATCTAGGATACAATAACAAGAGGGGGTAAATGGGATTCTGTCATGTCTGAGTCCAGCATACACACTCATCCCTGTAGATTATACTCAGAGAGGGTAATAGGGGTATATGAGTTTCATGGCAAAATTTCACCCACATCCTTGCCCAGAACCCGCAGTCTGTGGAATGTTAGATAGGCTTTCATTTATAGAAAGTTCAGCAACAAGTATCAAATGAGTATATGGTAGGGCACTTAAGCGTTACAACTGATTTTCTTAGTTCAAATAGGCCAACACATGCAGAAATTGAGGGCCTTTATTTCCTTAACATATCCCGCTCTGATTAAGTATCCACCAAAGTGAATATATACCTTTATATGAGTAAATCCTATTGCTTATAATCCTATATATGAGTATATATTCATATTAATGAATATCAAAATAGAGTATGAATATATTGGCCAATTTTCCACATTTGTGGACCTATATGAACAAAAACAATCAATAGTAACTGAAACCGATAATTTTTAGGCTAATCTTATGATGTTTATCTAAGTAAGCCATAAAATTAACAGTTAATGCATGCTATTTTAATATCATTTAAACCGACTATGTTTATCTTTAAGATTTGGCAAGATTATTATCTCCTCCGAAGTCTGTGTTTGATCCAAAGTTAACATTGTTTTACTTGATATAGTAATAAGCTAAATAACCAGTTTATGCCGAATATATGGTGACAAGGAAGGGGCAAAATTGTCACATTATCTGACCAGGAACCAAAGCCTCCTTATTTCGAGCTTGAAGAAGGGGTCACAGCTTCACCCTCGTCCAATTCCAAGCCATCTTCCTTTAGGAAGTCCTCGAACCAAGTGGGCTTTGGTGGGTTTCTCACATGAAAAAAATGTAGTAGAAAATTAACATTCCTGTTAATTGCATCACTCCTTTCCCTGGTAAAGGCCGCTTCATCCATAGTGATAATGGGGTATCTAGGTACCGACCTATTGTTTCTTATGAAGACATCATAGTCTCTTGGCCTTGGAATTGTCCAATCATTGTCAATGTTGACAAGAACCCTCTCCAAATCGCCTAAGATTGAGGCAATGAAGACCTCCTTGTAGAGAGAGCCTATGTCATCTCTATTCTTGGTGGAGGTCACCATAATAGCCAAGAACATGGCCGCCACATCAGAGTTGGCCCTGGTTCGGTCAATATTTGTGAGATAGTCCGGGCCGAGGATAGTTTCTACAACATCTATAACTAAGGTATGAGGAAAGCGGATGATGCGTTTGAGACGATCCCTGGTAATAGCTCCATCAAAGGCCATCTGCCTCTTTGAACTACTCAGTTTGATCAGGGTATCCATCTCTGGTTCTACTTCAGTCCAGGAGGTTTCGTTATCACAGAGCAATACCAATCTAGCTTGGTCCAAGAGCTTCTGAATTTTAACATGAAGGCTTGGTTTAATAGCCGTGTAGGGTAATTATGTTAATGACTGAGCTTTCACATCCTTTCTTAATTCATGCGTACCATACATCCACCTCGGGCATTTCTAATTGGCTTAATATAAATGCTAAATCTTCAAAGGATGATTCGCCTGTGGGAATATCATTTTAAGTTGCCAAACATAATTTTGGCAAATGATCTTTCAGGTTGTTGATTCAGACAACCAGTTAATGCCCTTCTCATCAGGACACTAACCAGCCATAATGGCCTAGATCTCTTTAAAATCAGATTTATAATGATGATCAGGTGCTTTTAATTAAGAGTTTGATTTTTTACAGTTGTTTATATTTAGAAATGAGTGTCCCCATCCTAAGAGCTAATGATTAACATATTCTTCGGAAGGTGAAATGTTTTATCATTTAAGCAGAGTGTATATAAATGATGACTTATCTATAATTATAAATATATAAATATATTTGTGTGTTTATAAATCTAAATTGTATATTTATATGTATGAACAACTATGTAAATATATATCCAGTTTATATGTGTAATTATATAAATTATAATATAAATATATATGAATTTTTTATATAAATATTCATATATATCCATTATATAGTATTATAGATATATCTATCTGTATATCTACATAAATTCCTATAT
The DNA here is from genome assembly GCF_030272615.1 of Cryptomeria japonica. Classification (NCBI taxonomy): domain Eukaryota; kingdom Viridiplantae; phylum Streptophyta; class Pinopsida; order Cupressales; family Cupressaceae; genus Cryptomeria; species Cryptomeria japonica. The sequence goes on from NC_081408.1 coordinate 345,639,451, forward strand.
TTTTATTTATATATATAAATATATATATGTATATATATATATGTATATGTATATATATATATATATATATATATATATATATATATATATATATATATATATATATATATATGTATGTATTTAAAAATATGTCTGTAGATATGTAATATCTGTATAATATATAACTTATATAATATTTTTATTATGTGTTTTTGTATATATATACATAATATGTATTCATATATTGAATTATATATATATATATATATATATATATATATATATATATATATATATATATATATAAAGATTGTGTATATATATACCTGTTTGTATATTTATATATGTGTATACAGTTAGTATATATATGCCTCAACCTATACAATTATTAAGTGTATGTAAATGAATTAATATGGGAGACTCTGAATGATCTAAAGCAGAGAGTGTGAAAGGTTGATTCTCATCCCTTGCCTCTAGTTTTGGGCTCAGGCTATCTCTATGTATATAATCTATCCATTTTATTTAAATGAATATTTGCTATTTATTTGATTAAAAATCCACTAGCCATCAGTTAATTAAATTAATATTTAATTAATTCATCTTCAAACATTCTTCTATTAATTAAATAAATTATTCAATTTATTTTAATTAATTAATTCAACCAAATTCACACTCAATTAAATGAATAAATCCTATTTATTCAATTTAATCCTCTTTCCTCTTTTAAATAAATTAAATAAAACATTTATTTAAATCATTATTCCCCCCCGACTTGCATTTTCCTACAAATACAAGTTGCAACCACAAATTAAAATAAATTAATTTTATTTTAATTAAAATCCTATTTTCCCTCATCCACCAAACCCACTTGCACTCCTGAACCCCCTTCTAGATTCTTCTAAACCCTTCCTAATTAACCTAATCCATCCCCTAATTATTGTCACATTCCTAAGCAACTTGGAGTCACTTCTCAAAGACTTCAAAGTCTTTGAAAAGCATTAAATGCTTTGTGTGTTCAATAATTTAACCTCTAAAGTCTTCCAAACCACTTATGGCTCTTACATGACCATCAATGGTTAATTCCACTTGCACCCATGGTTAAGGACTTTAACCCCTAACTCAACCCTCATGTGACCCATGTGTCTCTTCAAGCATTTATTGCTTTGACCATGGTTATCCCTTTAAACCTTGCACAAGAGTTTATCCATTGGATAAAAGCTTTATTCTTTGAATAAAGAATTTATTCACTCAACCCAACCTTGACCTTAACTCCCAAGTTAACCTTCAGGTCATGTCAAGCATTTAATGCTTATTCCCTCTCCTCTCAACCTATCTCATATTGACACTTGTCATCCTGGAATTGGGTTGAAAGCCTTCACATGGATTTGATATCATTCAATCCTGACCCTTGTTGAGATTACTCAATCTCAACCATCCATTGCTCCATTTTCTCTATAAATAGAGGCCATTTCTTCATAATCTAGATCCTGAAAACTTGTATGCATTTAATCTATAGTGAATTTTAGAGAGGATTTAGCATAAATCACATATATTGTCATTTTGGACTAAAATAAGTCTTAGTTCATTTCATAGCATCTCATATCTAGCTTATTTTACACTTGCATAGCATAAGTTATAAGCATTTTCAATCTTGAACCTCCATAAGCATCCATAGTGCAAAAAGCTGCTGAGAGCTACATTAATTTGGAACTTGGAGAGGAGAGGAACAAAGGAGAAGGAGCTAAGAGCATGTTAAAAGGCATTTGGAGATGCCTTGTTGTATTTACTTTCATAGTTAAATATTTTATCATGTTTTTAGTGTCTCTTTTGATACGCCTGCTTAGATTAGTTTTTGGTTGATTAACACTAATGGTTTCTTTGGTTTTTGTGTGTTATACAACCACAGGTTTTAGTCTAACCTTGTCCATTTTGCAGAGCATCACAAAGTAAAACTAACAGGAAACTTTGATGACAATCTAATACACATCATTGTTGAACTTATCTCTGTCTCATATAACCCTATGTTGGCTAGGACCCACCATAATTAGAAGATCCTAGTTACTACTGTCCTAAACCTTGCATTGACTGTCACAATTTGACAGTGAGTTGAGTTAGTCCATTAGCGAGATTGGGAAAGAGTTTGGTATTGAGTTTGGTGTTGGTGGAAGTTTTAAGGAGGTACACTATGGCATGGAATGACTCTTCTTGTCCCTCATGTGAATGTGCTCCTCTTGAAGCACTACGGCATGGATGACCCTTCCTTCCATTTACTACACCCTATTTTCTAACCCACACCTCATAACCTTTATCTCACTTCCTATCATTATTACCTTCCATCTACCTTTCATATCCCCTCTCTTAACCTCCTTCACTTTCCTACAATCTATCCTAAACCTTAACCTCATACACATTTACTTTTACTTCACCTACCTAACCCCATTCTATCCTTCACATCCTTTTATCTCCCCCATTCACTTTCCTACCTTCCAAACCCCTAACATATCCTAACTTACTCTTTCACAATTATATCCTTCATCACTTACCTCCCTATCTTATCCTAACCCACACCTCATAACCTTATACCTCTCAGCTTCCATTTTATACCACCTTCCTATCACGGTAGACTTATCCTTCCTTCCAAAACATCGACAAAAAATGACACTCAATCACTACACATTGGTCTCACGGTCCTGCAGCAGGGAGTATCTACCATAGCCATATATACCAACATCCATACCCAAGGTAAGCTCGTCAGCTAGAGCCTACATTCAGGCCACTTCCAGCAGATGTCGGATACAAGAGTGGCACAATCAAATGGGGTACAATGGCTTACACGAAGATGCCTTTTGGTTTGTCCAATGTTGGGGAAAATTTTCAAAAGGATGTGTATATGGCTTTCCAGGGGTTAATGTAAAAAATAGTGTTGGTTTATTTATATGATATCATTATTTTTTCCAAGGATGCAAAGGAAAAAAATTCTCATTTGAGGCGATTTTTTGATAGATGTAGGGAATATAGTGTGTAACTTAACCCAAAGAAGTGAATTTTTGATGTACATGATGGTAAGTTGCTTATTCATGTGGTCTCTAAGCATGGTGTCACCATTGATCCTAAAAGAGTAAGTGCTATATTGTCTTTACCTCTACTAGCTCATAAGAATCACTTACAAAGTTTCCTTGGTATAATCAATTTTTTTAGAATGTTTATACAAGATATTGTTGATTTATTGAAGCCTCTAACATGTATGTTAAAGAAAAATATGCCTTTCAATTGGACCAAATAAGGGAAAATAAGTTTTTCAAGAGCATAATTAGTATCAACACCTAACTTGATTAATCCTAATTTTTCTAAGGATTTTATTTTGTATGCATATGAAAATATTGACACTATATCAATTATGTTTGTATAGAAAAGTGGTGAAGGGTTGGAGTAGCCAAAAGTAGTTTTTAGCCAAGGACTTAAGGGCTATGAAGAAAGGTATACTTCTATTGAAAAACATGTCCTTGCTATTATTAGGATCCTTACAAAGTTTATGCATCTAATTTCAAACAATAAGGTTTGTTTGGTGGTTGCTCATCCAAGTGTCAAAGAGTTCTTGCTAAGTAAGGATTTGGATGACAAAATAATTGGTTAGATGACCAAAGTAATGGAGTATGATGTTGAAATTAAGGGGACTAGGTTGGTAAGGGGAAACGGTTTGTTTTAACAACTTGTTGATGGATCAAATAATAGTGAAGTAATTGAGGAAGAGGTCATCCTAATCTTCCAAAATTAGTCCCAAGTAGATGCACTTACTTTTTCTTTGAGCTAGGTGCAATATACGCTTCATTTCTTGCAAACTGGTGAGTGTCCTGTAGGAATGGATAAAGGAGAAAGAAGTTATTATAGGATATAATCTATTCCTTATGTGATTTTGAATGGTATTCTCTTCAAAAAGGATCTCAATGGTGTTTTTCTTAGATGTATTGAGGCTGATCAGATTAATAAGATTTTGCATGAGTTTCATGAAGGAGCTAGTGGTGGACATTTTTCACCAAGAGTAACAAAACTTAAGATCACAAGGACAATTTATTATTGGCCTAGTTTGTTCAAAGATGTGCAATCATGGGAAATAAAATGTAAAGAGTGTTCCATGTTTGTAGGAAAACAAAGGTCAACATCCCTTCCTTTACAATCTATTTAAGTCGAACAACCTTTATGAAGTGGGGTTTATACTTTATTGGAGTAATAAATTCACCTTCAAGTGCTAGCCATATCTGGGTTCTCACAACCACTGATTATTTTATCAAATGGAAAATGAATATAACGCTTAAAGAGGCAAATGAAACTATTGTTCTAAACTTCTATGAAGACGTCATCATGAGGTTTGGTGTTCTTGAATCTATTGTTTTGGATAATTCTTTGGCTTTATTAATAACAATAAAAACTAATTGGGTTGTTAGGAATGGTTTTTACTTGAATACTTCGTCTAACTACTATCCTCAAGGCAATGGCCAAGAAAAGTCCACAAATAAGAACCTTAGCAGGAACATTGAGTAAACCATTTAGGACATTCAAAGGGCATGTCATACCAAACTAAAATCAACACTATGGGCTTATAGAATAACTCCAAAATGGTCTACATGATATTCTCCTTACATGTTGGTAAATGGAAAGGAGGCAAGGTTGCCTATCTCACTTGAACTTTTATTTCTTGATCAGGAACAACCAATGGTAGCAAGGTTGGCATAGTTGGTTGAGTTAGAAGAAACAAAAAATGAGGCTACGACGAAGATGAAGCTACATCAAGCACATGTCAATAAATATTTTGACAAAAGAGAAACCCTTAAGCATTTCAGAGAAGGTGTTGTGGTTTTGAAATGTGATAATTTAAGAGAAAACTTGGAAGGCATTCCAAATTTGATACATTTTTATTAGACCATACATAATTTTTGAGAGCAAGTAGCACAATGCTTTCTAGCTGTCCAAGATGGATGAAGAAATTGAGACAATCCCAGTCAATGGGATTCACCTCAAACACTTCTTTTGAAGTATAATTAGTCCTTTGTACATATTAGGATAGGTTTTTAGGAATCTAATAAGTGTTGTAGCATATAGTTTGTCATATTTTCTTTCCTCCAAGTGTCGAGGCACATTATTTTCAGTTTGAGTAAGTTGTAATGTTGTTTTATGTTAAGTTTTGTTGTTATTTAGAAGTCCTAACAACAGTTTCTAGGTTTGATTTTGAGTTGTTGCAATTCTTTGTGATTCTATAGACCAATGGATGTATAAGAGCAACCGGTCTTAGAGTTTTCGTAGGAAATTTTTTCCAAAGGTTGCCAAATATGTTATCATTTTTTGGTCTCATTTGCACAAAATGCATATTTTTTCTAGTTTCTTAATGTCTCATAGTCTTATGTATTTATTTCATATTTTTGGACAATGTTCTCATGTTCTCCTCATTACAATCTTCTCCTTGTGGTGTTCATAATTTAGGGAAATTTTTTCACCTAGTCTAATTATGCGAAAGGCCATGTTGAGCCCCTTGGAGGTGATGGTGTTCCCAGTTGATTGCTTGATTATATCTATAAAGTAGTTATCTTCAATGATGAAGACTATCAGATCAACTTGGACAATGAACAATATACAATGGCTTATTCTCCTTTGCACTTTAGGCTTTGCTAGACCTAGTGGGTATTCCTTACTTTGATATTTGAAATGTTTCGTCTCTATACAATGATATACTAATTAGAGAATAATGTTCTCACACTTGTATTAAGTTTTGAATGGATTCTACTTTAGTTTAGCTAAATCCTTACTATTTATCTTGCTCAACACCTTGAGAACATGGAGCAACTTGAACACACAAAAAAACAACAACTAAAAATGTTTGTTTTCTAATATTAGGGTTTAAGAATCTAGGTTTTGAATCAAGACAATATTCTTAGATTGGTGCCTATCCAGGGTAACAGAGTCAAACCCTACATGTAAGAGCCTTCTTATGACAACAAAATTTCATATTTGGAGTACCGATAACAATAATAATACTGTTTTACAACAATATGTCCAAGAAAGGGTATTATTTGCAACTCTTATTAATGATCCTTTAACACAACATACTCTCCCTCGCATTTCAATTAAAGCATGTTTAATCTATTACTTGAATAGAAGTAGTAAATCAAATATTACCATATAGAAAATGTATATTAATACACTCACAGACCCTTAACATCTTCACTTAAAATGAAAATTCTCACATTCAAGGAGACAATAAAAAATACTACACAAAACAAGTTTTTTTTCATATAAGCTTCAATCTGAATAGAAAATTCAAACAAAATACAAATAACTCACATGCAACATATAAGCCACAACACTAAACTGCACTTCTCTTATTTAATATTCTCCATGATCACAAAAATTTACATAGATCCAATTTGATTACTATATGAATCAGATATTCAAAATAGTTCAGATCCTTTACAATATTACAATTTCCCCATTTTATAGGAAAAGTGCAAAATATGTCAGCCTAAGACCTAATAACAACTTTTTACAATATTTTGACTTTTACATTGCAAAATAGACTTGGTAACTTGTGTCCACTACAAAATTTAATCTGTTCATTGAAAATATGTAGCTTGATCACATGATTGCTGATGAAGAGCTCTAATCTTGATGCTTGATCCATTTACATAGGCCAAAAATGTTGCAATTCTTGATAGTTGCAAAATCCTTGGTCATCTTTGCAAGATTTGAGTCCAAATGAAATCTATTGACCAGTTGAAATGCAAGTGCATCAATCAATTTTATATATATCTTCCCAAGCTCCATACAACATATCATTAGGCCATTGAAATTTTAAAACTTCAACAATTTTCTCATTATCATTGTTATATTGGGCATCTAGGATTGCCCTTGATTCTTCTTTGATATTGTCACACAACTTCTCCAATAAAATCCTCATCTGAGATTGAATTTAATAAACCTATATTCAATTCTCCAACCACACGTACCAAAGATGCAACCTTAGGGCCACTGAATTTTGACTTCCAATGATCTATGGTTTTAGCTTGGCCCTTCTCATCCTTGAAGATTGACACTATTTTGACCTTAATTTGATCCATTTCTATCACCTTTTCTCTCAACTACTTTTCCAACTTCATCATGTATGAAACAACATCAAGTGATGCCCCAATCACCTCATACTCTTTGCAACTCAAGTGGTTTGTTAGTATCATGCCTAACTAACTTAACATTTGTTTTGTTGTGGCGTTTCTTGGCATCCATTTGTAAATGATATCTTGTAGACTTATTGAATCTTGTTCATGCTTCACAAAGGGGTGGTTAAGATCTACAATTTATTTATATACATTATCCACCTTTCCATTGGTTTTAGCTAAATGATGGTTAACTAAATCTAAGACTATCTTACTGTATGCTTGCATTTTATCCCCCTTCAATGCCTGCACTTGATCTTTTAGCTCTATTATCTCTACAAGCAAGACATATTTATCAAATGGGAATGCCTCTCCTAAATGGCTTGTGGTTATAGGAATATGGGTGATTGAAGATGCTTTTGTTAGTCCCAATCGGTGCTGAGAGGGGAGGGGTGAATCAACACTTGATCAAATTTTCACAATTAAACTTTTAACTTAAATATGCATTCATCTAATATTCAACAATATACTTAATCACTGAAGTAAAATATGCAAGCATGAAAATTTGATAGTGACACCAAGAAGTTATCTTGTGGAAACCCAAATGGGAGAAAACCACGGTGTGAATAGGAACTCACAAAATTTGTACTCTTTTGAAGTACTCCCGGTGAGGAGCCATCCCTGTTAGGAGATTACAAATACACTGTTAGGTGCCACCCGGTAAAGGGATTTTGTTCAAGGCCAGTTAGTGCCCTTACCCTGTTAAAGGTAGTTTGGTTAAAATACTTAAGAACATCAATTAAGATGTCACCAGTTAAGGGATTTTACAAAAGGGACATGTTAAAGTCCACCCGGTTAAGGGATTTATCTTACAATGGTTAGAAAGAAACAAATAGATGATCTGCTGAATTAGTTATTGATAGCTTGATCAGATCTCAATATGCATCACACTTAATCCACACCAGTTGTGTCTTCTCTACACAACACCGGTTTTCTTCTTACACCTTTGACTCTTCACTTAGTCGGTCACCTGTCCCTCGGCACTGCACTCTGTCGATCCTCTAACCTTCGGCTTTGCACTCTATCGGTCCTCTGACCTTCGACTCTGCACTCTACCGGTTCTCTATCCTTCGGCTCTGCACTAACTCGATCTACCTCAAATACACTCTGCTCTGCTAAAACCTCTTAGCACTTCCTCTCTCTTTGCTCTTCACTTTGGATCACCTTCAACAATATCTGCTTGTTGCAAATTTCACGATCAAATCTTTCTGAATGAACTCAAGAACACTTTATACATTTTTTGCCGACACTTTCAGGTGTTCCCTCAATCAAAGCAATCATGGATTTCAGAAGATTTCAAATTCAAAATCTCCCACTCTTTCTCTGCGCGCCTTACAACAATTCCGCCAAGTGTTCAACAAATTCTGCCACCGCATCTCCCAAAGATAGTAACTTCCGGATCGTGTTCAGTTAATTAAGTGCAAACCAAAAAATCCACAGGCAATCATGCTTGACTACATGATAACTGAAGTTGACCTTACCAACCATGAGATTTGGTGTAGATACAAGCTCACCAACTCATCTTTTGCCACCACAACAGAATAATCGATCACCGCTCCGAGATTTATGGTGGTCACCTATCTTCCTTCTGTCATACCAATGTACCGGTATGCCACTGCACTTCTATATTACCAGTTCATCCTTTGATTGCTGGTTTTTTGTGATAGCATCAAGTCTCTTCCCCTATTTACCAATGAGGTTCCGGTTTGCATACAACCTCAAGTTTTCTTGCCTAAGTCACCTTTTGTGACTTCATTATCATTAGAGTGACCGATCCTCTTGAATGACAAACCGGTTGGCTTAGTCTATCTTTCCTTGAGCTGATTGAACTTTTGGTCATTTGTTACCAATGTTGTTTCCATGTGTTTGTAAGTCATCACCTTTTCTTAATGGGAAAACATCACTCTACCGATACCACTACACCGGTTAGTGTCTTCACCAGTTAGTCTTAGACATCAATGACAAATCTTAGCGCATATACTGGTTCTCTGGATTGACCGGTTTTGTCAATGCCAACTGTATATGGTGAAAATGGATAGCAATAAACAACAATATTGAAAGACTAAAATGGATTCAACCACCAAACCCTAGCCTAACAATGAACAAAGATCCACCATAACATATGAAGATAACCTAAGACAATGCAAATAACTCAAAAATCACAAAGATTATACCATCACATGTCCACTAGGGTTTTGATCTCCATTCTTCCTATCTCCATTGATCTTGTTTGATATGCTTGCTCTCAGATTTTTGTATGCACAAGAGCTCAACAAAGAACGGAATGTGGTTGCAAGTAGAATTGTAGTGTAGTCAATTGATCCAGTAGTTAGGGTTTGATAATGAAGAAAGCATCTCCTTAAATAGAAGACACAATAGAAAATGGAGGGTTAAGATTGAGAGGTGTAAAAAGGAGGTCGGCTAGGATTAGAGGGTAGGTATAAGAAATACCAAAATAATGAAAGAGGTAGGTGGTGTAGGAATTAAGAGATGAATGACATGTGTCATGTAGAAAAAGATAATGAATTAATTAAATAAATAAAGATTTATTTAATTAATAGAAGAAGTAGGACAATTAAATAAATAAAATATTTATTTAATTTAGGAAAGGGATAATTTAAATAAATAAATGTATTTATTTAAATGAGAAATAAGGCTAGAAGAGGATAAATGAATTAATTAAATAAATAAAGATTTATTTAATTAATAGAAGAATTAGGCTTAGATAATTAAATAAATAAAATATTTATTTAATTAGACATGACAATTTTGAGTGTCTACATTTTGCCCCTCTTTGAGACAATGCGGCTTGTCGCGTTGTTTCAAAGAAGACAAGATGAACTGATACAGAGTTGCCCCAGGATGGGAATGATATGCCCCCTCGAGAGATTGGATGAAAAAGTCTGGAAAGATTGCGGACAATCTCTCGATAAGAAAGATGAAATAGAATGGACTGATTGGATAAAGTGACAAAGTCACGGGATGAGGAAGACTGACTCGGGAAATGAAAGGCAGGGCTAGGGTAGGCTATAAGATAGACCACGGGCAAAAGACATCCTCATTGTCATCCACACCCATAGAAGATCACAGTGCAGAGCAAGAAAAGAGCAGCAGCAGTCAGCAGCGATGGCATTCGTTCATAGATTCGACTGTGTCCGCCGATTCCAGCGACCAGCCGATGCAGGAGAGCCGGTAAGTACCCGAAAACCTCCTCGTACTTTCACGCATTTCGAGGTTTGTCATTAATGCATGTTTAGGAGCAATAAATGCGCTAGGAATAGGATAGTGTAGAAGTGCAAAAACGCGCAACCGCGTCTGTGTCAGCGCCAGGCGCGTTTGTGTCCAACAGGCGCGTCTGTGTCGGGTCCAGGCGCGTCTGTGCCTGGAACCGCGTTTGTGTTGAATGCGGACGCGTTTGTGAAATGCAGAGGCGTCTGTGATTTTTAGTAGCGTTTATGTCATGCAGGGACGTCTGTGTTCCCTGGTCGCGTTTGTGTCTGGCATAGGCACGTTTGTGTTCAGAAAGCGCGTCTGTGTTGCAGAGGCGCGTTTATGCAGTCTATAAGCGCGTTTATGAGTTAAAAGCGCGTGTGTGTTGAAACAGTGCGTTTGTGTGTTTAAATGCATGGTTTTAGTCCTGTAGGTCAAATCGGCAGTTCTGTGATGAACATACGCTGTCGATTGGATAAGCTGCTGAGAGGATACACTCAAGCAGGTCCTCTAGGAAGATTAGGATAGATCAAGGCACTTTGTGATGAACAGGGAGCACCAGGATAGGTAGCACTTTGTGATGAACAGGGAGTGCGAATGTGAGTGACACTTTGTGATGAACAGGGAATGTCACACACGTAGTACTTTGTGATGAACAGTGAGCACTACTAGGATAAATAGCAACACTTTGTGATGAACAGTGAGTGTCACTAGGGTAGATAGCCATATGCATTTGGGTAGCGAGTAGCATTTTGTGATAAACAGTGAATGCCACGATAACTGACAAGATTGATTTGCTTGACTGCAGGAGTATTTGCCGATGTTGGAGTCACGGGAGAGATTCCCGTCGACACAGAGACTGCGACCAGAGTTGTCTATCCAGGACATGATTTCCGTTGAGGAGATGGGTCTCACACATATGCTCTATGTGCCCGAGTTTCGGGCAAACATGGGGTTGCTGACTGCGTTGGCCGAGAGATGGCACTCAGAGACATGCACGTTTCACCTGCCGATGGGTGAGATGACAGTGACACTGGAGGATGTATACAGGATATTACATGTTCCTATTGATGGAGAGTTGATCCCCTACGACCGTGACGGTGACAGGGAGGCCTTGAGACGGGTCTTTCAGGATCCTGAGTTGGAGATGCGAGCAGGTCATGTAGCCTGGGACACCATGACTGCCACAGGATTAGCATTGCCGGCAGTTGTTGGGGGAGTTATCAGTGGATACTTGTGTCCAGACAGGGCCACATGAGGATTGGCAGTGGGCTGGGGAGGGGCCTTGGAGACGCTGATGGCAGAGCACACTAGGTATGCATGGGGGCCATGTGTCCTAGCACATTTGTATTATGAGCTGCATCAGTTTGTATACCATGGATCAGTGGGGTTGGGCTGCGGTGTGACTCTCTTGCAGGTGTGGGCCTATGAGCACCTTCCCATCACATGACCTATTCATTTCAGAGGCAGAGGATAGGGACAGAGTTTTGTGCACCTATATGCGATGATTACATCCCAGCCTCGGATTGGGAGATTGGAGCACTGGAGGAGAGTCATTGATGACATTGACATGGTGATCTGGAGGCCGTACCTGGGGTGCGAGGAGTGGGAGGACGATGCACTGGAGCTGCCCTACACCTTCCGGAGCAGGTACCTGATTGGGCGGACGCCCTACATATTAGAGAGACAGCTGGTGGATAGGGTATGCAGGCAGTATGGCAGGATTCAGAGGATGCCGCGAGGCTCGGGCATGTATGCCCGTACGGTCAGAGATCAGGTGCAGTTTGGCCCACTGCTATCCTATGATCAGGCAGTTATGCAGCTAGCGGAGATGATGCCGATGCCCTAGGACATGTGGCCAGAGGTAGATGATGCAGGGATGGACGCAGAGTACTCTGCGTACTGGGCAGAGCATCCCTTTCCTAGATTGACAGATCCAACCGAGCCAGTGGATGGAGATGGTGGAGGGGAGGATGATGATGGAGGAGGGGATGGAGGTAGGGGCCGGCGGAGGCGGAGGGGAGTGGTGGGAGAGAGACGGGTAGCACCTCGGAGGGAGGGAGGACAGGAAAGAGCAGCTCCAGTGGTGAGAGGACGGGGTGGACTGCCCCTACAGGTGCCAGCAGCACAGGGTCCCAGAGAGGGACAGAGACAGGTGCAGCCAGAGGGACAGAGACAGGTACAGCCACAGGTACCTATACAGGCACAGGGACAGGTGCAGGCAGAGGCACAGGGACAGGCACCTGTAGAGGAGGAGCCACAGGCAGGGACGGAGAGCGGAGACTCTGAGGAGGATGAGGTGCTTAGGCTGCGGGAGATCTGCCAGGGCCAGGCAGATGAGATTGAGGATTTGGTTCGAGAGAGGAACCACCTCAGGATCAGGGTCCGAGATACAGAGCGGGAGAGGGATCAGGCCATCCAGAGATATACCGAGGCCGAGACAGATCTGAGGGCAGGTAGGCGGGCAGCAGAGGATGCAGGGGCAGGCTACGCCTATGTTTTGCGAGCCGGAGAGGAGATCGCCTACTGGAGGGATCTATATTATGCAGCCGTGCCAGCAGAGCAGCGGGCTAGAAGCTTCCAGAGATCGTCGCGCACAGCGACGGCTACGGGAGGGAGCCGCAGGAGACAGGCATCCAGCGGTGGGGTTATGGGGCCTCCACCACCACCAGAGGGACAGGGGGATCCTGGGGCGGGTCCATCTATAGCTCAGACTCCGTCGAGGCGAGGCGGCTCCGAGGGAGGGAGTTCCTCATAGCTATAGTGGGCTCCCATTGTATCAGTATATGTACCATTATTGTATTGTAGACACCTGCGGGTGATTCTTTTGTAGCCATATGATTCTTTTGACATCATTGTATTATGACACATTTGATTATATATGAGAGATGATTCATTTTTTGCGGCAGCTATATGCATGTGTACCTTATGTGATGAAATGTTCTTATGTGATGTTTATGATATGGATGCAAATATGTATATGATGCAATGCAATATATTTTTTTTTGTTCTTTTATGTTGTATATGTGATGCAAATGAATATGATAATGCAAATGATTACTTACATAATGAAAATGTGAAATGTGTTAACATGTGTTGTATGCAGGATGTGATGCAGTGGTAATATCTATATGTATGTATGAAATGCTTATATGTGGTGATGCAGGTGCAACTATATGAAATGCAAATGTTTTTTGGTGTGTCATTATACTCAGTCATGTGATAGCGGGCTACGCGGACTCGAGAAGGACAATGGAAGTCAATCAAGAAAGGGGGATGGAAGACAGAAGATATGAACGTGAAAGAGCTTCTTGTGCGTTATCATCATTGAGCTTTATTATGGCAGAATAGGTTATGACAATCAAGGCATATGTTTGACCCAGAAAGTCATTGTACCTGTTTGCATGGAGATAAGACAGTCACAAACAAGGAATGCCCCAGTTCATACTAGACTCACAGTGTCCTCATATCCTTGGACAAGTCATAACATTACTAAAAGACAATCCACAGACAGCAAATGCAAATAGGTGACGATACCCCATCCTCGCCTTTCTAGTCAAAGACATCCTGGAGATAGAATCTCTAGTCAAAGACATCCTGGAAAAGCTAAAAGACATGTCACCAAAAAGATAAAACCAAAAGAAAACCAAGACTCGACACCAACATCCACTGTAGTCCTCAAGTTTAATGTCTCTTGTCACTTGTATAAGTCAAATTTTGATTGTGGTCACAATGTTCACTTTCACAAAAAGGATAGATAGCACTGAACCATATGTTGTCTGAGTCTGTTGAAAGATTTGATTTTGTTGAAGCCCATTGTTGCTACTGTGTCTCATTTGAAACTGACTGAATCCATGAAACTGATACTTTATTGCGGAGAAGGCGAAACTTTATTGCGGATTTGCGATGCAAATGTTGTTTTATTGCGGATTGCGCGCGGATAGACTGAAGAAAACTGTACTCCTCGAAACATGTGATGTTCTCAGTTCCACACCCATTACTAGACGTAGGAATTGGCCGTAGTCACAGATAGGATCTGATTTATTATGGATGGAAAAGGGAGTGAAAGGGGGAGGGTTATGGATGGCTAACCAATCTTGGGTAGATCAATAACAAGCCATGATGGGAATGGGCAAGTTTATTGTGAGCGAATAAGTTGTGAGTGTGTGCAAAGTGAAAGATGAAAGAGAATCCTGAAGGAGGGAGGAGCAAAGTCCCTACGCATGGCGCTGGTGACCCAGTTTTCACCATGGTACTTGCCTAGGGCGCCACCGAAGTGGTTTTCACCGTTGGACGAAATTATTTTTCTTTACTTTTCTCGATTTTTCAATTTTTTTTGTTGTCACAAGGCGCCTGTTTGCCAGGTTTTCACCAAGTAACGATTTTTTTGTTTTATAATTTTTTTTGTATTTTTGCATTAGGATACTCAAAAAGAGCTATGTGTGGAACCTGCGAAGGTGCATGCTATTGATAGGATCCTCCAAAGATTCCCCTTCTGTAGTTGAGAGCTGATATGCCCCAGATCCATATACTGCTGTGATGATGTAAGGACCAAGCCAGTTGGGTTCAAATTTGCCCTTCTTTTCTCTATCTTGCTGATTCTTGGGGTTCTCTCTGAGGACTAAGTCACCTACCTCAAATGTGCGAGGCTTGACCTTGTGATTGTAACTGCGACTCATTCGTTGTTGGTAAGCCTTGAGATGATTAAAAGCAGTGTGTCGTCGTTCCTCCAACAGTTCTAGTTCTTGTAAGCGAGAGACCCTGTAGTCTTCATCATTGATTATGTTTCTCAAGGAGACCCGTAAAGAAGGCAACTCGACCTCAATAGGCAAGATGGCTTCAGCACCGTAGACAAGTGAGTAAGGTGTAGCTCCTGTAGGTGTGCGGACACTGGTACGATAGGCCCAAAGTGCGGGATTGAGTTGGACATGCCAGTTACGGCCAGCGTCGTCGACTGTCTTTTTAAGTATTTTGAGAATTGTTTTGTTAGACGCCTTAGCTTGGCCATTACCTTGGGGGTAATATGGTGTGGAGAAACGATGAGAGATATGGAAGCGCTCACAGAGTTCACGAACATCCTGGTTCTTGAAAGGACGCCCGTTATCGGTAATAATGGAAGTAGGAATCCCGTATCGGCAAATGATGTAGTTCAGGATGAAAGTAGCGATTTGTTTCCCAGTAACTTGTGTGAGAGGCACAGCTTCAATCCACTTTGTAAAATACTCTGTGGCTGTGATAATGAATTTATGTCCATTGGAAGAAGGAGGGTGAATCTTGCCTATGAGATCGAGTCCCCACTGACAAAAGGGCCAAGGAGATGCAAGTGGCTGTAGTTCCTGTGCTGGTGCATGTATGAGGTCTCCATGAATTTGACACTGCTTACACCTCTTGACAAACTGATATGCATCTTTTTCTATAGTAGGCCAGTAGTATCCAGTCCTGATGAGTTTCTTGGCCAAGGTAGGACCACTAGTATGCAGACCACATATCCCTTCGTGCACTTCTCGTAACGCAATCTGAGCTTCGTCACTCTCTAAACATCTAAGGAGGGTGCCATCTAGACCTCGTCGGTATAGGATATCAGCTAGGATAACGTATCGGGAGGATTGGCGGATGAAAGTGCGGCGTTGGTTGTTCGATAAATCGGGAGGTAAGATGTTGTCGCGAAGGTATGTGAATATGGAACCATATAACTGGGATTCAGGACCAACAACACATATCATTTCCATAGGAGTGATCTCATATGACGGAACCAGCAGGTTGTCCACCAGGAACTCATAGCAGGTCTCATTTTGCGGTAGGTCAATGAGCGAAGCAATTGTAGCCATGGCATCAGCAGCACGATTCTGTTCTCTTGGTATCTGCTCAAACTCTATCTTTGCAAAGTGCTATTTCAGATTATCTACCAGTTGTTTGTAAGGCATTAGCTTTTCATCTTTTGTTTGATAATCATCAGTTGTTTGACGGATGACAAGTTGAGAATCGCCAAAAACACGAAGTTCCTGGATCTTCCACTGAACTGCAATTCTTAACCCCGTTGTTAATGCCTCGTATTCCGCTATATTGTTGGTACAAGGAAATGATAAGCGGTATTACTTTGGTATAGAATCGCCTTGGGGAGTTATAAAGAGTATACCCGCTCCTGCCCCATGTTGTGTGTATGAGCCATCAAAGTATAGTTGCCATGGCTTTGCAGGTGATATTGTTAGAATGGACTCATCTGAAAATTCTGACTGTAGAGGAACATCATCTATCATGGGAGCATCTGCCAGTTGATCTGCAATGGCTTGTCCTTTTATGGCTTTTCTGTCCACATATTCAATGTCGAATTCACTCAAAATCATTACCCACTTGGCCAGTCGCCCAGTAAGTGTAGCTTTGTTGAGCAGATATTTTAGTGGATCAATTCTGACAATCAACTTGGTCTTGTGAGTAAGCATGTAATGTCGTAATTTTTGTGAAGCGAAGACCACAGCAAGACATGCACGCTCAATTGGTGTGTAGTTCAGCTCATATCCCACCAATGTGCGACTGATATAGTAGACTGCTTTTTCCTTGCCGTCAGGTATTTGCTGTGCTAGGAGTGCCCCCAGTGCTGTCGGAGTAGCTGATATGTAAAGTAGCAATGGTTGATCTTGAATTGGTGGCATCAAAACTGGCGGGTTCAAAAGATAGTCTTTAAGTGCCTGAAAAGCCTGTTGACAGTTCTCATCCCATTTGAACTTAATGTTTTTGTGTAGTAGGTGCTGGAAAGGATTGCACTTATCTGCAAGTTGTGCTATGAATTTTCGTATGGACTGGAGTCTCCCTTGTAAAGACCAAAGTTGACTGATATTCTTGGGTGGCGGCATGTCCAAGATAGCCTTGACTTTTGCTGGATCCGCTTCTATTCCTCTTTTAGACACAATGAATCCTAGGAGCTTCCCGGAGGTTAGTCCAAAGACACATTTCTTTGGATTTAATCTTACCTTGTATTTTTCCAGCCTATCAAAAGCAACTGAAAGTATGTCCAAGTGTGTATTTCTATCTATTGATTTAACCAAAAGGTCGTCAACATAATCTTCCACCGTTACATGCATGAGATCATGGAAGATAGTAGTCATGGCTCGTTGATACGTGGCACCTGCATTTTTCAGCCCAAAGGGCATGACATTCCAGCAGAAGGTTCCCCATGGACAAGTGAATGATGTTTTATGTTGATCTTCAGGTGCAATCTTGATCTGATTATATCCAGAAAATCCGTCCATTAAAGATAACATCTCATGGCCTGCTGTGAGATCAACAATTAAATCAATGTTTGGTAATGGGAAATCGTCCTTCGGACAAGCCTTGTTGATATCCCTGAAGTCTGTACATATTCGGATGCTGCGATCTGGTTTGCTAACAGGTACTAAGTTGGAAATCCATTCGGGATAATCAATTGGGCGTATGAATCCGACATCTAGTAATTTCTCCAGCTCTGCCTTGACTAGCAATGCCACCTGTGGATGCATTTTCCTCAATTTCTGTTTTACTGGTTTTGCCCCCGGTTTGACTGTTAAATGATGCATTACTAAGTCGGGGTCTAGTCCAGGCATATCAGCATAAGACCATGCGAAGTTGACTTGTCGTTCCTTAAAGAAGCTTATGAACCTTGCTTTCTCGGCCTCTGTCAATGATTGAGCCAAAAATATGTTGTGTGGAACCTCTGCTGTACCAATGTTTGTCTTTATAGTCTCCTCTACCAACATGGATGATTTTTCCTCGTATGATGCTGGGAGAATGTCAAGCCTTCCATCTTCGGGCGCCTCAGAGAGGTTTTCACCCTCAGATACGTCCTTTCTTTTTACTTTTTTAGAGTCAGAGAGCGCCACAGTGTGGTTTTCGCCATAAGACCCTTGTTTTGTCTTTATTTTCACATTTTTGCGACTAGAAGGCCCGACACCCTCACCAAAGTATGCCATGTTATTTAGCTCTATGGCGTATCCTGCTTTATGGTCTCCAAGAGGAAGATCATCACGAATGCCAAGATAATCAACAATAGCTTCGTCATTTTGAAATGTATCAATCTGTGGTGGTCCATCCTGATCCCAGTCAATGAGTTGGGGGTGAACGAGGGGAAGATCTTTAGTGTTTTTAGAGTCCGCAAGGCTAATAGTGAAGATGTGGTTATATTCAAGTATGTCAAGGTAGTCATCGAGGTCGTCAATGGCACTCTCCTCATCAGTGTCGATCGTGAGTGAGTCCAAATTATCATCACTAGTAGCACCCTCAGGGACAGGTGTCCTCATCCTATGTGATCCTGACCTAGGGCCTTGAAACGAAGCTTGTGCGGGATCCTTATAGGTCGGTTCTTGACCAACTCTGAATTTCTTGTAAAACTCCTCCTCCTCTGTAGGTTCATCTGGCTCTCTAAATGTCTCATTGAGTTCATAGTCACTGGAGGATTTGTCTGAACCCCATTCCCACTCATTGGAGTCTGTGGAATGATTATCCTCTTGCTGAACTTCAGCCACTTTGACTCGCCATATCTGTTTTGTTCTCTTGTTTTGAATCTTGGGATTTAGAAAACCAAGCCCCTTAGAGCGTTCCCTTCTTGTAGTTAGCTCAGGTTGTAGAGGCTCCATGACACCTTCTTTGCGTAGTCCGAGAGGACTTTTTCCATCATACCCGAATTTCTGCAGAATTTTGAAACCTTTACCATAGTTTTCACAGGGTATTATAATTTGATCATGTGTATCATCTTCAGCGTCCTTATATAGCATTTTATATAAACTTTCTTCCTCTAGTTCGCCCCATTTTTGAAAGATGGTAGGATCCCATTTGAGGAGCATGATGGAGATTTGCTTATTAGGATGTGGTCTCCCATATTCCTTGGGGGAGTTCATGACTTGTCGTAAGAACATTGTTTGATTCAGAGTGTATTCTCCCATGCCTTTGTCTTGAAACTTGGCTCTAAGTTCACCTTGTTTGGATGTCGAGGGCTTTAATGACTCAGGATCAATATATGCTGAAGAAGGAGTAGCCTCACGATTGCTGGGAATGATAATCTCAGTATGTGATCTCAAGTTATTGCAATATATGAATGGATTTGGATCACCATTGACCGTTACCTCGACTCCATTATGAGGAAATTTTATGCACTGATGGTACGTTGATGGGACTGCTCTCATTTCATGAATCCACGGACGTCCTAGCAATATGTTATATGTGAGGTCTAAATCCAGGACTTGACAAATCACGTCCTTTGTGACTGGCCCTATTCTTAGTGGTAAGATGACTGTGCCCTTGGACGAACGCTCTTCATCATCATAAGCCTTAATAGTGATTTGGTTTGTAGAATTCACAGCTTTGTCAGAATATCCCAATTGTCTGATGGTGCTCAATGTACAAATATTAAGACCTGCTCCTCCATCTATCAGGACTCGTTTTATTCGGTGTTTATGTATGAAGGCTTCAATATGTAGAGGTGCATTATGAGGCTGACTTATGGAGGCGTCATCGGCTTCTGTGAATGTGAGGGAGTGTGGAACGGATAGGTATCCCACCATGGCTTGAAACTGATCCACGTTCAGATCCGTAGGGACAGCAGTATCTCTCAAGGTTTTGTCAAGGACAGCTTTATGTGCAGGAGATATACGTAAGAGCTCAAGAATAGAGATGAGTGCGGGTGTTTTCCCTAATTGCTCTACAAGATCGTACTCAGGCTTAGTTGACGAAAGATTGGTATTCTTAGTAGAGGTACCTGGCAATGTGATCTTACCTCGACGGGTTGTAACATGACATTCAGAGGTAGCTTCGGATGAAGATCCCACACCCTTTAGGACAATTTTAGGTCGTTGAGGAGGATTCTCAGGATTTTTATTTTTGATAGTAATGGTAGAAATATGATTGTCCATTGAGATGTGATTAATAGTGGAATCATAATTGTAAGATGTTCTGGTGTAATTGGCTTGATCATCTGTGACTTTGCCTTTTCCCTTGTCATGTTTTGGGAATGGTTCCTTAAACACCTCATGCTCTTGGTTAGATGAATGTCCCTCAATCTCAATATCTCCTCTGTCAATGAGATCTTGTACAATGTTTTTCAATCGATGGCAATTACTTGTCTTGTGACCCTTGCTCTTATGAAATTCGCAAAACTCATCATCATTCCACCAATTTGGTTTTACCTTTGGTTCATATGGAGGAAAATCTGGGACTGTGATCACCTTGTTTGCTACAAGCTTTTTGAATACTGATTCAAGTGGTTCTCCCAATGGAGTGTACTTCCTTCGTGGTTTAGCAGCCGTTTGATTGTTCACTTGATTGTTGGTAGAATTTGATCCAGAAAAGATGAACTTTGGTCTCACTGTGTTGGCATCAACAACACCATCATTAACTGTGTTCTTGTTCTTGTTCCAAAACTTTGGTTTGTCCTTTCCCTTAAAGTCCTCTTTGTTTTCTTTGAATAGTTTGATAACTCCTTGTTCAATCAAGACCTTTTCTGTTGCTAGGCCCTTTTCAATGACATCCTTAAATGTAGACAAACAAGCTCTTCTGAGATCATAACCAATAGCCTTGTTAACATTTTGTGTGAACATTTCCACCATTTGTTTTTGCGGGATTTCACAAGAGCATCTGCTAGCTAAGTTTCTCCATCTTTGTAAAAATGACGCAAAAGATTCTCCTTCTTTTTGTTTCGTATTGCACAAGGTAGTAACTGAGACATCTGTTTCAATGTTGTAAGAGAAATGTTGAATGAATGCCTCTGCCAAGTCGCCCCATGACTTAATACCAGGAGGTAATTGAGAAAACCATTCCATCGCTTGATCTCCTAAGCTCTGTGGGAATAACCTCATCAAGTATGTTTCTTCTGCCGCTACCTCAATGCAAGCTGTGAAGAATTGTCTTATGTGTGCCTTGGGGTCTCCTCTCCCTCTATATTTGTCAAATTTCGGTGTTGCAAAGTGCGGAGGAAACGGAGGCATTGGAATGCTCTTATCAAATGGATAAGGGCATATATCTCTCATAGTATATGTGGGTTTTGATGTGCCCATGTCTTCCACTTTCTTTTGTAGATCTCTAATTTGTTGCTCCAAATTATTTTTGGGAGGAGATGGATTTCTTGTAGCATATCCCATGTTTGAAACACCCATTTGAGGAGGAGCTTGTTGCATATATGGATGATACTGATCGTAGACATGTCCATATGGAGGTCTATATTGTTGCGACATGTATGGAGCACTTGGCATAATTTCTTGTTGAGGGACCCCATATCTGTTTTGTGTATATAAACCATATTCAATGGGCCTTTCATTTTCCATTGTGTTGCCCCCAATTTTGGCATGAGGTCTTCTTGTGTCAAAATTTTGAGGAAGTCCTTGAGTATCCATTTGTCTTGGTTGACCCATATCTTGAGCATGTGTTTGAACATAAGGCCTCCATGATGGTCTTTGAGTGTAAGTATCATGCATTTGAGCTTGTGTATGTGGGATTGCTGGTTTCTGAAGCAAAACTAATGGTGACTCCGGCATCATATTATTGGGTCCTCCACTATTTGGTTGAGTTTGTTGTGAAGGTCTACTTTCCATAAGTTGAGATAAGTCAAAATCATGTGGTATTTTAGCTCCACTTTGTGCCATCATGTTTAGGAAATATTGACGATCTCTCCTCATTATCTCTTCAACCAATCTATTGAATTGAGGGTCCATTATAGATTCTTGTATGTCTGCTGATAGTATTGAAGAATTGTCAACATTGTCATTGTGTGTAGCGTTGTGTATAGCGTTTGCGCTTTCCATATTTGGATTGTGTCTATAAACATTCATGTCTGGTAATGTAGTGTGCTCAGGATTGTAGAAGACATCATTGTCATACTCATAAGAACTCATGTTTACGGACCCTTGAGCTTCTTTAGCTTTTCTCCTAGATTTTTGAAGACGGGTTTCAACCATGAACTAGGTGTTTAGCAATATGTGGGAGACTAGACGAAAATGACAAGAGTATGGAAGACCAAGAGTTGTATGGAATGTAAATGAATCTGAAGTTTACTTGCAATGTCCAAAGTGTAAGACCAAGTATGTATGTTGTAGAGTAGGTGTGACTTCCAAAGAGAGGATAGTTTCTCTTGATGAGGTAAGCTGACCTTGACTCTAAGTAAGACCAAATGAGACCCAAAGGTAAGAAACCTTGATGAGGGACCACTTAGCAAAGTGTTGTTGTATGTAGTGTGTTGACAAAGTATAGTGAGGACAAGCAAGTGACCTTTTGACTCAAGTTTAGACAAGTATGAATGTAAAATGAGGTATGAAGCAATGATGGACTATGTAAGACCTTAGAACAGGCTGAATGCTAGATGAAATCTGAAGAGACAACCTAGGAAGCTCAAGTATGCCGAAACTGATTTTCTTTGTTTGCTTAACTGTTAAAATTTTCAAATCCTGACACAGACGCCTCTGTATACTTCACAGACGCGGTTTTAAGACACAGACGCTATTCTGTTTGACACAAACGTGATTCTGAGATTTCCTGTTGATGTTTGCTGGGACTGTAACAGTTTTTTTGCAATTGTGGACACAGACGCACCTGTATAATTCACAGACGCGATTTCCAGACACAGACGTGTCTCTGTTCGACACAGACGCTGATAAAAACACAGACGCTATTCTGTACTTCACAGACGCGTTTATCAGACACAGACGCGGTTTTAACAGACACAGACGCGTTTCTGTAACCTTAGTGTAATCTTTCCTATCTGTGAATTGGTTTTGCTGTGACCAAATCTGATTTTTCGACTGTTTTTCGTGACAAGAGGACACAGTATTGATGACCCAATGTTTGCAAACTGTTTAGACTCCAAAAAGTGTGTTGTTTGATGTAAAAAGTTTTTGCATACACTTGAAGACACAAAAGACACAATGTTTTGCTGTTTTGTCTTGATTGTTTGAATGTTTATCATAAGTCAAGCACAATTCTTATGGCTGGCCAGGACAATAATTGTTGATCCCACATGGGGTTTTACCCCCGAGGCTACGCTATTCAGAGCGGATACTTAGATGCTTGACCTCACTGGCTCCACCCTCGGCACTCACTTCTCGGGTCAGCCAAGCATCAGTCCCCATGAAAACTCCCCATGGCGAACTTTGTATCTCTACTAAGAACCGTATGTGTGTGGGCCGCTACCAGAGGTCCGACCTCCTGCCTCAACAACTAGAAGGATTTGGGCATCTAAAACAAAATGGTGCTAGTAAGGGCATCCGCTCGTGTGGCCATACATGCGGCACTTTCAGCTCTGTAAATACAGAAGGCTCCCAGCCGGTAGGGGTTACGCTCTACAAATGATCAAATAGATTTGATCAAACGGGTTTATGGGGAGACATAGTGTCGGTATGAACTAATCAGCACACATTATTCATAGTTTTCACCATGAATACATTTGATTATAGTGGCTTGGAAGAAGATGGCTTTTCTTTTGCTACCACTTGGGTCATTCTCTTCTCACTAGTAGTCCTAATGACCACACGGGAAGACAGGCCCTCTAAAGAGTAAACAAAAAGAGCCTATTGCTCAAGACACAAAAGACAATGATTCAATTTTAGTGCACCAATTGAAGTGTTTGCTAAGCTATGAAGACAAGGCACACAAATAAAATTACAAAACCCTAGCTAAGGCCCTGCAACAAAATTGTTAGTAGTTTGGGTTGTTTCAAGTGATAACCCCTTCCTGCAAGCACACAAGTTAGGTAAATTTTAAGAAAACCCAAAAAGACTTTGTGAAAAGGGGCCTTCAACAAAACGTATTTGCCTCCAAAGCAAGCTGCACAAACAAGGTTAGCTAGATCTGCAAAGGTTAGCCGAAAATAAACCAGATCTGAAACCCTAAGTACAAAAATCCGAAAAGCCGAATCGAAAAACTTGAAAAATTTGCAAAACAGAATGCACAGACGCTGTTATACCAGACACAGACGCGTCTGTCTGACACAGACGCGGTTCTGTTATTCACAGACGCGGTCTCAGAACACAGACGCCTCTTTATTCTTCAGACGCGATCAGATGGTTCACAGACGCGATTCGGGATCACAAACGCGACTTTCGGAAACCTGCAAAAATAGAAAATGACAGAAACACAGACGCGATCCAAGATATCACAGACGCCTCTGAAATACAAAAACGCGATCCAAACACTCGCAGTCGCGAAAAAAAAACCTAAAATGTCGTCGAAATCGTCCGATCTGCAACTTCAAAAATGCAAAATCTGCAACAAAAATGTTAAATGCAAAGGGACAAGAGTCCCACCGGGCGTGCCAAAATGTATATGGTGAAAATGGATAGCAATAAACAACAATATTGAAAGACTAAAATGGATTCAACCACCAAACCCTAGCCTAACAATGAACAAAGATCCACCATAACATATGAAGATAACCTAAGACAATGCAAATAACTCAAAAATCACAAAGATTATACCATCACATGTCCACTAGGGTTTTGATCTCCATTCTTCCTATCTCCATTGATCTTGTTTGATATGCTTGCTCTCAGATTTTTGTATGCACAAGAGCTCAACAAAGAACGGAATGTGGTTGCAAGTAGAATTGTAGTGTAGTCAATTGATCCAGTAGTTAGGGTTTGATAATGAAGAAAGCATCTCCTTAAATAGAAGACACAATAGAAAATGGAGGGTTAAGATTGAGAGGTGTAAAAAGGAGGTCGGCTAGGATTAGAGGGTAGGTATAAGAAATACCAAAATAATGAAAGAGGTAGGTGGTGTAGGAATTAAGAGATGAATGACATGTGTCATGTAGAAAAAGATAATGAATTAATTAAATAAATAAAGATTTATTTAATTAATAGAAGAAGTAGGACAATTAAATAAATAAAATATTTATTTAATTTAGGAAAGGGATAATTTAAATAAATAAATGTATTTATTTAAATGAGAAATAAGGCTAGAAGAGGATAAATGAATTAATTAAATAAATAAAGATTTATTTAATTAATAGAAGAATTAGGCTTAGATAATTAAATAAATAAAATATTTATTTAATTAGACATGACAATTTTGAGTGTCTACACCAACAATCCAAAAATCTCCCCCTTTGGCATTGATGGCAAACAGTTCAGAATCCGTCTAATCAGTTGCATGTTCTTCTTCTTCCTTCATCTCTGTACCAGTCTGGTCATTACTTCTACCCTGAGTAATGAATATCTCCACCTATCACTGGTAATACTTTGGTATAGCAACTTTAGCTCAGTCACTACTTACCAATGCTCAAACACTATAATCATATCTCCCCCTTTGACAACAATGCCAAAGATTCATTTTAGTATACTTACAAGACTGCTCCCCCTAACCGGGGTAGTCCACACTTATCAATCTAGTCTTAGAAGAAAAACTTGAAATCATACCAGATTGATGTAGAGCCCTTTTTGCTTACTTTACTGCATGTAGGGGCATAACCCCCAACTTACCTTTGAGATAGTCAAAGGTGTCTTTCTGTAGTGGCTTGGTGAAGATATCAGCTACCTGCTCTTTTGTTGGTATATATTTCAACATCACTTCCTTTCCTTGAACTTGTTCCTTTAGATAGTGATATTTGATGGCTATATGCTTCATTTTGGAGTGCATCACCGGATTCTTAGATATGTCAATGGCACTAGTGTTGTCACAATGAATCACTACCGGTCCAATCACTTTTTCTTGGATACCTTCCAAAAGTTGCTTGATCCAAACTATCTGTGTGCAGTTGATTGCAACAACTACATACTCAGCCTCAGCCGTGGATTGAGATATGCAGTTTTGTTTCTTTCTTGTCCAAGATACAATCCTATCTTCGACAAAGAATGCACCTCCACTAGTGCTCTTTCTGTCATCAATGTTCCCTGCCCAATCTGAATTAGTGAAGACACTTAAGCTGAAGTCTCCCTTATGTGGATACCAAAGACCATACTTATCAGTCCCCTTGAGGTATCTAAATGTTCTTTTGACTGCCACCATGTGAGTCTCTTTCGGATTTGCAGAAAATATGGAAACCAAGCCAAGAACTTGTGCTATGTCCGGTCTACTATGTACTGCATATTGTAACTTATCGATTATGGACCGGTAAAGTGTCTCATTCACTACTTCAGCCTCATCATATTTAGAAAGCTTGCAACCTGTAACCATTGGAGTTCCAATAGGTTTGCAATCTTCCATTCCAAAAGTTTTGAAAATTTCCCTTATGTAATCAGTTTGACTGATGAAGATGCCATTCTTTAATTGTGAGACTTGCAGGCCAATAAATTTTTTTATCTCGCCAATCATGGACATCTCAAATTCTTGCTTTATTTGTTCTGCAAAGCTTCCGCTCATCTCATCATCTCCCCCAAAGATGATGTCATCTACAAAGATCTTAGCAATTAGATGTTTTCCTTCAAATCCACTCTTCAGATATAGGTTACTGTTATCACTGGTTCTTTTGAACCCTATGCTTAGCAGATATGAGTGCAACCTCTCATACCAAGCTCTCGGTGCTTGTTTAAGCCCATACAAAGCCTTCTGCAACCTGCATACCATATTCCTTCCATCTTGAGATGCAAACCCTTATGGTTTCTCTATGTATACTTCTTCCTCTAACACTCCATTTAAGAATGCCGATTCGACATACATTTGGTGAACTTAAAATTTTTTATAAGCAACATAGGCCAGCAAAATTTTGACCCCTTCTATCCTGGCCACCAGTGCGAAGGTTTATCCATAGCCCAAACCTTCTTCTTGAGCATAGCCCTTGTAGACCAATATTTCTTTGTTTCTTATCACTTTATTGGTTTCATCCATTTTATTTCTAAACACCCACTTGGTGCCTAATACATTTTTGTTTTCCGGTCTGGGCACTAGAGTCTATGTATCATTTTTCTCAATTTGCTCTAGTTCTTTTTCCATGGCTTTGAACCAGTCATCATATTTTAGAGCCTCCTCTGTTGTTTTGGGCTCAAATATGGAGAGCATACAACCATTCTCTCTTGCTCTTCTTTTGGTTAGAACTTCTGCATCTTTGTCACCGATGATATTTTCTGCAGAGTGATTGTTTCTGACATACTTAGCCAATATTGGTTCACTCCTCGGAGCTTCTTCTACTAGTTGTGAAGGTTCTACTTCACAGGCTTCTTCATTTGCCACTTCAACAAGATCTTCTTTAGTAGGTTCCACCGATACATTATACTCGAACCCTTTATAGTCCTCCGGTTCACTCTTACTGTCTAGTTCATTTTTCTCAGAGTACTCATCTACTTTGACATTTGCACTTTCCACAATCTTACCGGTCCTTTTGTTTAAACATTAGTATGCCTTGCTCTTTGTTGAGTAACCTAAGAAGGTTCCTTCATCACTCTTGGGATCAAATTTTCCAGTGTACTCATCCCTCTTGATATAGCACCTGCTTCCAAATACTTTAAAATAACAAATATTCGGTGAGTATCCACACCATAATTCATAGGGAGTTTTATTTGTCCCTTGCTTTACCTGTATCCGGTTCAAGGTGTATACAATAGTGCTTATTGCTTCTCTCCAAAAGATATGTGGAATGTCCTTCTGTATCATCAGAGTCCTTGCACAATCAATAAGAGTTCTATTTCTTCTTTTAGCAACTCCATTCTGCTGAGGTGTTCTGGGTGCAAACATTTGTCTCATAATCCCCTGTTCCTCGCAGTAATTCACGAACTCTTGAGAGGTGAAATCTCCTCCTCTATCTGATCTCAAACGCTTTAGATTCTTACCAGTTCCTCTTTCTACTCGAGCCTTAAAAACCTTAAACATGTGAAAGGCTTTAGATTTTTCCTTCAAGAATATAGCCCACATCATTCTTGAGAAGTCATCCACAAACAACATAAAATACCGGCCTCCATAGAAACTCTTGGTTCTCATGGGACCGCACAGGTCTATATGAACTAAGTCCAACACATTTTCAGATGAAAAGGTTTTACTGCTAAAACTAGACCTGGTCAACTTTCCTAGTTGACACTCTTTGCACATAGGATTTTCAGGTTTCACTATATTAGGCGTACCTCTGACAGACTTTGCCTTACTGACTTTTGCTATGCTGTCAAAATTAACGTGACACAATCTTTTGTGACACAACCAACTGTCTTCTACCTTAGCCATTAGACAACTACCTATGGTGCTGTCTAGATGAAACAAATTGCCTCTTGACTGTTTACCGGTAGCAATCAGACTTCCTGATTTATCATTTATTTTGCATATTCCTTCATTGAATTCTAACCGGTAACCCTTATTGTTAAGTTGTGCAACACTTAACAAACTATATTTTAACCCTTCTACCCAATAAACATCATCACAATTTGTTTTATCATTTAGGGCTATAGATCCCTTACCTTTTACTGGACAAGGGGCATCATTTCTAAATCTCACAGTTCCTCCATTGCAATACTCCATGCTGAGGAATTTGTTTCTATCACTAGTCATGTGGTGAGTGCAACCGCTATCAATCACCCATTCTCCACACCGGTTAGTACTAGAAATTAGTGCCATATCTCCTTACTCTATGTTGTCCTCCTTGACTACCACAAATGCAATTCCATCTCCATCAGATCCTTCTGATTCTTCATCAGTGACTCCTTCTTCTGCAAGATAACATTCCTTCTTGCTCTTGTCCCTGTAGCTTCTAAAATTATCCTTCCTGTCTCTATCATTGTCAGGACATCTTGAAGCAATATGACCTATCTTATTATAGGAGAAGAACTTTAAGAGTAATTTACCTTTGTGCTTTCCTTTTCCTCTTGGCAATCTTGTTGCCAATAGAGCTTCAATTTCATCTTGCTTCTGTTCCTCAGATAGCAAATTGTCACTTTCATGGGAATGACCGATTTTGGTAGTAGAACTACTACCATTTTCTTTCCTTCTCCTTGTTGGTGCATGCATCATGGAGGCTTTGAAAGCAACATCAATCTTTGGCACGCTGTTGTCATAATTGCTCAATTCAAAAGCAACCAACTTCCCCATCAGTGAGTCAAGAGATACATTAATTGTTCCCAAGGATCCGAGTTCCTGGATAGCAGAGACCCTTATGGCATATTGTGGTAGAAAGGTTCTCAAGATTTTTCTAACCACATCATCCTCCTCAAGCTTTCCTCCAGCGCTTTTAATGGAGTTTACTACATCCTTTATTCTCTTGCTATACTGCTCTATGTTTTCTCCTTCCCACATCCTCATCTCATCATATTTTCCTCTCAGGCTGTCTACTTTTGCTTTTTGGACATGAGGATCTCCCCCATAGACTGTCTTCAGCTTATTCCATATATGAAAAGTTGTTTTCAAATCTTGAACCTCTGCAAATTCATTATTCGAAAGAGTGCTGACAATCAAATCCATAGCAGCAATATTATTTTGCCTTTCCTTGATTTGTTCTGGAGCGAGTGTCCCTAAAGGTTCAATGTACTCTGTGATTACATGATTCCAGTAATGTTCTCCTAGGGATCTTAGATAAAGTTTCATTCTTCCTCACCATAAGATGTAATTCTCCTTAGAGAACTTAGGACCCTCCTTTCTCATCATCTTGGATCTTCCCTTAAGCTGATTAATCTTCCTTTGATTCTAAGGACATGGTGCTCTGATACCAATTGTTAGTCCCAACTGGTCCTGAGAGGGGAGGGGTGAATCAAAATGATCAAATTTTCACAATTAAACTTTTAACTTAAATCTGCATTCATCTAATATTCAACAATATACTTAATCACTGAAGTAAAATATGCAAGCATGAAAAGTTGACAGTGACACCAAGAAGTTATCTCATGGAAACCCAAATGGGAGAAAACCACGGTGTTAGTAGGAACTCACAAAATTTGTACTTTTTTGAAGTATGCTCGGTGAGGAGCCATCCCTGTTAGGAGATTACAAAGACACTGTTAGGTGCCACCCGACAAAGGGATTTTGTTCAAGGCTGGTTAGTGCCCTTACCCTGTTAAAGGTAGCCTGGTTAAAGGACTTAAGAGCATCAATTAAGATATCACCCAGTTAAGTGATTTTATAAAAGGGACCTGTTAAAGTCCACCCAGTTAAGGGATTTATGTTGTAGTGGTTAGAAAGAAACAAATAGATGATCTACTGAATTAGCTACTGATAGCTTAATCAAATCTCAATGTGTATCACACTCAATCCACACTGGTGGCGTCTTCTCTACACAACACCAATTTTCTTCTTACACCTTTGACTCTTCACTCAGCCAGTCACCTGTCCCTCGGCACTGCACTCTGTCGATCCTCTGACCTTCGACTCTGCACTTTGTCGATCCTCTGACTTTTGGCTCTACACTCTGCCGGTTCTCTGTCCTTCAGCTCTGCACTAAGTCAATCTACCTCAAACATACTCTACTCTGCTAAAAACTCTTAGCACTTCCTCTCTCTCTGCTCTTCACTTTGGATCTCCTTCAACAAGATCTGCTTATTGCAAATTTCACAATCAAATCTTTCTGAATGAACTCAAGAACACTTTATACATTTTCTGTCGACACTTTTAGGCATTCCCTCAATCAAAGCAATCAAGGATTTCAGAAGATTTAAAATTCAAAATCTCCCACTCTTTCTTTGCGTGCCTTACAATAATTCCACCAATTGTTCAACAAATTCTGCCACCGCATCTCCCAAAGATAGTAACTTCTGGGTCATGTTCAGTCAATTAAGTGCGAACCAGAAAATCCATAGGTAATCATGGTTGAATGCATTATAACTGAAGTTGACCTTACCAATCATGAGATTTGGCATAGACACAAGCTAACCAACTCATCTTTTGCTACCGCAACTGAATAACCAATCACCGCTCTGAGATTTATGGTGATCACCTATCTTCCTTTTGTCATACCAGTGTACCGGTATGCCACTGCACTTCTATATTACCGGTTCATCCTTTGATTTCCAGTTTGTTGTGCTAGCATCAAGTCTCTTCCCCTATTTACCAATGAGGTTTTGGTTTGATACAACCTCAAGTTTTCTTTCTTGAGTCACCTTTTGTGACTTCATCATCATTAGAGTGACCGATCCACTTGAATGACATACCGATTGGCTTAGTCTATCTTTCCTTGAGCTGATTGAACTTTTGGTCATTTGTTACCAATGTTGTTTCCATGTGTTTGTAAGTCATCACCTTTTCTTACTGGGAAAACATCACTCTACTGATACCACTACACCGGTTAGTGTCTTCATTGGTTAGTGTTAGACATCAATGACAAATCTTAGCGCATATACTGGTTCTCTAGATTGACCAGTTTTGTCAATGCCAACAATCCAACAGCTTCTTCCTTTTCCTCTCAATCTCTAAATCTTATCAGTACCTCCATATATTTTTGTTGCAATTCATTATGGTCTCGTTACAATTTCTTCATAGTGGGTTGACTAAACAAGATTGTATTTACCACCAAAGTTGTTTCCTCGGGAGCTGGAGTGTTTGATACTATTTTGGGAACAAGATTTCCTCTCAATTGATCAACACTTTCCACTACATCCAACTTATTTTTACTTGATGCCAAAATCCATATTGCTAATGTCTCAAATGTTGGGTTAAATCCATAACGAAACACTTCTTCAACATTATCTTCAATGGAGAAAACCTCCTTATTTTGCATTCTGATGGTTTCAAATGCCAAAGAACTTGTTAAGTCCCAATTAGGTAATAGTAGTATGCTACTCTCAATCACCATTTGCCTCCCTTCATCAAGAGTTATATTATCTACTTTTAAATCAAACTCAGACAAGACTATTTCTGCTACCTCCTTCTATTGTGAAGGATCAACCTTCTTTCTTCCCTCTTCAAGCTTATTCTAGTAGGTAGCTTTCTTTCTTCCTAACTAAAAATCCTTGAACTCTCAAGTTTCAAAAAACTCATCATTTCTTAAAAAATTATGACAAGCCAGGGCCATTATGTCCGCTATATCATCATTTGTAACTTTCAAAAAACTAATGCTCCTATTGAAAGGCATTGAGTGCACTATCACCCTAGTTGATTCAAGCTCAATTTGAGAAGATCCTTATTACTCAATTTTATCTTCAATATCAATTATTTATGTTAGATCCTTTCCTTTTTCCTTTGAGGTCTTTTGCCTCTTGGTTTGTTGACTATCAACCTCTTCAACACCTTGGAATACTTCTTCCGACTCTTCACTCCTAGGACCGACACAAGTATTCACAAGAACACTAGGATCTTTGTGAATCGTAGGCCTCTCTTCTTCAAGAACCATTACTTGATCTACATTATCCAACAACTTCCTCATCCTGACTACATTATTTTGTTCATTTTCAAATAAACCAAGAAATTTTGGATCTTTCCTCATGTTTTCTCTCTTGGCCTTCACAATTCTAAGCCACTTATTCTTCTTATCTTGCATTTCCTCAAATGATAAGAAATTCATTATCACATCCTCATCAAAATGAATTTCATGAATAAAGAGGGACTTCTTTACATTGAGATTGACTACAATAATGAATCCACCAAGATCAAAACTGACCCTAACAACAACATGAGATAGTCTATATCTATTCAATAAAGTGATCCAATCAAGGCCTTATTTGTTGGCCACTTGGAAATCAAACCACTTTACAGCTATGGGGAGAAGATAAAACTTCTTTTGGCCCCTCAAGTGAATCTTATCAACTTCATTCAATTACCAAACTATCTCTAAAAATGCAATTCTCATAGGCACATAGAATGGTAACAAATGAAGTCTCACAGAAAACCCATATATTCTAAAATAGGTGGAGCATTGGTTCAAGAACCAATCTCCCCAATTGTGTCTAATTCCCAATTTTGGGGTCCTTTCATGTGGCCTAAGGAAGTCCATTATCTCCTTGGTAATTGTCTCCACATGCTCTCCAAGGTACGCCATTAATTTTTTATGTTTTTTTTAAATGATGAAGTTTGAGTTTTTACAATCTCTATCCCACAAATAGGTTCAACGCTGCACCATGAGAGGCTTCTTGTTGTCATCAAATATCCTTACTCTTAGAGTCTAATCCCAAACCTCTCTACCAACATACAAAAACATGTGGCACATCAAATAGTACCACTTGAACTCAAATTATGTATTATTATTCTTAATGGCCATCATTTGATTGTGCAAGAAGCTAAGTCAAATTTCACGTTCACCAAGTCATCTTGAGTATCCATGGCCATGCACATTAAGTGAAACAACATTTTTTTTTTTGCATCTTCACCCACGATTTGGCACAATGAATAGTATGCTTTTATGAAATAATCCTCAAAGGTCTCAACACTAAAGGGCTCCTTCTCAAAATTATGACTCCCTTTCCATCAAGACCCTTAACTTCGTGCTTTGGAATATTTACTAACCTATAGACAATCCTATGGGTTCGATACTTGGATTTAAAAGCATCCAAATTGATGGGTTTATTCATAACTCTACTAAGATCAAATACTTCTGCAACATAGGACTTTGTGAATACAATAATTGGAGCCCCATTTGTTGCAAGAAATCTTTGATTGAACATATTACCTCCATGCCACCACATAGATAAAATATGCATCCACAAACACATTGAGCACAAGTTTTTTTACCATATCCATATACCATCCATTTCTCAGAAGGAACTTGGATGATCTCTTTTAGTACTAGTGCTCAAATAGTGACCACCTAGGATTAGGAACAATTGCATCTCTAACCTCTCCAAGAGAATTTGCAAATTTTTCATCACTCTTATTCTTCTCAGACAGGCTCATAAGATTCTTGGTTGATCTAGGGAATTGAGAAAACAAGTCCTACTCAAATCCCCTCATGTTTTTTGATGTACCGATCATTTTTACATGCTCAGAGTTTTGTTGCATGCTAGGGCTTCTCAAAGAACACATAGATTGACAATTCACCTCAAATTAAATGATCAATTTCAAGATAATTAATATAATTAGAAATCAAATTGGTCAAAAAATTAATTACTTTTGCACTTACAAACACCTCACAACTAAAAACCCTAGTTCTTCAAATTCTATCATAAAGAGCTTAAATCACTTGAAAATTCATATTGTAATGGATTATGCTTGAAAAAATGGTCCTATCAATGTATTTATTGCAAAGAAACTACTAGAAATCAGATCTATTCAATCAAATTACCATTACTGTGCAAGGGCCGACCAATGAACCAATTACTAGCTATTTCTAGCTTTGAATGTTGACTATTGATGAAATCAAATCACAACAATATAGACAACCATGATGTAAACATCAGGTTTAAGAATGAGATTACATGCTTTGAAGTGATGCATGCCAATAAATTTAATCCAACTCATAATGCACTTTTCCACTTGGGAGCTACTTGTCATTATATCATAATAGTGCAAGCCATGTTGGGATTCACATCACTAATCATGTGCTAAGCCTCGTAAGATATAAACCCACATCCACATGTTAACTTAGTGCAACATCATGAATAATATTCACTCTGAGACCCCTAACACTATGCCTTCATAGTCCAATGTGAGACGAGAAAGCTTTGCCTTGCTTGACTGATGAGACTTGGTCCCATTGTCAGACGATCAATAGCTAGTGCATCAATGCAACTCTAATAGATTTGACAAATTTGGAGCCTACAATGCTGCACAATAGTCAATTTAACTTTAGAAGATAACTCTAAGACTTAGGAAATATTTGCTGGAATCAATGAACATTGAGAGGGGGGGTGAATCAGTGTTTCGGTATTTATAAATTTGTTAATCTGATTCTTAATCAACTAGATGCACAAATAAGAAATTGAAATGCAGAAACACAAAGAAAAAAAACACATAACCATAACACCAATATTTTTATGTGGAAACTTGAAAAGGAAAAAACCACAATGGGATTTGAACCCACAATATTATTATACTATGGCCAGGAGTAAAACAATATTACATGAGTTGGAATGCACATGCATTTAGACACACTACCTATAGCTCACTGTGCCACAACCCGGAGGAAGGATCACTGCCTTACATGCTAACAGAAAATTATTACAATGAGTAATGAACTGAATAAAAGCATCCGATCATGCCAAATAATAGTTCCGATTAGGGACAAAGTGATCCACTGCACTGTTCTGATAGACTGCTATGTTCTGCCCTGCTACTGATTACTAGATCAACAAAACTCAAGGTGAACACGTGAAACTACACTCAATCGCTCCCAAAAACATCTTACACATCATATACACACCCAAATGCATTAACCAAGTCAATCTTATATATCTGCACTAGCAAAATTGATCTCCCACAAGTTGACTTCGCAAAATATCATAATATGAAACGTGTAGCTCAAGTCGGCTCAGATCTCCACAAAACAATATTCTGAATCCAAAAAATATGATCACATGCTACCCATAAGTCAGCTCAATTACCTTGAACTTACCAACAACCACTGGAATCACCTCAGGAAATTCGGACCACACGATTCATCACTAATAATGAAGATAACACTGTTTTACTACTCTACCAGATATTGAATGTCCAAAAAGACTTAGGAAGCAATACTAGAGGGTGGATTTTCATGATAATCTGCTTTTGATACTCGACCAACTAACCCTGATCACTAAAACCAAAATCTCCTTTACCAAAAATGAGAAATGTCCACAAAACTGTACACTGAGAATCACTGGGTAGACTTGATACTAGAAAACTTACTCAAGACATCCAGTTAACCAAAACTCCATACTGGATAAGATTAGAATGCTGAGTTGCCATCAATGACAACTCTTAAGAATCTACATGCATCAAATATCACCAATCTTCACCAGAGCATCACTGGAACAACATCAAATACCAACAACCTCCCCCTTTGGCATTGATGGTAACATTATGAAAAATGATAAGTGTTCCAGAAACTGCAAACAATCCGACAATTTGAAATTTGTAGACTCAACTGACTCCAACTGACTCCCCCTAAGAATAAGCATCATTTTTCATCACTCTCTCCCAATTCTCTCCCCCTTTGACATCAATGGAAAAGGGTAGGAGTCTACCCAAACTTATGTACAAATGAATGCAATAATTTACATGAATTTAAAAATGTCTACATAAGTAACCTTCAAGGATTGCAAGTACCCATTCCATCCTCTCAGGAAACAATCTAAAACATTAATCGGAGCATTGAACATGTATGCATGCACTTCAACACCTTTGAGATTAGATGGTACCTATTTACCTAAGGCACCGATTGCATCTTTCTAACCTCTGAGTAAGGTGTGCATCCGGGGAGTGATCAGACTTCTCAGTTCTCCCACTCTGCTCAATACTTGCTCTTTTTCTTTATTCAAACTTTTTATTTTGTCAGTAATATCCATTATTTGGGCTTCAAGGGAACTAGGAAAAACTTAATGAGGAGCAAATGAATGACCAATAATAGCAAGCTTCCCTTCAAAATCTCTTATTTTCTTATCAATATCTGCAGTAAACTTGGGAAAAATAGACATGATTTAAATATTTTTCCACCTTCACTTAATGCATCCTCTGCACTCTTCACCGCAGTCTTCAAAACTTCTCCTTCATCTTCAATTGCCTTCAAATAGGTTTGAATCCTCATCTCATTGAACTTATTCAAAACTTTTATATCTATTGCTTTCTCCAATGATACAAAATCAAATTCTAATTTATTCAACATATCCTTAAGCTTATCAGAGGGTGAGTCATTTGAAATCTGCTTAAGGTCAGGAAAAACTTTTTCCAAAAATGCAGTGGCCAAAGATATCACTTCTTCCTCTTCTGAAGAGGACTTGAGTAAGTCCTCACTGGCCTTGGTCTATGCAAGAGTGGCCAACTATAATGCTTGAAGAGGGGATAAGGTGCTTAGATCTACCAGACCATGAGAAAGATCATCTGATTTCCCTTATCAGAGATAGTAGCTTTGGTCATGGTTGTCGGAGCTTTATCTGATTGCTCTTCACCCTTTTCCTTCACCAGTTCTATATTTACATCCTCTTCAGCTCTCTCACCAGCTTTTCCATCATCTGTAGTCTTTCCCACTTCACGTAATTCCTCTTCTATCATTTATGCAATTATTTCTATCTCAAGAGGATCCTGAGTAACATCACTGGAGTTATCCATTGCTTGATTTTCGGAGGCATCTCAACTAGATCAATTTGTATAGTGGGATGATCCTATGGAGCTTCTGTCTGTACATGGATTGTTAGAGGAGAAGTGTCTTTACTTTAATGTCCTTTCGGTTGGGTATCATTCTTCTCTGGAATAACTTGATAGCCATTTTCTTTCAAAATTTTCCTCAAAATGCCTTCAGTGTCTTTCACTACTTTATCTATCCTTCCAATCATTATTTTATTCACTCTATTACAAGTCCCAAAATCTTAGGTATTTCTTCTCTAGATATTTCTGAACGTAACTTTACTAATGTAAATTATTTCAACCTTTCATCTTCTATACTGGCGGTGTGTCTCTGAGAATCGAAGATATCATATAGGCTCTTTGGGATCATAGATGATAACTCTATCAAAACCTTACTGAATTTATCCATATACTCTACAATTTCTTCTTCTACTGCCCACTGGTCTTTATCCTAAAAATTCTCATAATACACAAACATTTTTCAAATTATCATCCTTCAAAATCTTATCAATTAACTCCTGCAAAGTCAGAGGAGGTATTATTTCATATGGACTTTCTATCTTACCGGACTTGAGAGCTTCATCTATTTCAAACTTCTTCTTCTTGCCAGCTCTAGCCCTTTCAGATGGCTCTGCTTGAGGCTTAGATTTCTTAGCAGGAGGAGCATCACTGGATATAGGATTTCAGACTACCATTGCATAGGTAGCAGTCTTTGTAGTGTCCACCCTTGACTTGACCTATTTTGACTAGAGTTGACTTTTATTTCATGCTTGATAGACTTATCTAGACTATATTTGATGATTTGGATGATGATTACTCATGTGTTTCAGTTACTTATTATTGATGTTAGACATTATTGGACATATGCTATTTTGATGATCTATATGGATGTTGATACTATCATTATTAATCATGTGATGTGATGGATATATGTGCTCGATGGATTCCATATGCTTACTATGTGATGGATTATTGATAGATTAGATTTATCATGGTTTTGATGATGATTATGATTACGCTAACCCTATTTCATAATCACATTTGATGAGATGTTTATGAGATGTCTTTGACTATTGTTTGATTTTCTTCGTGATAGAGGCGATTCCACATCACTCATTGCGAGCGAGATGTGTCATCGCGATTCTCTATCACTTTCTTGTTCTAAATATGTATATGTATATGTCGTATTGTGGTTGCAGGATCTTGCAGGTACTAGACATTGACTCCACCTGGCTTCACAGGTCTGAGCGTGTCTTTATCCTAATAGTTTATGTGGTTCGGAGATGACATGAGTTCCTTTCACATACTCTAGGTCTAAGTTGTTCACTGTGAGTCGTCAGTGTCTTGGCGTAATTTG
The DNA here is from genome assembly GCF_030272615.1 of Cryptomeria japonica. Classification (NCBI taxonomy): domain Eukaryota; kingdom Viridiplantae; phylum Streptophyta; class Pinopsida; order Cupressales; family Cupressaceae; genus Cryptomeria; species Cryptomeria japonica. Next base: position 345,678,238 of record NC_081408.1, read on the forward strand.
CCATGTCAATTAGTAAGTTGGTCTTTTCAGTATTGTGAGCATGTTTAGTGATGGTTGATCTATTTGATTATGTTAGACTCGTTATGCGGCTCTTGATGTGTGGTTTTATATTTAGTAATGTTTATTTTAATGTATTTAATTTATTGGCCTTGAATATTTAATTATTTGATATTTTAAGTTTATTTATTTTGTATGATTTTAATATTTATTTGGTATTTATTGCTTAATTTTTATTGTTGTTTAATATTCATTTAACATTTGTGATTTAATCCTTTATTGGTATTTGATTATTTGATTATTTATTTAATGTCCTATGGTTTAGTATTTATTTGATATTTAATATTTATTTGGTTCTTTAATTTATTTTATGAGCTTTTGGTTTATTTAATCCCCATTTGGTTAATTATATTTATAGCTTATGTTTATTTAATAGTTTGACTTTTATTTCTTAAGTGGGGTGTATAAACACTTAAAAAATAATAATAATATAATAATATAATTTCCCACTTGGTTGTATAAACACAATTTATATTTACTATACCTACCTTTTACTCTCATTGGCTAGATTCGAAATGAGAGGATAAATTATATTATATGGTGGGGTTGGTAAAATATATTCCAAAATGGAATATTTTGATTGGTCGAGATTGAGGCTAGGGTTTTTGGTTATTGTTTGCTTTTATTTTCATTCTCGTGATGATTTTTCGGGTTGGCGATTCTCTGAAAATTTTCCTACAAGTATTTTTCCTTTGGCTTTTGATTTACACTTGGATTTTGGCTGGAGCTTGGTTGGATTTTGGCTTGGCTTTGTGGGAAGCTCTTCTTCAACTATATTCCATCACTTTTGGTTGCAGGTTGGAGCTTGAGCCTTTGCATTTTAATTTTAATGGATTCTATGTGTTTGCTTTGTGTCTGTGCATTGTTTGCGGGAGATGGGTTGAAGAAATATTTGCATATCCTATAGTTTTAATATAATTTTTAAAATAATATTTGGGGGAGAAACTTTATATTATATGGGTTCTCTATATAGTTTGCTGGAAATATTACTTTGGCTTTCCTGTGAATGTCATCCACGACTCTATACGCTTTCTGAGAAATGTTTCTTCCACCCTAAGAACTTATTTGGTTGTTGGGGTGCTTAAGAATCCCCTTTCTGAATAGGATTATCCTGTGTGTGTTTTGTTGGGTTGTTTAGAGGTTCTGTGAGTATTTATTCTAGTTTATCTGTGTGTTTTACCGTGAGAAAAACTTTGATATATTTTGATTTATACTTGGTTATATTTTATTTTGTTTATGCCTTTTTATTCCTTATTTCTGGGCGACCTTATTGGTCTTTGTTTTGTGAGACTTGGTTAAGTGTATGATTTTATTTTTCTGTCGTAAGTTTTCTACATTTTTTGTTAAATTTATGTATTTGCGTTGCTTTATCAAAAGCGCTAACCTATTGTGCAAAAACTCTAACCTATTGTGTAAAAGCGCCAACCTTTTGGATAAAAGTGCTAACCTGTTAAGTAAAAACGCTAACCTATTGTGTAAATGTGCTAACCTGTTGTGTAAAAGTGCTAACCTATTGTGTAAAAGCACTAACCTGTTGAATAAAAGCGCTAACCTATTGTGTAAAAGCACTAACCTGCCGAGTAAAAGCACTAACCTATTGGGTAAATGCGCTAACCTATTGTGTGAATGCGCGAACCTATCTGATTTATGTGTTTTTCACAGTTTTGCTTATTTTGATTAATTTTTCCGATTGGATTTTTGTACCAGAGGCTTTATTGAAGTTTGCTGATATTTTTCAGATTTGGCTTTTCAATGTAATTTGATGATTTTATGTATATTTACTTCCCTATGTCATTGTGGATGTTTGGAATCTCTCCATGTTGATGTGCCATGGATTGATGAGTAGATTTTGGTGCTGATGTGGTTTTACTTTCACTTTTGACAACAAATTTGATGGCTTGATATGCCTTTGTTTATTGCTGGCCAAGAGGCTCGTTTGTTATGTTTAATTATGTTGTATCCTTATGTATGTTGTAAGAGTATGTGTGGATGTTCTTGGCTGCATATGAATGCTATTTTCATGTTTCATTATGGTTTAGAGCCTCTTGTGATTTATTGTTGGACCATGTTAGGGAGGAGTGGGCTTCCTTGTGATGAACGAGGTCACAAGAGATAGGCTTGCATGAGGTTCCTTGTAAGGATGCATGAAGTCTAGACCATCAGGGCACATTGGGAGTTTACCATGATTTGTAAATAAGTGATAACCTAATAATTAATGGGTTGGGTAGTTAGACTCATTAATAAAGATAAAATTAATGTGAGCCTCATGACTTGATCCTAGGGAGGATGTTTTAGGATAAGCATGAGAAGGCCATTGCTATGGCAAGTAAATCTCCCTTGATATCTCATAGGTTGAGATGGCTCCATATGTCCATCAGGCTAGTGCCTTATGTTGTTATGTTTGAGGATGGCATGTGATGACACTCCACTCCTACATGTGTTCCCCTTGATGATTTATGATTATGCCTTATTGGATGCATTTATGTCTTGTTGAGTTGTACGCCTTTGGGAGTTTATTCTTGTTGTTTTGTGTTGGTTCTACATGAGAGTGCTTGTGTGATTAGTCTCTTTGGTTATAGGTGCCAGCTTAGGTTTAGAGTGTGTGTTGGGACCTTGTGTCATCTCCTAGCATAGGGGGGTGGTTCCTTTGGTTCCACATGGTCAGGTGGTTGGTGCTTTTTAGCCATTGGGATGTTCTCTTGGATTCTTCTTGCGTGGATGTGGAATTCTTCTTCATGATGACTATGGATGTGCCTTGTAGAAGATTTATGTAATGAATGTGATGGAATTATGTAATGTAATATTATTATATGTTGTAGTTGGGATCTTGTAATAGGAAGAGCTATACTCATGGTGTATTTTACGTAATTGTAATTGTAAGAAGGTACTTAGTTGGAATTTAGGATTATGTCATGGATTGTAATAAGACTATATGATGTATTACGTTGTACTTATAGAATGGAAGAAATGTCCTTAAGTGTATTAGTAAATAAAATGGGATGGATTTATATTATGACTTAATTGTATTGGTTGAAATTGAATTCTATGAAATGATTAGGATGCGATTGAAATGGGAAGGAACCTTACTGAATGGATTAGTATTAATGAGACTTTTGAATAATATGATTGGATGAATGACTCATGTAGACTCATTGGTAGAAAAGAAATTATGCATTGTATGTAAGAGATTGTTAAGTAAGAAGATTGCATTAAGATTCTTGCTATGCATTGGAATTAATGTTAAAATAAATGATCATGTTAGGGAATTAGATGCAATTGAAGTATGTTTAAATGAACTACTAAAGATGGAATATACCTAGGCATTAGGATTGCATTATCATGGAAAAGGATATAGAGCATGTAGATAAGAAATATTGGGTTAAAACACATTTGATATTCGGTACATAAAAAGAATGGAGATCTCTAAGGGGGTTAGTCTTGCATTGAAATAGATAAATGTATCATGCTAGAAAGATGTTAGAATAGTATTGGATAAATATCATAGTAGATTGCATATCTCATGGTTAGGAAATGGATATAATGCATTAAGTTAGAATGGAATGTGATTATCATGTGAGTAGGATGTCATTATGATAGTTAATTAAGTAATGACGTTGAATTACCCTAGGGAAAGATTAATGTTGTTTATGTTTATTTCCACTTGCATAAATTAATGAAATGTGTAGTGTTGCATGTTCATAATGGTCAATGGTTAATGAATGTAATTAAATGGTGATTTTATGAGTTACATTAGTTGATTATAGATGTTAAATATAATTTTTTTTATCTCCATTTGTATGTTAGATGCTTAGTTTCTCTAGGGTATTTTGGTGGGCATTACAGTCTTCTTAACTTGCCTTACCTCTTCATCCGACTCTGTTTCTTCCTTGCTATAGTATATTGTCTTGTGGACTTCTCCTTCTTCCTTTTCTCAGTTCCACGTGTAGATGCTGCTGGTTTAGGCTTAAGTGGAGGTACTAGTTTCTTCTTACTAGAGGTAGGTGTTGATTTGCTAGGCTTGACCCGAGGTTGCTTGGGAGGAACTGGTTTAGCTTGTGGCTTCACCATATCTTCCTCCTTCAAAATGTTTTTCTCCCTTGCCTGTTGTACTACTTCCTAGGTAATACCCATCTACTCTACAAGTTCCTCTACCTCCTTTCTCACCTTCCTCTTCCTTCCGGCCTTAGTGAATTTCTTATGCAGATTAAGGTTCTCTTCTTGGAAAGTTGAAAATATTTCTTCCTTTTGATTTATTGGCTGACTCAATAGATGTTGTGCATATGCTTCAAGTGTGATAGCATCAACCTCATACCCCATGGGCATGATCTGGGTTGTTCTCGGCTCAACAACCTCCATATGGCATTGATCTTTATCAACCATAAAACAAATTGTCTTCTCATATTTCTCAACTATCTCCTTAGGAATTTTTTCTCTAGCTTTTATAGAGACTTGAAAGTTCTTTAAATAGCCCCATAATGTAGATATTCTCATTGTAGCGTCACCTATACCCGTTAGTCCTTCCTTGATTTGCACGACCATCGGTTTATCATAGGCCCATTAGACTTTTCCTTTTATTCTGTGGATCTCATTCAAGAAGTATAATGTCAAGCAAATAAGAAGGGACCCAAACTTGAAAGCGTGTTTCTTGTCCTGTTTAATCTTCTTCAAGTTACTTATCAATTCATTCAGGAGAACTGTGCACAAATCATACCTTTTATCTTCCTTGAGCATCTGATATGCGGAGACCAATTTCTGCTTGCTTGATTGATAAACTTTGTAACCCACCACCATTGAGGCAAATCTGACATCATGCTCCAAGATATCACTGATAGTCATCACCCTGTTGTCAAATCTGGAACCGGTAGCGGCTATCACAGTGTTATTATGTACTTTTCTCAGTCCGGGAACTTCATCGGTTTTACTTAAGCATGTGACTGCTTGAATAACCTGCTTGGTGATTTTATAAGGTTTGTCCAGCCAAATGAATTTATCATAGACCCTACTAAGGACATACCAGACCCATTTTGCTTCATTGAATACGAGAAAACAAATGAATTGCATGAAACCCTTATCATGGAGAATTTTGTGTTCCGGCTTCAAATTCCCCAAACTATCTACCAAATGCTTGTTATAAAGGGATAAAATGTATGCACTGCCAATATCCTCAATATCATAGTGGATATATGCCCTAATGTCTTCATTATGAAGAACACCATACAGAACTGAAGAAAAGGCTCCTTCCGGATCATCTTTAATGAATTTGAAAGGGCGTTTCTGAAGTAAATTACTGAAAATGAACTCAAGAATGCATCTGCTATGCCAAATAGAGTTCCGGTTCTGGCTCTGATACCAATTGTTGGGATCCAAGAACACTGAGAGGGGGGGGGTGAATCAGTGTTCTGCCGGTATGGACTCAGTTGCTTTTACCTTGTCCATCTCAAACTCTTTTGCACCGGTGGCTTCGCTACTTGGTGCAGTGTCAGTTACTGCCGATAGAGTATTATCCACACTATTTCTAATGTCCTGTACATTGCCTTGCTCAAAAATGGTTTGTGCCAGTACATACTGTACACTCTCCTTAACTGCTGGTTGTGTTTGAGTATCTATAGTTACTGCCGGTTGTGTCAAAATAGGAGTTGAACTACCCAAAATACCTTTCCCTTTTGATTTGTTAGGAATGGTGGAAGTTCTTGCCCTTGCAAATTCTTCTTGAGATGTGAGAAAATATGGGTTTTTTTGAAATAATTTTGTCCGTCCCTTACTAGTCTCATTTATCACCTCATTTACTCTCCCCATCATAAGGCTTATCTGTCGGGATTTACTACTGAAAACTGTCCTATTTGCAGTATCTATACATCTTTTCATTTCTTCATTATTTATAAAACCACACATTTCCAAGAGTGCTACTTCCTTAATCTCCCTATCCCTCTTGACAACGTCAAGTCTTCTAGCCTCAAGTTTATTATACAAGGATAAAGGTATCTCCTTCAAAATTTTAATTAAGGCTTTCTTATAAATGTCTATATACAACAAAATAGCCTCTTCTAATTCATTTTGCTCATTCTCTTCTAAATCTTCATAATACTTTGATATATTTTTCAATATTCCATCTTTTGTAATTTCATCAATAAGCTTAGCACAGGTCATTGTGGTCTTACCAGTTTTAGTATCATCACCCTTCTTTTTGCTTGTGGTTGTCGGTGTGACTGGTTTCCTCTTTTGCATAGGCTTCCTTGCCGGTGGTAGAGGTGTAGTAGGCTTAGTTGCCTTTCTAACAAGTCTCCTCCTAGGCTCTGCCTTCCTTTGCTCTACTGGTGGTTTTACAACATTCTTCCTTTGTACCCGTCTGAAAGTTAGACGTTCATTATCCTCAAAATCAAAATCATAAGTGATAGGGGAAATGTGAACTTGTGGCTTCTTCACTTCTGTGGTACCAACCTCTGTCGGTTTAGCTGTTTGTTTAGATTTTGAACCCAGTTGAGTGTCTATCTTATAGATTACATCTTGTACATATGCAAATATGCTTTCTATTTTCTTCTCTCTTCTTTTCCTGTTAAAACTGGTTTTCACTTCAAGAGCCTTCTCTCTTGCTGTACCAAAATGCTCTGTTTTATCATCTAATGGGGCATCTAACAACATCTTTGCGTAGAGTTCAAAAATGCTATCATCCACCTCATATCCAAGCTTAGTAATCCAGATTTGCCTAGGTTCAACTACTTCCATAAGAGTTTCATGAGTTTTTACCACGAAATAGATATCAGTGTAATACTTCTCCACAATGTTCTTTGATATTCTCTCCCTTTGCCTCATGTTTTCTTGAAATGTCTTGAAATACCCACAAAGTTTCTCATCTCTATTAGTACCAAGACCGATGATTGCTTCCTTGATCTCCATATCTACCGGTATGTCATGAGCCCAATGCTTCTTCCCTAAACCGGGTAGCTTATTTAGGAAGTAAAGCATTAAATAAACAATCAAGTTTCCATATCTAAAAGTTCCTTCCTTGATTCCTTTGATCTTACCAAGGTTTAACATCAACTCACTTCTCATCCATTCACATAAATCATACTTCACATTGTTCCTTAGCATCTGATATGCAACATGAATGCATGAACTAGCAATAGAATTCAATCGGTTGGATTGAGTTACTTTGTAACCTATGATCATGCTTGCAAACTTTATATCTGTGTCGGTGATTGTGCTTATCCTCATCGATCTGTTATCAGGAGTAGCACCGGTGAGTTTTTTGACCTTTGTGTTGGAAATTTTCTTGCCAGGTTCTTGTCTGACCTTGGGTAAGCTAGTGACAACTTGAATAGCCTCCTTCGCGATCATGTAAGGCCTATCTAGACAAATAAATTCATTGTGAACCCTGCTAAGAACGTATCTGATAACCTCATCTTTGAATCCCAGTATGTACAGAATATCGATTAACCCTAGATCCTCAATTGCTTTGTATTCTGATTTGATGGTTCCAGATTCTCCCAGTATCACAGATTGATACATGCTTTTGATGTCCTCTGTGCCCAAATCCTCAAGGGTGCAGTGAATGTATGCCCTCACATCTTCAACATACATTATACCATCAGGAACCCTAGAAAATGCTCCCTCTGAGTCTTCCTTTTTAGCAATTTTAGGAACCTCCTTAAATACTGGCCTTAACCTATCTTTGACTTCGACAATGGTGGGATTTGAAATAAAAGTAGGAGCTGAAGATCCAGATGCTATTTCAAAAAATACCTGAAAGTGAATGTCAGTGGAAGATTGAGTGCTTCAGATAACTGCTCAAAATCCTTTCACAATGCTTTTGCTCGCTCTTAACTCGCCTTTACTTTGCTTTGAATGCTTGAATGCTCAGTGAGTGAAAATGAATTCACTTACCCCCTTTTATCAATGAATAAAACCCTAATCTTCTGTAATAAATGCTTCGCCAACAACCCTACAGATGTCGATTTCACAGTCATGTGCTGGGTGAACCTTCATCAATGATGAACACAGTTCTCCAGATCTCTTTAAGATCTCCTTAAGTCTCTTCCGGGGCACTATGCAAAATTTAGCAATGACTTTTCCAAACCCTAAGGCTTATGCCTCAGTTACCGGTGGAATTTCCTGCCGGTGGAGGATTACCTTGTTCTACCAGTGGAGTTTCCGGTATAGATCCATCTCCACTTGGTTCTTCAGATTTTAACCCATCTCTTGGTGTGATCTTGTTGTATTTCATCTACTTTTTGTTTTCCTTTCTCATTGTCTTTATCATTATTAACAGGTCGAGTCTTGCTTCTACAATACTTAGCAATATGACCTATTTTGTTGCATGCATAACATGTAACATTGTTCTTCTCAATTGCTTTGACATATCCAATATCATTTCTTGACCTACAATTATTAGCAAAATGTCCAAACTTTCCACATGCATGACATTTAACATTCATTCTGCAATCTTCTGATCTATGACCATATTTCTTGCAATTTGTACATTGACCGGGAACAAAATTGTAGTTTTGATTTGCTTTATTTCTACATTGTTTAGCCATATGTCCAAATTTATTGTAAACAAAACATCTACCATTGAATTTATAAGCATTAGATTGCCTTACCAGTTTCCTCTTTTCTGATGAGTTCTGCATACCAGTTGACTGATCTTCATTTGCAGTACCAGAGATTTCACCTTGTACAAACCCAAGTCCTCTAGAATCATCAATCTGTCTTTGTCTTTTCAATAAGTCATCCAACTGTGCAACACAGATCCTAAAATTTTCATTATACTTACTTGCAGTAGTTAGATCATCTCTCAGAGTAGTTATTTGTCTTTCAAGTTCTTGTTCATTGTTCCCAGAGTGTGCCAAATAAGTTCTCAACAAATTATTCTCATGAGTCAATCTGCCACATTCATGAAATTTGTTCTTCAAAGATATATCAAGATTATCTTCCTTCTTCTTTCTATCCTCAATATCTTTTGATAACCTCATAGTCAGATCTTGCATTTCATTCTTCATGAGCATGTTTGCTTGACTTAGTTTCTGACATTGCTCCATAAGAGCATTCTTCTCCTCATCATCCGGTTTTTGCAAAATTTCTTTTCTCTTGGCTTGAGAAGATGATAACCTTTCTTGCAGGATAAGAATGAATTCATTTGCAGAATTCAATTCTTCTTGTAATTTCAAGTTCTTCATCCTTTCAACATCATAATCCTCAAGAGCCATCTCAAGTTGCTTCTCCATAGCCATGTTCAAAGATTTTGGTTTCAGGATCTTCCTCAAGCTGTTAAACTTCTTCTGAGGTACCAACTTCTAATACCAATTGTTGGGATCTGAGAACACTGAGAGGGGGGGGGGGGGGTGAATCAGTGTTCTGCTGGTATGATAAATTTTTATCCTTTTATACCATGCATATATAAACCAGTAAACAAATAAACATATAACAAGAAGCAAATAAACCATCCACATAAATGAACACCATAACACATAGAATTAATACGTGGAAAACCTCAATGAGGAAAAACCATGGTGGATTTGTGACCGACAATATCAACTCACTGGCCATATGAAAAGATATTACATATAATAGGGGCATGCACATGCAGGAAGGCACACTGCCTAGAGCATATTGCTCATCACTAAAGAGCCTCACTGACTACGAGCTTTCTGCTAAAGTAAATTACTGAAAAATGAACTCAAGAGTGTATCTGCTACGCCAAATAGAGTTCCAATTCTGGCTCTGCTCTGTATTGGTTCATAGACCCTGAACTACTACCAATATCACTTCTCCTCCAAGAATGCTTTCCAAGCTATCTACAGATCACTGCATGATATAACAGTCACATACAAAATGATCTTTATACATATATTTTGCATCATACAGTTCTGCTATATTATCCTATATTCACACATTTCATATGTCTCATATCTTACAAAATAACCTAGCAGACTAACTTATATACCTATTACAAATGATATGCCTTATGTCGGCTTACAATACATTTACAAAAAGATATTCTATGTCGGCCTTGACAATATTTACAAAATGATTTATTAAGTAAATCCTCCTTGATGTCAGCTTCCAATGAAGTATTGATGCCGATGCTGGTGCCGATGCCGGTACCAGTGTAGCCCTGAATTCTCTAAAGTCGGTATCTGTCGGTATATGCCTCCAAGTGCCAGTATATGACTTCCATCTGATCTTGTTGCCATCAATGACAACAAAATGAATCCAATGAGTATCAATTGCCAACATTTTTAACCTCTAAAAACCTAATTTTAAGTTTTAATAAATGCTTCAATCTTTAAGCTTCTGGTTACATTGTTTTTTATCATTTCTTTCACCAGATTGCCGAACTGCTACAAAATCTTCCGAATATCAACTGCATGCTCGATCTGAATCTTCTGCAACCTTTTGGAATCGGTTATAGATCTCTGCAAGGGGGTTCTATTGATTCTGCATGACAAACTCCCCCTAAGGCCAAAAAGCCCTAGTTACCAGATGAGGTTCCATCACTGGATTAAGGCATGGAGCCATTTTGGACATTAGAATCTTCCTTCTTTATCCACATCTTCTTATGCTAATCTTTGATTTCATCTACCTTTGCTTTGCCTTTCTCATCATATTTGTTCTTGTTCATCGGTGCATTCTTGCCTCTGCAATGTTTTGCAATATGACCTACTTTGTTATAAGCATGACATACAACATTTCTCTGCATAGGCCTAAAATTCATATGATTTGGTCTCATCTTGCATTGGTTAGATATATGTCCAAACATCCCACATGCAAAACATCTCATATTATGAAACTTGATCATCATTCTGCACATATTTCTTATGTCCAAAATTGTTGCATTTGAAACATTGACCGGTAAAGGCAAGACCATTGTTCACATTATTCATCATTCCATTATTCATCCTAATTTTGGATTGATTTACCATATTTATTGCAAGTAAAACATCTACCATTGAATTTATAGGCATTAGGCTGTCTTACCGAAGGCTTCTTGCGCTACTTATGATTCAATTTTGCATCACTCTGTCTAGAACTAGAGGATTCTCCTTTCTCATATCCAAGTCCTCTTGTGTGTTTCCCATGTCTCTAACTATCCAGCATCTCATCCAATCAGGCTGAAATAGATTTGAACTTCTCTTTGTACTCGTTAGCAGTTGTCAGCTCATCTCTTAGAATTATGATCAGTCTCTCAAGTTCTTGCCCATCATTCTTTGTCTGTGCTAGTTCAAGATTCAACTGATCATTCTTATATGTCAATGTACAACATGCACTAGATCTATCCTTTAATGATTGAGTCAAGCTTTCTTCATTCTTCTTTCGATCTTCAATATCCTTATAGTTAGATTCATAACAATAGATTGCATCTCATTCTTCAAGACAACATTCTCCCTAGCCAGCTTCTCACATTCATCAGTCTTGTCTTGAAAGATTTGATTGTCAACACTTTGTTCTTCTTTTTCCTTTAGCTTGTCCATCAGCTCCTTTCTGTTTTCCCAAGAAGTGTTTACTTGATCTTTCAAGGTTTCAATGAAGTCTTTCACTGCACTCAAATTTCTTTTCAAGCTACGCTTTTTCTTAATTGCTGCATCAAGATCTTCAAGTGCCACAATAAGCTGTCTCTACAAACCGGAGTCCATTGATTCAATCTTCTGGATCTTCCTCAAGCTATTAGGCTTCTTCTGAGGCACAAAGCTCTGATACCAATTGTTGGAATCAAAGAACACTAAGAGGGGGGGGGGGTGAATCAGTGTTCTGGTACTTATAATTTGATAATATGATTCTTAATCAACCATATGCACAAATAAGAAACTGAAATGCAGAAACACAAAGCAAACAAGAATATAACCATAGTTCACCAATATTTTTACCTAGAAACCCAAAAAGGGAAAAACCACAATGGGATTTGAACCCATAATATTATTATACTATGGCTAGTAGTAAAAAAATATTACATGAGTTGAAATGCACATGCATTCAGGCACACTCCCTAGAGCTCACTGCTCAATTACAAAAGGGCTACAACCTGGAGGAAGGCTCATTGCTTTATAGGCTAATAGAAAATGATTACAATGAGTAATGAACTGAATAAAAGCATATGACCATGCCAAATAACAGTTTTGATTAGGCACAAAGTGATCCGCTGTATTGTTCTGATAGACTGCTATGTTCTACCCTGTTACTGATTACTGGATTAAAAAAACTCAAGGTGCACACGTGAAACTACGCTCAATCGCTCCCAAAAACATCTTACACCTCATATCCAAACCCAAATGCATTAACTATGTAGTGTCCACCCTTGACTTGACCTATTTTGACTAGAGTTAACTTTTATTTCATGCTTGATAGACTTATCTAGACTATATTTGATGATTTGGATGCTGATTACTCATGTGTTTCAGTTACTTACTATTGATGTTAGACACTATTGGACATATGCTATTTTGATGATCTGTATGGATGATGATATTATCACTATTGATCATCCAATTTGATGGATATATGTGCTTGATGGATTCCATATGATTACTATGTGATGGATTATAGATAGATTAGATTTATCATGGTTTTGATGATGATTATGATGACGCTAACCCTATTTGATGATTACATTTGATGAGATGTTTATGAGATGTGTTTGATTATTGTTTGACTATCTTTGTGATAGGGATGATTCCACATCACTCATTGCGAGCAGGATGTGTCGTCACAATTCTCTATCACTTGCTTGTTCTATATATGTATATGTATGTGTTGTATTATCATTTTGTGGTTGCAGGACTCTGCAGTTACTAGACATCGACTCCACCTGGCTTCACAGGTCGGAGCATGTCTTTAATTCCAATGGCTTATGTGGTTCAGAGATGACATGAGTTCCCTTCACATACTCTAGGTCTAAGATTGTCACTAGGCACAATTTGTCATGTCAGTTGTCGGCTTGGATCTTTCAGTTTGTGAGTATGGTTGATCTATTTGGCTATATGGTTATTTTTGTTGTGGTTGACTATTTTATTTATTTATTTTTGATTGGTGACATGGATTTTTTAGCCTGGTCCAATCACCAGGTGAGGCCACAAATCGGGGGGCCTCATCCTCGCCTTACATATTTGAGGTATTAACACCTTTAAGCATTAGTTCTATTAGCAGTCATTTCCTCCTCCTTATCTCTCCAACAATGACCATCTCCCTTATCCCTCCACAGCCACGAGCGAAAATCTCCTTATCACTCCACCAATCATGGTTCCTCCTTATCTCTCCACCTATGAAGCGCGACCTCCTTATCACTCCATCCTTGCCTGGGGCTAAGTCGACTCATCTGTGGCGGTGTGAGTCGAACATGGGACCTCCCCATTCTGGGGTTCGTGACTTTACTGTCACGTTGCGAGTGAACCCCCGTTGTGGTTGACTATTTGATTATTTGATGCGTGATTTAATAGTTAGTAATATTTATTTTAATTATTTAATTTTATCTATCTGACCATTTAATTATTTGATTTATGATTTTTAGAATTATAGTATCTATTTAATTAATAATTTTGTAAGGATTATTTAATTAACGTTTAATATTTTATTGGTTTGAGTATTTAACTATTTAGTGCCAGATTTATTTAATTATGTTCTTCCCTTGTGATTATTTAATAAAATTAAATATAGCCTATGGTGGATTAAATATTATTTCTTAAGTAGACTATAGTTTGTACATTAATATATATATAGTGGAATAATAATATACTTGGGATATAAAAAAATAAATTAACCCCACTTATATCTTATATTAAATTATCATTTTCCTCACCTACCTTATTCTCCCATTGGTGGATTTCAAATGGGAAAAATAATTTTGAAAACTATAGGGTAGGGAAAAAATATTCCAAAAAGGAATAATCCTATTGGTTGGAGGATTAGGGTTTCTAGAGATTTTCATGTTTTAATGGAATGCCTGTGACTGTTCACGGGTTCCATTCTTTTGGCTTGAATTCTTAGAGGCTTGTTTGGGCTTGGATTTGGTGGGAATTTGTCTTAGAGTGGAATTGTAGAACATTGTGGGCTCTCCTTCACCTACAAACCATCACACAGGTTGCAGGTTGGAGGCCTCTCCATTGGTTTCTTGTTTTGCTTTCAAAGTTCTGAAACTTGTTTTCTTTGTGTTTGATTTTTTAAGAAAAAAAAAGGTTTTCATTTATGCATTATCTTTAGTCTTGTTATATTTGGAATGGGAAGCCATGGGATTCTAGATTCTTTTGCTTGGTTTATAGTTCTGGAAATAATGCTTCATGTGCATTGTTGTGAATGTTCAACATGGGGAATGTCTTGTAGATTTTGTAGATGTCTTTGTATGCATTATATTAATATATTTCTATTTTTTATTCAGGATATTTTATTCTGGTAGATGAGTTCTTATGGAAATTGTGAATCTGGGAAAGAGGAGAGTCTTTGCGAGCCCCAGTTTGGCTCTGCCGTAGGGGAGACTCACGAAAATTTTTCCCTTCTCATTTTCACTCATCCTCTTGTGTATGGATGTTATTTGTTATGTGGAATTCCTTTTTAAATGTATTTGAGTCATATATTATCCTTTCTATGTTTTAGATTCAAGGTTGTTGAGTATTGTCTTAGTTTTGACTATGCTAGAGATGTTCTTTCTCCAAAAGTATGCATTATGTTTTCAATTGGAGTTCCTTGGGTGAATTTTATTATTTTATTTAGTTCACATATTATTAAATTTCATTTCGTGCCGATTCCAACGAGTATAAATACATCATATTTGGCTCATTATGTTTCAATTAGTTTTGATCCCATCCAAGGGGTTGAGCTTAGTTGGTTAAAGCATTGAGTTCTCAATGTCGAGACCCAAGTTCAACCCCCATGAGGGACACATTTGTGTAGAATTCCAATTTGTGACTCTTTGTCTTCCATTAGTTGTATTTTTCACATTGTTTAAAGTGTATTTCTAAGTTGTGACCCTTGGTCTTCCAATTGTTGTTTCTAGTTTGGTGCTCGAAAGGAGCTAGTATTTGTAATAAGTTTGTAACGTGGATGCTCGAATGAGAAAAAAATGAGCTTTATGATTCTATGATACTTAATACAAAAATTAGTTTTGATCCTGCACTTTAGCAAATTTCTGCAAAATTTACAATCTTTTTCCTATGCGCTAAAATAATCACCATATGTGCTAAAATAATTACCATTTATGATGTTGTCTAATGTTGATTTATGATTGGTGATGTCTTCATATGATTTATTTGTGAGTTTTGTATGCGTTTTATGCCATTTGATTTGTTTGTTCTTCCTCTCTTGTTGATGCATCGAGAGAGAGATTGAGATTCTTGTGATTTTGTGCCAACAAGTGAATTGGCGTTGCTGAGACTATTTGATGACTCATTTCAGATTTGTATGGATTTTATTATGGTCTTTATGATTTTGTTTTGGCCAAGAGGCTCATTGGTTTTGGTTCTCATGTGTGACCTTTCACATGTTTCATGCTTATGAGATGAGATTGTTGGTTGCGTATGGATTGCTTATGATCTCAGATTCATGTATGTTCTCAGTTTTGATTATGGTTTTGGAGCCTCTTGTGATTATTATTGTTGGATCCATGTTAGGGGGAGTGGGCTTCCTTGTGATGACCAGGGTCATGAAAGATAGGCTTGCATGAGGTTCCTTGTTAGGATGCATGAAGTCTAGACCACTAGGGCACATTGGAGTTTACCTTGATTTGTAAATAAGTGATAACCTAATAATTGATGGGTTGGGTAGCTAGATGAATTAATAAGATTCTAAATTGATTTGAGCCTCATGACTTAGTCCTAGGGAGGATGTTTTAGGATAATCATGAGAAGGTCATGAAGACGGTAAGATAATCTTGCTTAGCCTCTCATAGGTTGAGATGACTCCACATGTCCATCAGGCTAGTGCCTTATGTTATTATGTTTTGAGGATGACATGTGATGACACTCCACTCCTACATGTGATTCCCTTGATGATTTATGATTATGCCTTATTAGATGCATTCATGTCTTGTTGAAGTGTACGCTTCTGGGAGTTTATCTTGTTGTATTGCGTGAGTTCTTGCATGAGAGTCCTTGTGTGGTTAGTCTCTTTGGTTATAGGTGCCAGCTTAGGTTTAGAGTGCGTGTTGGGACCTTGTGTCATCTCCTAGCACAGGGGGTGGTTCCTTTGGTTCCACATGGTTGGGTAGTTGGTGCTTTTTAGCCATTGGGATGTTATCTTGGATTCTTCTTGCATGGATGTGGATTATTCTTCATGATGAACTATGGATATGCCTTGCAAAAGATTTATGTAATTGTATATGATGGAATCATGTAATGTAATATTCTTGTATGAAGTAGTTTGAAAACATTGTATTAGGAAGAGTTATGCTCACGATTTAATTAATGTACTTGTAATTGTAAGAAGGTTGTAATTGGAAATTAGGATTATTTCATAAACTGAAATCAAACAATAGAGATGTAATTGGTATTATTGTAAGGATGTGATTTATGTATCTTGGTATGAAAATGGTTTATGATTAAAATAGAAATAAATATGCATTGTGGTTTAATTGTGTCAATCTATGGAATGTTTAGAATGTAAATTAGAATGTAAATGAACCTTAGAAGAGGTATATTCATAAAGTAAGATATGAATATGTTAGAAGAAGCTAATTAGGTCTAGTGAAGATGAATAATTCCTATAGATGCATTAAGATTATTGCATTATACATTTAGAATTAATGATAAGGAAGATGATCATGCTAGTATTAGTTGCAATTGAAATATGATTAATCAGATTACTAAGGATGGATTATATCTATGCATTAGGATTGCATTATCATGAAAAGGAAAAGAACATGTAGATAGGAAATGTTGGGTTAAAACACATTTGGATTTGGTGCATAAAATGAATGTAGGATTATGGGGCTGTCTTGCATTTTAAAAGAAGGAATGTAACGTGCTAGTAGAATGGTAAATGATATGCATATCATGATGGATAGATAATATAGTAGGTTGCATATCTCCTAGTTGAGAAATTAAGAATGATGCATTAAATTAAGATGGAGTATGTTTATCATGTGTGTAGGATGTCATTATGGTAGTTAATTAAGTAATGATGTTGAAGTACCCTAGGGAAAGGTTAATGATGTTAAGTTATTTCCGCTTGCGTAAGTTAATGAAATGTGTAATGATGTATGTCCATAATGGTTAAATGGTTAATGAATGTAGTTAGATGGATATATTTTGTGTTATATTAGTTGTTATTAGATGTTAATTAAATTTTTTTTTACCTCCATTTGCATTTTAGATGTTTAGTTTCTCTAGGGTATTTTGGCGGGGATTACATTTGGTATCAGAGCCCATGTTCAAACACTGGGTACTCTGGTTTCAATTGAGCCCATTGTGCATGTTAGCATTTATCATGGGGTAGCCCAACGATTTTATCCCTGCTATTTATTTTCTTGTTATAGTTGTCCTAGATTGTTAGCTTATAGTTTCCTTTGCATCTTGCTTAGACAAGATGCCTGCTAGGGGTAGAGATCATCGTCGTGCTGGTTGCATGGGTACTCATAGGAACCCTCAACCTGAGGTTTCTGAGGAGTCACACCATTAGGAGCAACAATAGGAGCAACCTAGAGATGATGTGATTCCACAGTTGGTGAATGTGCTTCAGGAGCTTCTTGGTCGCCTAGGACTAAGACAGGAGGAGAACCGGTAGGAGGGATCTCATCATTCAGAGCATCGAGAGAGACAACGTTTGCATTCTCCTAGGAGGAGAGTTGAGGTGGATCAGGAGGCGCTTGCAGCTAGTCACATGAGAGATCTGATGAGGATTCATCCTCCTACCTTTGATGGCTTGGGCAGTGGCATGGAGGCAAAGACATGGTTATTGGACTTAGGTATGTGTTTTTCTATGCACTAGTGTAGCACTAACACTAAGGTGAGATGTGCAATTATGCATCTTTGTGATTTTGCAATGACATGGTGGCACATGGAGGAACATAAGTTTCATCTGGACATAGCGACGATATCTTGGGAGTTATTCTTGGAGCGGTTTCGTGCTTGATTTTTTTTAGATCATTGGAGGCAAAGGAAGGCCTATGAGTTCCACAATTTGAGACAGTAGAGGATGACTCTGGAGCAGTATGAGCATAGGTTCTTTGAGCTTAGACAGTATGTTGGGTATGTAGATGATGAGCCGATGCTGATTCAACACTTTGTGAGAGGTCTCAGTGATTGTATCAGTGGAGACGTTTGGATGCACGAACCTAAGACCTTGGAGGCAGCTGTGGAGAAGGCAAGGCTAGCAGAGGAGAATCTTGCCTTAGCATCAGGAGGAGCGACTGGAGGAAAAACAATTAGTGCACCTGTTACATGATCTATTGTGAGAGGATCTCAACAACAATCTTCAGGTTATGCTAGGAGCCATCCATCTTCTTTCTGTGGTGGTCAACGGTTTAAGAATAAGTTTTCTCAGGGGTAGAGCTTTGCACGAGGTGCCCTGAGATTTTAGGGTGATAGGAGTCACAGTCGTCAGCGTGACATAATACCTACTCCTTCTCAACTAGCTTCTAGTAGAGGCAATGTTCAATAGTCGAGTACATCACCAGGTAGTAGGGTGTTTGGCGGGAAGGATTATTTTGCATGTGGACAACTAGGACACATTGTCATTCATTGTCCTCAACATAATTCTCAGTTGTCAGGGCAGCAGAAGCCAGCTACTTCTGAGCCTATAGTTGGAGATGCAAGCATGTCTCATCGGTTATTTGCGGTGGTTGATAACCGTCAGGTTGAGCATTAGGCCACCATTGTGGAGACATCAGGTGTGATAGGTGGTATCTCTTGTTCAATTTTATTTGATTCAGGAGCATCGAATTGTTTTATTTCTCCTTTTCTAGTAGAGTGATGCAGGATTGCTACGACAAAGCAGGATGATAAGTGGCAGGTAGAGTTATCTAAGGGGTCAAAAGTGGTAGTGGATTCCCTTGTGCTTAGTTGTCCTTTAGTCTTGGGAGATTGCCATACTTTTGTGGATCTTTGTGTTATGTCTTTGGGATCTTATGATGTGGTTCTTGGTATGGATTGGCTTGGATCTCACTAAGCGCAGATAGATTGTAGAGGTAAGAGAGTGCAGTGTGTGGATGATAGTGGGAAGAGTGTGGAGATTGTAGGTATTTAGAGACCTATCTCTCTTCGCATGATTTCCGCTATGCAGATGAAGAAGTGTGCACATAAGGTTGGCAGTTGTTTGCGGTTAGAGTGAAGGATGTGGCACTAATACATTTAGCCTCAAATTTCAACGGAGGTTTATGCGGACAAGGCTTTTTGTGATCAAATGTGATTTTCTTAAAAAAAAAATGCTTGATAACGTCAAAATGCCAACGACGATGCTGACAAATTTTTCCAACGAAGCTTGTGTTAGTTGGAATTCCGACAACCAAAGGCATTATTAAAAAAAAGAAGAAGTGTGGGTTCATTTGAAAACCATGCATGACTGATTGAATTAACTCTCAACTTCCTCTCCCTCTGCCAATTCCTTTGTTTCTTTTGCCTCTTCCTCTACCTCTGCCTTTGCAAATCAGGTTCGACATTTCCTTTGCCTCTTTTGCCTCTGCCTCTGCAAATTGGGTTGTCTAGCAGGTGAAAATGAAGGATTGAATTAACTCGTTTGGAGGGTATCAAACTATTGGAGATGGTGAAATTCCTATAGATTTTTGCATACCATTAAATTCCCGTGGAGTTACAGGTTGTGTGTTTGAATCATGTAAAGTTGGTTGCAGACAAGTTCATTTCAGAGTGCGTGTCTCATAAATTTGAGCTTGTCATCCTACTGGTATGTTCTCATTTATCTGTTTTTCTTTACTTTCCTAATTCTGCAGTTCCTAGTTATTGAAAAGTCTTCCAATTATCGATTATGTTAGATAAAGGCTAAAACCATTGTATAAAAATTAAAAAATAAGTAAACCCTATTTACTATACTAGAATCAATCTGCTTGTTTGCTTGTAAATGAATGTTTTCCATCCCTAGTTATTGAAAAGTCTTCCAATTATCGATTATGTTAGATAAAGGCTAAAAGTATTGTATAAAAATTAAAAAATAAGTAAACCCTATTTACTATACTAGAATCAATCTGCTTGCTTGCTTGTAAATGAATGTTTATCAAGTAGTGACTGTATGAATTAGAAATATGATTCCTTAATGAAACTTACTTTGGAAATACTTGATTCAAATATATAAAATCAATAAAAGACCAGTGCCTTGATTCCTTACTGGTTTCATATCATTTTAAATGAAAAATCCTACGTTTAACCTTAGAGACAATTTGAATAACTTGTTAATGTAACAAGACCATCATCTCAAAGGCTTCCATATGAATTGCAATTAAAATGTGACATATAGTTAGTCTTACTGAATTTAACTTTACTTTGAAAGACCAATAAGACAATTCAAAGTTTTCCAACCAATCCTTCAAACTGATATTCAAACTGAAAAATCAATCTTAATTACAACAACATAAGATTGCACAATGAAACAATATATGCAAATAGATTTATCCAAGGAACTGATCAATCCATTAAAAAGATAGATACCATCATGAATGAGAAACACTTGAATCTTTATATTGAAAATAAAATATTTAAACCAATTGATTTTAGTGCATATCCTCTATCAAATTGGTACTTGCAGACAATGAGTTCATAAGAAAATGCATGGAGATTGGCTTGATAAAAAAAACTATAAACTTTTGATATCCATCTCTCCTAAAAGATCCTCCATGTATAGATGAGGATTCGGTTTTAAAAATCAAAGGGCATACCCTTTCATTAAACTAAAATTAACAAAAAACTAACTAGAAACTAACTACCTAAAAACTGCCCTAACAAACTAAAACTATAAAATACAAAGTCACATCTTTAAACATCTTTTGATATCTATGGCTAGTCTCCAAACATCTGATCGCACTTCTGAATATGCTTCAAATATCCCTCTGATTTGTAGGTATCTGCATCGTAGATAATATCTCTGACCACAATCTCCAAAGTGATGAATTTTTCCATCTTCTCGATTGTGTCTATCATGTCAAGTACATCAGACTGCACAATGCTAAGGGAAGCACTGAGAAGACTTCGACACTCCACAATCCATTTATCCTTATCCTTTATCTGTCCATTCTGATCTTCAATTTCTGGAAAACCATGCTTTACTATTTCCTTATATTCATTAAGTTCATTTTGCAATTCCGTGTCAAAGTCTTCATGATTTTTCAACAACTTTTGTATTCCTTTAATGACTTCAACATCTGTATTGGCCATTGTCTTATCATGCAACAAAGTTCCTAGTATGTTATAAATCTGGTTGTGAGATATTGCATTATCCATATTCTTTTGATAAACAACCCAAAAATCTTCTAGGAAACCCTGCAATTTTTCAAATCTCTTAGTCAATAAAATAGAGGTTGTGTTAGTCCTCACACTTTGCATTTGCCTTTTCAACTTTTTATTTTCTAGTTGCACTTCCTCACACTTCTTTTTCCATTGAGACCCATCATGGATTTGTGGCACAGGTTGTCCTCCTATTTTTAGCAATTCTTCATGTAATCCCTTGTACTAATCTATTTCTTTGATCACTTTGACCAATTGTGCTTTATTAAATTTTGAAATATCAATACCCATATCAGCAGTAACAATGGGATCTACTTCACCAATTCTTAATTTCATCATGTGACCAAAGGATTTATCCACATCAATGATTTTTGGCCTCTTATTTGGAGGGTAAAGAGCCCACAAAGAAAAGCCTCTTCATTCTGGTCAAATCTAGAGCCGACATACACATCATTTACCCCTTGAATATCCAATTTAAAATCCTTATTCTCAGAATGTAACATGCTATCAAAAATAAATGATGCACTCATGTCCCATCCTAGAAAGATGATGATGTCTACTTCACTAAGAAGCTGTCTTCCCCTTTGAGGGGTTATAGTGGTCAATTCTAAAGTGATTTCTTCCTTTAGTTTCCCAACAATTCTGATTCTTTTTCAGGGGTTACATTTGGGATAGAGTCTCTCAGTTTTTTCCCTTTGAAATTATATAAAAAGGATTTAAATTCTTTTGACTTAATAAAAATATCATCAGACACAAAGGCAGAATACTCACCGTATCTTGCATCACTATGAATGTTCAACCTGGCAACAATTTTCTCTTGCAAGTCTATCTCTTCTGCTATGTCTGATGTTTGATGCCTAGATACCACCTCAACTTCTTCGGACTCACCTTCACTCTCTTCTTCTTCAGTTTTCATTTCTTGCAATCTCTTTTTCTTTTTTTCCAATTTCTTGTTTAATTCATCAATGGCCGTGTGGGCCTCTTCCTCCTCCATGTTTCTAAACATGTCCCCTGCTTCCAAGTAAACATGAATATAATCTCCTAGATTTTGACTTTTCTTGCAATTGTGAATATATCCCTTAGGGTCATAATTGACCCTAGTAGCACATTTGAACAAATTGTATTCTTCAATCAGTTTCCTATCAATGGATTCTTAAGCCTTTGTTGATACAATGGTAAAATCCCCAAAACTAAGAGTCCCAGGAAGGAAAGTTTGCTTATGCATACCTCCAAAATGTTTGGCAATCGAAACACTTAACTGTCTCACAATCTCCAGATAAGAAATTTTGTATGGTTCAAGTTTTGGCAATAGATATGGGGTTCCTTCGAAACCATAAATCCTGAAGCAAGTAAAATCCTTGTGAACAAACCAATCGCCCCAGTTGTGATTAACAATACTTCTTTCATAAAAAATAACAGGTCTAAGAAATCTTTTAACTTCAATGGAAATAGATCCTTCACACAGGACACCATACATCTGGTATAATGGCTTTACTATTAGCTCTTCAAACTTGATGTAGTTTGATTTTACATATCGTGAATCCCAAACGGATGTCCACATCTATACTGGTTGTTCTTTACCTGCTCTGTCCACTGTGTTCAATTTTAAATTCATTGGCCACATACCCCTAAACCTTCCATAAAATAAAATCAAATGCATTAACAACGAGTAAAACTTGAAAGTGATCTCCCTATTATCTTTGAGGTTCAAGAAACCTTCATGTAATTTTTCTACAACATAAGTAGCATAATCAAAGGGTTTTGGCTCATACATCTGTACATTAGCTGCTAACACCAGTGGTCCAATATTAGCTACATAAGGGACCTCTATATCTCCAACCTGTCCGCATGACATATAGGTGTATTGTAAGTAGTGTCTAAAAATGTCCATGTTGAACGGGGGACCATCCTCTTCGGTTAGAATGCCCTTTTGAACCCTGTGGAAAGCTAAGTTCCACCCTTTATAAGTAGTATCCATGTTAACAAATTCCTCCTCTAGTTCTTCAAACGACAATGGTACATCAGGGTTAGGGTCTAAGCTAAAAACTTCATCTATGGTGCCACGACTAAATCTGATAAACACTTTGCCATTTGGAAATTGAATGCATCTCTTCACAGAATTGTAATTTTTGACCAAGACTTCCATCAATCTGATATTTACAAAAACATTTGGAACAACTAGTTTACCTAAGTTGGTTATCCAGGGGTTACAAATTGACACTTCTCCGTCCTTTCTCAGAAAATGAAATAGGAAGAGTTCATAACCTCTCACCTTTGTCCACACATCTCCAACCACTTTACCTGTCCTCAAGCTAGTCTTTTCTGGGCAAATGCTGTTTTGACCTCCTTGATTTTGGGCCTAGAAATTGCAATTGATCAATGATATATTGATTCAGTTTTTGTGCAGGAGGGACTTCCGCTGTTTTGGATCTTTTAGACGTGGTTTTGGAGCCCTTATCACTCCTCTTTCTTCCTGATGAACTTGCAACCTCCATGATGCATGATGAATTGTGATCAATAATTCTCACCTTGTGTGTTTTTTACTAAGATGCAACCTGCATTTGGTTCTTAATTTGCCTCATGTGAGCTTTCAATCTACTCAATTGCACGCATTAAATACAGGCTACTTTGGTTTCAGTTTTAAATTGTATTTGTAATGACTCATCGATATATGCTTTCTTGACGAATTACTCCCTTGGCGCCATAAAAAATATTTCATTCCTTAAGTCGCTTTGTTTTTTATCGGTGCGTGTCTTCTCGAGCCCTCCATCGGGTATCGACATAACCTTGAACAGTCTCTGCCGATAGTTACTTTTTCCCCGGTGAATCTCTTGCTCTATTATTTCCATCGAGCGTCGAGATGGCTTGAAATGTTACACCCTGATCTCTTTAAGTTGTACTGATGACTAAGGCTTCTCTCCCTATTGGTGTAAGTCTTACCAATAGCCTTATCGACTATCGACAAGACAACAATTTGCATGTTCCGATAGCGAAAGTCACCCCGATGATACTTTAGTAATGACTCGATCGGTGTATATCCTCTCGATGTGTCTATCGAGTATCGAGATAATGCCTATCCCCTTTTAGTGATAGTTAAACTTCCCGATGATGTTTGGGTTTGCTAGGGTACTTTATTCAGGGTAGGCTACACCGATGGTTTGATTTGCAGACTTGTGGAGTTCTAATGGACTTCTTCCATTCTCTTCCACTTCTAGACATCCATACTTAAAGATATCCATACTCTTTTATTGCTTAAAGAAAATGGAGAAATAAATAGTACTAAGATTAATAAGCTACATACTCATCATGAGTAATGAGAAATAAACAAGCTTGTCAAGCTTGAAATCAATGTGTAAGGCTAATTGTGCCATTTTGTCAGAAGTTATCAAATAGTCCTATTCCGGTCCTGATTGTTCAAATAATATAAATGTATCCATTGAAGGGTGATAAAGGTTTAATATGTTTTTTTGAGTCCATTCTAAGGTGTTCAAAGTATCTAAGTAATGTTTAGTGGTCATTCATGTCAAAAGGCAAATGTTGTCAAGGTGTCACTAAAAAGTTGTAATGCAACAATGCATAAAATGTTGTCAAATTGTACATTTCAGTCTTAGGGGTAGTTGGAACAGTTATAGAACCATGAGAGGCTATAAAATCCATCATTTATTCAAATTAAGTGTGTGTGACAGATTTGGAGGAAAGTCTTGTAAGGCTAGATCAAATAAAGCCTCAGACTGTCACTTAATTTTGCAGGGTTATGACAGTTACAGGGTTGTATATCAGTTTGAAAGTAAAAATTCCATGTGATCAATTTTTGGATAAATAGGAAGGAAGTGTATTGCTATAAAGTATGTATTGGAAAATGTTTTTGATAAGATTCAATGAGAAAATTGATATTTTGTTCAATACTTTTAAGTATTGTTTTTGACAGTCATGATTATGTTGGCAATTGACACTCATCGGAGTCATTTTGTTGTCATTGATGGCAACAAGATCAGATGGAAGTCATATACCGACGTTAGGAGTCATTTACCGACAAACACCAACATTGGACTATCCAGGGTTACACCGACACCAGCACTGACATCAAGTACTTCAAGGAAGCCGATATCAAGGAAGATTTATTTAGAAAATCATTTTTTAATTATTGTCAAGGCCGATATTGGATATCTTTTGTAATGTATTGTAAGCCGACATAAGGCATATTGTTTGTAATGGGTATATAGGTCAGTGTGTTAGGTCATTATGCTACATCATGATTTTATGTGAGGATAGAACTTGTGGATGTGGAATGTGAATGCAAAGATCATTTGTATGTGAACATTGTATCATGCAATGATCTGTCAATGTTTTGTAAGACATTCTTGGAGGGAAGGTAACACTGGTAGTAGTGTTCAGGGTTTATGAACCGGTACAGAGAAGAGATAGAACCAGAACTCTATTTGGCATAGTAGATGCATTTTGTGAGTTCATTTTTATTGTTTTACTTCAGCAGAAGCTTGTAGTCAGTGAGACTCTTTAGTGATGAGAAGTGTGCTCTAGGCAGTGTGCCTTCCTGAATGTGTAGGCCCCCATTATATGTAATATCCTTTCATATGGCCAGTGAATTGATATTGTGGGTCACAAATCCCATCGTGGTTTTTCCTCTTTGAATATTTCCACATATAAATTGTATGTGTTATGGTGTTCATTCACGTGGATAGTTTATTTTCTTCAAGTTATATGTTTATTTGTTTACCGGTTTATATGTGTATGGTATAAAAGGATAAAATCTTATCTTACCGGCAGATTACCAATTCATCCCCCCTCTCAGTGTTCTTCAATCCCAACAATTGGTATTAGAGCCTAGTTCCTCGGAAGAAGTTTAACAGCTTGAGGAAGATCCTGAAACCAAAATCTTTGAACATGGCTATGGAGAAGCAACTTGAGATGGCTCTTGAGGATTATGATGCTGAAAGGATGAAGAACTTGAAACTGCAAGATGAATTGAATTCTGATAATGAATTCATCCTTGTCCTGCAAGAAAGGTTATCATCAGCTCAAGCCAAGAGAAAGGAACTTTTGCAAAACCCGAATGATGAGGAGAAAAATGCACTTAAGGAGAAATGTCAGAAACTAAGTCAAGCAAACATGCTCATGAAGAGTGAAATCCAAGACCTGACTATGAGGTTATCAAAAGATATTGAGGACATAAAAAAGAAGGAAGATAATCTTGTTATATCTCTGAAGAACAAATTTGATGAATGTGGCAAATTGACTCATGAGAATAATCTGTTGAGAACTGATTTGGCACACTCCCGAAATAATGAACAAGAGCTTGAAAGACAAATAACTACTCTGAGAGATGATGTGACTACTGTAAGTGAGTATAAAGACAAATTTAGGATTAGTGCTGCACAGTTGGATGACTTATTGAAAAGACAAAGGGAGAATGATGATTCTAGAGGGCTTGGATTTGTACAAGGTGAAAGCTCTGGTATTGCAAATGAAGATCAGACAACTGGTATGCAGAACTCATCAGACCAGAGGAAATTGGTAAGTAAATCTAATGCTTTTAAATTCAATGGTAAATGCTTTGTTCTAATGCTTTTAAATTCAATGGTAAATGCTTTGTTTTTAATAAATTTGGGCATATGGTAAACAATGTAGAAATAGAGCAAATCAAAAGTACAATTCTGTTCCCGATCAATGCACAAATTGCAAGAAATATGGTCATAGATCAGAAGATTGCAGAATGAATGTTAAATGTCATGCATGTGGAAAGTTTGGACATTTTTCTAATCATTGTAGGTCAAGGAATGACACCGGATATGTCAAATCAATTCAAAAGAACAATGTTACATGTTATGCATGCAACAAAATAGGTCATATTGCTAAGTACTGCAGAAGCAAGACTCAACTGATTAGCAATGATAAAGATAATGAGAAAGGAAAGCAGAAGGTAGATGAAATACAAAAAGACCACAACAAGAGATGGGTTAGAAAAACTGAAGAACGAAGTGGAAATGTAACAACACCGGTAGAACAGAGAATTTCTGCATTGATAGGAAATTCCACTGGTAACTGAGACATAGGCCTTAGGGGTTGGGAAATTCATTGCAAATATTGCATATTCCCCTGGAGGAGATCGAAAGAGATCTGGAAAGTTGAGTTCATCATTGTTGAAGGTTCACTTAGCATAAGACTATGAAACAAACCTACCGATAGGTAGGAAGATCAATGAAGCAATCACCAGTCTTGGTACCTGCGGAGATGAGAAACTTTGGGGTTATTTCAAAACATTGCAAGAAAACATGAGGCAGAGGGAGAGGTTATGAAAGAACATTGTGGAGAAGTATTCCACTGATATCTGTTTCATGGTGAAGACTGATGAAACCCTCATGGAAGCAGTTGAACCAAGGATCATATGGGTTATAGAACTTGGATATGAGGTGGATGATAACATTCTGGACCTCTATGCAAAAATGTTGCTAGATGCCCCATTGGATGACAAAATAGAGCATTTTGGAACGATAGAAGAGAAGGCCTTTGAAGTCAAAATTGGCTTCAACAGGAAGAGAAGGGAGAAGAAAATAGACAAGATGTCTTCATATATATAGGAAGTAATTCATAAGACAGACACTCAACTGGGCTCTGGATCCAAACCGGCAACAAAACCGACAGTGGCTAGTACTACAAAAGTAAAGAAGTCTGAAGCTTACATTTCTACCATCACTTCTAATTCTGAACCTGAGGACAATGAACCTCTATCTTTCAGAAGGGTACAAAGGAATAAAGTATATCAGCCACCAGTAGAGTAGAAGAAGGTGGAGCCTAGGAGGAGACTTGTTAGAAAGGCAACTAAAACTACTGCACCGCCACCTCCGGCAAGGAAGCCTATACAAAAGAGAAAACTAGTTACACCTACTTCGACAACCCCAAGCAAAAAGAAGAAGAACGATGATACTGAGTCCGGTAAGACCAAAATGACCCGTGCTAAATTAATTGATGAAATTACAAAGGATGGAATTTTGAAAAATGTATCTATGTATTATGAGGATTTAGAAGAAAGTGAGCAGAATGAGATAGAAGAGGCAATTTTGTTGCATATAGATATCTATAAGAAAGCCTTAGTAGAAATTTTGAAGGAAATACCTCTATCATTGTACAATAAACTAGATGCTAGAAGACTTGACGCAATCAAGAGAGATAGGGAGTTCAAAGAGGTAGAACTTTTGACTTTATGTGGTGCTATTAGTAATGATGAAATGAAGAGATGTATTGATGTTTCTAATAGGACGGTTTTCAGTAGTAAAACCCGACAAATAAGCCTAATGATTGTCGGAGTTAATGAGGTGATAAATGAGACCAGTAAGGGTTGGACAAAATTCTTCCAGAAGAATCCAGATTTTCTTAGATCTCATGAAGAATTTGTTAAGGCAACAACTTCCACCACTCCAGATAAATAAAAAGGGAAAGGCATTTTGAGAAGTTCAACTCCAATTTTGACTAAATCGACAGTAACTATAGATATACAGACACAAACGACTGTAAAGGAAAGTGTATAGTCTGTACCGGCACAAACTATTTTTGAGCAAGGAAATGTACATGATACTATGAATATTGTGGATAATACTCCACCGACAGTAATTGACACTGCACTAAGTGGTGAAGCCACCAATGCTAAAGAAGATAAGGTAAAGGGAATCGCGTGTACACCAACAGTTCATATTGATTCCCCGACAAAGGTTTTGGCAATTGACACTTCTCAAGTTAAGAAGAAACCAGTCACTGAGATGAGTCCAACTGAGTTAATGATGATGGCTACTCAGAAACTATTAAAGGAGGGATCTACAGATAAGGGAATAATAGATCAATTAGTTACAATGTTGCATAAATTAATCCTTGATTGTCAGATTGAGAATGAAGCAAGCCCTTTCGACAAGCTTAAAACACTAACAAAGCACATATTTAACAATTTTCAATCATTGCAGTAGATATCAGACCAACATGCATTAGAAAGATTTACTGTGGCTAAGAAAGCCGCCTTTGACCAGATCATTGAAACTGAGAAAAATAAAATTGAAGCTAAACTCATTCTTATTGAGAATTACTTGAAACAATGTACAAATATCTACAGGGTCTGTTGTAACATAGAAAGTCTTACAACAAATGTAGATAGCAGATTAAAGGAATTACATGATAAGGTAGCTAGCATTGCTAATTATTTTGATGGATTAACCTCACTGACAACATCTATTGATGGAGAAATTTTGTCCTTGGAGAACCAAATTTTTTCTTTTGAGAAGAAGAGAGATAAAATCATTTGGAGAGTAGGGAGTCTTAGAGGATTGGTGAGTCCCATATTGGATTCATTGGGTGTACATAAAAGAGAGTGTATGGACATGATTGCTAAACCCACACTGACATAAGTCAAAGAGAAGGAAACACTGGCACACTTACTAAGTGGACTAGCATCCATATTTGAAACTTTCAAAACCGGCTGGGATACATACCTATAGTTGCTGGATAAGGCTTACCCGAAAATTTTGAAGTTATTCAAGCTTCGGTAAAACAAATAATATTTATTCATTCTTTTGTTTTGAATTCTTTCAATTCTTTCATCAGTCTTTGACATTGATGCCAAAGGGGGAGTGTATATATGTGAAAAATATCAGAAAAATATCAGACAGGAACATATGGGAAGGACATCAGAATATCAGAAGGAGTGTACTGCTCAGGGGGAGCATATTTCAGTTGAACTGACAGGGAATCCATTTTTCACATGAGTGTTGCCATCAATGCCAAAGGGGGAGATTGTTGGCAATTGACACTCATCAAATTTATTTTGTTGTCATTGATGGAAACAAGATCATATGGAAGTCATATACCAGCATTAGGAGGCATTTACCATCAGACACCAGCATTGGAGTATCCAGGGTTACATCGGCACCGACATCGAGTACTTCAAGGAAGCTGACATCAAGGAAGATTTATTTAGAAAATCATTTTATAATTATTGTCAAGGCCGACATTGGATATCTTTTGTAATGTATTGTAAGCCGACATAAGGCATATTGTTTGTAATGGGTATATAGGTTAGTGTGTTAGGTCATTATGATACATCATGATTTTATGTGAGGATAGAACTTGTGGATGTGGATTGTGAATGCGAAGATCATTTGTATGCGAACATTGTATTATGCAATGATCTGTAAATGTTTTGTAAGACATTCTTGGAGGGAAGGTGATACTGGTAGTAGTGTTCAGGGTTTATGAACCAGTACAGAGTAGAGCTAGAACCAGAACTCTATTTGGCATATCAGATGCATTTTATGAGTTCATTTTCATTGTTTTACTTCAGCAGAAGCTTGTAGTCAGTGAGACTCTTTAGTTATGAGAAGTGTGCTCTAGGCAGTGTGCCTTCCTGCATGTGCAGGCCCCCATTATATGTAATATCCTTTCATATGGCTAGTGAATTGATATTGTGGGTCACAAATCCCACTATGGTTTTTCCTCTTTGAGGTTTTCCACGTATAAATTGTATGTGTTATGGTGTTCATTCATGTGGATGGTTTATTTTTCTTCAAGTTATATGTTTATTTACCGATTTATATGTGTATGGTATAAAAGGATAAAATCTTATCTTACTGGCAGAACACTGATTCACCCCCCCCCCCCCCCCCCCCCCCTCTCAGTGTTCTTGGATCCCAATAGATTATTTGTTGCTTTAGATGTTTTTTCTAATAAGATTTGGATTGAATCCGACCCCTAATAACCTATTTGAGGTTGTAGAATGAAGAGTTATCTTTAATTCAAGACAAGTTTGAAGGTCATCCATGGATTATAAAGAAAGTTCTAAAGGTTTTTGTCAAAACTATCATAAAACCCTTGTTGAATGGGTTGCAACAAAAGAATTGATTATAACTCTTAACGTAACCGCTCAAGTTTCTTCATATTTTGGATTCTAATAGTCAATTTAATTCTCTTTCATATGAAGTTGATTTCATGTTGACTTCTTCGTAAATATACATTCCTAAGTTGATTCTATTAGATGACACAATAAAAATATTTCTCTTTTTTTAAAACTCAAATATTTTTCATCAACTTGCCAAAATCAAACTTCTTTTTTAGCCAAGAAAACTATCTGAATAAAATAGTTTTCATAATTGAAGAGAGTCTAAGTTTAAGTAAAATTTCAACTTCTATATAACTAGTTCTAGGAAGACTTCCGTACTTACGATATCCTTTTGCGTAGTTTGTGAAGTTTACAAACCGAAGTTTCGATAGCCCGACTTTTTTGCGTGTGAAGAAAGACCATGTCAGAAAATATCAGTGAAGAACAAAATAAGGAGACAATTGGTAGATTGTGGTCTAACTTGAAAAGAAAAGGTGATGGAAAATGTTATTGTCCCTGCAAAATTTGTAAGGGCTTAAAGACTAGAAGACTTCTAATCAAAACAACTAAGAACCATTGTAGGCAACATGGTCACATTGAAGGGGGACATGATTATCATCCAATGGTAAGCTGTTCATTATATCATTTTAACAATTTATATACATAAGAAATCACTTCATGATGAGATCATGATCATGGTTTATTTAGGTTGATCATTTTTATATAGGTCAAGCTCCCCAGGGCACATGATATGGACCAACACAACCCATAGAATATGTTTTTCAAAGTGGAGGAACATGGAGGTGTGAATATTAAAGCTAAAGATAATGATCCCATGGAAGATGACGATCATGCACCAAAAAACATGATTGAAGATGATGGTACAAATACATTGA
The DNA here is from genome assembly GCF_030272615.1 of Cryptomeria japonica. Taxonomy (NCBI): domain Eukaryota; kingdom Viridiplantae; phylum Streptophyta; class Pinopsida; order Cupressales; family Cupressaceae; genus Cryptomeria; species Cryptomeria japonica. Next base: position 345,710,430 of record NC_081408.1, read on the forward strand.
TCCATGACACATTTAGTACTGGCGCAACTGATCATAATGATCAATATGACTTTGATGTTGTTCATGATTTACCTGTACTTGAGAAGGCATATGAGCCCTTTTATGAAGGCTCCCAAACAACTCTTCTCTCTGATGTATTGTTGTTGGTGAACTTGAAGGTTATGAATGGTTTATCCAACATAACAATCTCACATATGTTAAGGTATGTTGTATATGTCATTATAGTTAATAAAGGGTGAATCATGTACCATTAATATTCTTTATATTAATAAATTAATATTCTATAGATTTATAGGTGAGTTTTTGTTACCACCATCAAATATTCTACCTCGCTCATACCGAGAATTATCTTTCATTATGAAAGATATTGGAATGGAGTATCAAATAATAGATGCTTGTCCTAACAATCATATTATATATCATAAACAACATGAATTTGCAATAGAATGCCTTAAATGTCATATCAGTAGATATAGAACATATCAAATAACAAAAAAGGTGCCTCACAAGGTTCTTCGTTATATTCCCATTATTCCACGTATGCAACGATTATTTAGGTGCACTAGCTTGGTACAATTTATGCATTACCATGCACACAATAGAAGTCGAGATGACATTATGTGAATGCCTATGGATGGTTTAAAATTTATGGACATGGAGGAAAAGTGGCCACACTTTAAAGAAGAACCTCGTAATCTCAAGCTTTCATTGGCAGTGGACAGTGTCAATCCATTTGAAGAGATGAGATCTATTTACTCGGTGTGGCTAGTTTTTGTTATCAACAATAACATTCATCCATGGATGTCAATAAAGAGGGAGCACATAATATTGGTGATGATTGTTCCTGGTATTTTATCATTTAATAGTCATTTACATTTAATTATAAATATTGGAGTAAAATGGTCATAATAATTATGTAGTTTTTGTTCATTCAACTGGGTAAGTACCAAGTTAAAGATATGAATGTGTATATTGAGCCTCTTATCGACGAGTTGCTGGAGTTATGGAATGGTGTCACTATGTATGACATCTCTAGACCAATAGGACAAAGACAATTTCAATTCCATGCAATGCTTGTATGGACAATACATGATGCCCCAGGGCTAACACATTTTTGTGGTATGTTACAATGTTCAAGTTGCACATTATAATTATAATTATAAAAATTAACATATTTAATCCAATTATACATATCATGTAGGTATTCAAATAAAGGGAAAATTTGCATGTCCAGTTTGTGGTCCAAAGATGAAATCCCATCATTCAAAAACTTTAGGAAAGCAAGTGTTTGATGAGTATAGCCTCCACAAAAATTATAAGTATCGAAATATTGAAAAATATCTTTTGAATGGAAAAGAAGAGACTACATCAAAGCCACGAAGAATGACACCTTTCCTATGGAAGTTGGAATATAATAGAATTAATCGTCAAGGTAATGTCATTCCATTTAATGGTTTATGTTTGGAATTTGTATTTTTCTATTGTGTTTTGTTTACTGATGATGTAATTGATGATTATGAAGGTCGTCAAGGCACTGATGACCACCTTCCAAAGGGACTAAAAAGTTATCCGAGACAATTTACTAGGTTGCACTACTACGAGCAGCTACAAATTGTGGCATTTGTTTGATACTATGCATATTGGAAAGAATATAACAAAGACATTATGGAAAATATTGGAGGGAAGGCATGACAAAGAAAAAAATGTCAAAATTTGTAGTGGCATTTAGGAATCCAATCATGCAATGAAAAATGTCATTCAATCAAATAGCAATGGAGACCGGATTAATATAAGTGCCCTTCCTTGGTTATTAATGGACCAGAAAAGCAATGCTATAAAAGAAGTGATACAAAAAATTCAATTTCCCACAGGATTTGCTACGAACATAAACAATCTCATATCAAAGAAAAGTGAATTTGGGCTAGGGATGAAAACACATGATTGACATACCTTCATTATGGTAATTCATGTTCTTGTGTATTTACTAAATATTTGTATACTACACATGTACTTTTCATTGTATTATGTTAGAAAACAATGAAAAGATCATTTGATAATTGTTGCAGTACATTCACCTCTATCTCTCCCAGACAACTTTGACAATAATGTCAAGCAAGTCATATATGATCTTGGAAAATACATGAGGTAAGTAGTGATCTTTGTTCAATTTGTTGTAAAGATAATATATTTGCAATTTGTTTTACTTGTTATGTAATATATTGTATATTATTTTGTAAAGTCTTGTTTATATATTTTTGCATCTTGAATCTCTTCTAGGTGGTTGTCATCTAAAGAAATCCATAAAGAAGATATAAAATAGTGGAAGAGAAAAATTCCTCATTTAATGTGTGAAATGCAAAAGTGTCTACCTTCAACTTTTTTCAATGCAGAAGAACACTACCTCATACACCAAGTTGAGGAGATTGAATTGTGTGGACTTGTACACACTAGGTCAATGTGGATGGTTGAGAGGCACTTGAAATTTTTGAAGGCTTTGGTTCAAAAAAGAGCACATCTTGAGGGTTGTATGGTGGAGGGATATATGGTATACCAGACTATGGTGTACATTGCTGAATATCTTCCTAAGTTTGCAACAAACAGCCACGTAGATCGCATTTTGGATTCCAACCCCATTAACAAATTCAAAGGGGAGTACTTGATGGGGAAAGGTAGATGGAGGAAAGTGAGAGGTAATTATAAGATTTTATTGTAGTTAATTAATTCTTAATCTTCTAAATAAATCGGTTCTAAGTTGTCTATTAATTATTTGTACAATTGGTCGTGAGTGGGATGCACCACATTTGTATATTACAAACAATCTTGATTGGATGACGGTGTGGATTGGATGACGTCAACATTCTAGTCGCACATTAACATGGGAAGGTGTGGCTTCATTGGTTAAAGAAGCTCATCTTAATGAAGATTCCAATGTTACGCAAAGGGAAATTGATTTAGTATATGATTTAAGAGATATACAGGTACGTATAATTTTATTAATCACTTGTATGTTTATCAAATCACGATGTAATAATTTTAATATGTTAGACATATTGTAGGTAAAACACTACAAGGCTATGTGTTGCAATGGTCATAAATTTCACATCAAAAAGTTGGATGACACGAAGAAAACTTGTGATTTTGGGATAACTGTAGTCTTTGAGGTGACCAATATTTCATCTAGAAACGACATACATCCTCAAGAGTCTCAAAATCAATACTATGGAATTTTGGATAATATACTTGAGTGTGACTTTAATTCCTTCAAATTAGTTCTGTTCATCATCAAATGGTATAGGCTACGACTGAATAAAAAAATCTTGATAGAACTGTTATTGAACATGATAATGGATTTACAATGGTTAATACAAGGTCGTTTGAGCCAGTTGGGGATGAGCCCTATGTTCTTCCAAGCCAATGTGAGCAGGTATTTTACTCAGAGGTTCCACATAAACTGGTGGTCATTTGTTGTTAGACATGATCCAAGAGGAATGCCAATAAAGTATAATAAGATGGAAGAAGAAGATATCAAAGAAGTAGAAGATGATGTAGATGGTGATGATGATGATGATGATGCTGTTGTTGCTGCTGCTGTTGATGATGATGGTGATGGTGATGGTGATGGTGATGGTGATGGTGATGACGACGACAATAATGATGATGATGATGATGATGATGATGGTGATGATGATGATGATGATGATGATGATGATGATGATGGTGATGATGATGATGATGACGATGATGATCATGATGGTCATGATGATGAGTTGGATGAAGAAGAAGATCAATGATATGAATGAAATGTATGACATTTTTTTAACTTTGTATTTATTTATGGAATTTGGATTGTTTATTAGCTATATGATGGATGGTGATTTAAAATACATATGTGATGGATTACATGTTTATGATGATACACTTGACATTTTTTGAACTTTGTGTTTATTTATGGAATGTGGACTGTCTATTAGATATGTGATGGATGGTGATTTATGATACATATGTGATAGATTACATGTTTATGATGATACATATGTGATGCCTATGATGCTCAATTACATATATGATGATACATATGTGATGCTTATGATGCTCATGATACATATGTATTTATTGTTTATCAAATTACAAATGTAATGCTTATGATGCTCAATTGTTGGTGCTGATTTCATGTATATATTTTGTGTGATGCTACCACCCTTGGTGTAAATAGGTAATTGACTATAGACATCGTCAACTCTTTAGTTGAGGATCCTACACAGTCTACATAAAGTAAAGGTAAGAAATAAAAAATATACAATGATTATGATAATTGTATATTGTTCATGTTGTGTACTATGTAATTTTTAGTATACATATCATGTATTTTTTAGCTAACATAAGATAATTGAATTACATATGCAGGAACCTGAACCCCTTTGACGAGGATCCTGCATAGTCTCATGTATCGATAGGTATAAGTCAATACACCCTTTAGAAATAGTTTATTTTTAAAAAAATACTAGGAAAACAAAGTTCCCCAGTTCTTCAAACCTCGACATTAGCAACAAATCTAATACAGTTATCAACACTTGAGGCCCCAGTTGGACTTTTTTATTTATTCAATTTTTAATCTCAACGTCAACTTTAGGGCCGACTTCTTCATCAAAATTACCCTCATTTGCAAAATATCTCTCTCATTACCAACTAACTCTCTCATTTGATGGAGTGTAGGTACCACCAAATAGGTATTTGTCAGATGTGTCTTCCTCGAGTGAGGGAAATGTAGGAATAGTCGACGAAAGTGAGACATGTACTAGGTCTAAAATAGGGGGATCAACTAGAGGTCAAAAGATTAGAAGAAAATTTAGTAAATGCATGGAATTTTTCCTTGCTCAAGGGGGGTCATGTTCTTATGATGATGAGACCAAAGGTGACATCGAGGTGCCCTTGAGGTACAAACATCTAGAGAAACAATGGGTACCCAAGGAACTTCCTCCAATAAACACTGATTTTTGTGTTAACGAGAGGATATATCGCATAGCACCTTCATCGTTACATGGTTTGGGCCTATTTTCCATGGACGACATAAAGGCCTATTACAAAAAAGTTGCTGAATTGATGGAGTATGCCGGACCTTGTTACAATTACAAAAATTGGATGCAAATTGTTCGATATAAAAAAAGTATGTGTAGGTATGCACTATCGACAAATTATATACAACAGAAAGATAATGGTCAAAGTAAACGAGTGGTTGTATACATTGACGAAAGGCCAAATGCAACAGGGAATATTGTAGGTTTTATAAATAGTACGTGACTTGGGTCAACTAATAAGCAACCCAATTGCATATTTGAGGCGCGTGAGGGAAATCGTGTATTCGTATGTTCGATAAAATCAATAAGTGCAGGGGAAGAGCTGGTAATCGATTACAATTTGAATTGTATAGATACAAAAAAAGTTACTAACATGGGGGTGGTATGCACAATATACCATTTAAACCAACCTCCAATTAATGACTCCAATATACCATCTTATTATTAAGTTTTTTTGTTAAGTCTATTGGTTTCATTTCGCTAACGTGTTTATATTTTTTCTTTGTCATAGGGTGACCTGGATCTATCACATAGCACAGACATGGATGTAGGTCCCGACACTTCTACCGAGCAGGTAAACCTCATTGTAATTGTATAAATTAGATAGAAGCAAACTGTTACATTATTATGCTTTTTTCTTGAGTGTTTTGGAGTAATTTTGATAGTGTTAATAATATTCTTGTCATAGACGGACGTTCGGGGAAAGGGAAAGGAACCTCCCTTACATCAACACCTCAACACAATATTAAGCGATGAGGACTACACAATTTCCACAAACCCCATAGAAGTGATAAAAATGTCTATCACAAAAATTAATAAAGAGATTGTGTCTTTGGTATGCACGACCCCTCAAATTGACGAGATAAAAGATAGGCTGAATCAATTGATGCAAGCAGTATAAAACATGTGAGTATGCAGTAATGAAAGCTTTGATTATAACAAAAATTCAATAATGGTTTATATTTTATACTCTTTTATGTCACTAACTAAAATATGTAAATGTTGTTTTTACAGAATTTCATGTGTGATCATCAACCTGGTGGACATGATCAGGGTATTGAAGGTAGTGCAGGTGATGACCATGTTCTATACATTAAAACTACTCCTTTGGACTTGTGAACTTGCTTTTTTAATGCTACTGTTATTAACACAGGCCTTTCCCTGTCTATACTATTGCTCTCTCTTTAGAATGAATAATAATAAGTTTTGTGTGTATATATGATTGTAATAATAGTTTATTAAACTGTTAATAAAGTATTTAGTTGCACAATTAGAAGTTCTCATTTGATCTGATCAGATCACTTGTATTTTAATTTACTATTATTAAATTATATTTCAAAGTAGGGACATTACAAAGACCAATAAGATAGCGTGAAGCTTGAAAACATAAGATAGCACATTGAAGAAATCTAAATAAATAGATTCCATGGACTATCTTTTGTAAGGACTATACTAGTTTATCACTTACACTGCGCTCTTGTCACAAATTTACATACCTTTGTCCTGCATCAAAAACTATCTTCCTTGTTCTCCTTCATACTGTTGTATCATTAAGATTAGTATCGAACACTTAATAAAGGTTCATATTTCTTTGCAACTCTTAATAAAGGTTCATCATTGTTTACAATTCTTGCAGTTTTCATATATTTAATGTATTATTCTTCAGGTGTTGCCAATGTTCCTGTGGAAAGGCCACCTCATTCGAGGTTATTGCCGACTGCAATGTCAGCAACAAGCAACATGCATACGTCCTCTACTTCTCGTCATGTTGACCCACCCATTGTTGGTAGATCCCTATTTGCTCTCTCTTTTGTTATGTGTTTATTTCCCTTGAAGTGTTCTTTCTTTGGGGCATTTCATATTGGATTCATTTTGTGTAGCAGGAGATGCACATGAGGATGTGCCAGAGGTGAATACTAGTGATACTATACCATCATTTCTTGGATCTTCCCGTATTGCTATTACGGGAACGTTGCAGACCACATTGGTGGTGAGCAACGAAGAATTTATTCCCTTGAAGATACAAAAGGTTCTAGGTACTTTAAAATTATTATTATATATAGCGTAATTGTAATTTACTTACTGATCACTCGTTTTGGACTAATTATCCCATGATGTTTTTGCAGGAAATGATATTTTTTATAAAAATATTAATGATATTCCATTGCAGATGTTTGGGCCCACCATACATAAAAGGTGGAACATCATATGTGAACTAACCCTAATCCACTATTTTTATTTCACATCATTTATAGAATAGTTTTCCTTTGATCCATTACTTGAACTATATTAAAGGTAGCTTCAGTTAATTTATGAATCTAATAGGTTTGTTTTTGCTTAAAAGGTGGAATGACCAAGAAAACAGGTTAAAAGATGAACTCACAAACCGTATGGTTGAGTTGTTCGGAAATGACACATTCGACAAAACCAAGGTCCTTGAAAAAGATGGCACATATCTAAAGTATGTGAGGAACCAGTATAGGACACATTTAGAGAAGAACGTAAAGTACGAGCATCCCCCCATGATTCCAAAGAGGGAGTGGAAGGACCTGATTTTGGATGCGAAGGAGAGAGTTGTAAGGAAAAAACAAAAATCCACCACTACATGCCAGAAGAAGGTATGCGATACTATTAGGAATGTAATTATGTACTAATTACTCTTTATATTTATATAATCTAACATATTTCAAACTTTTCATAGACTGAGTAACACGTCAAAGGCAACCAAGGCAAGACAAGAAAAGCACGAGCAACACAAACTCGACTCTGGTGGTTATATCAAACTTGCTGCACGAATTGTAAGAATCAGTAAATGAAATATCACATCAAATTATTTATAAATTGCAAACAATTTTTTTTTGATCAAACAATACAAGCAAAATTCACAATACTAAGCAAAAATGCAGGGCTTTGAATTCAATAGAGCGCCCACAGAAGATGACAAGAGAATTGCCTACCAGCAAGGCTATATACCCGTGGCCAAATGACTATGAGATTTGAGTGGGAAAACATGAGATTCTGGTGCATCCATCACACAGATAAATAAGCTATATGAAAATAATTTCAAATTGAATACCTTACCAATAATCTATTTGATGTTAAGTTCCAACATAAAGTGAATTTATTTGTTTTAATTAAGCAAGCAATTATAACAATGCACATGGCATTCAAATGTAGCCTGATAATCGTGGAACACAACCTCCACATGAAGGTCCGGATGTGCATCCCAGTAGTGGAGGTATTCATTTTCTATTCAATTTTTTTTAATGTAATTATTAATACAAATAAAAATCTTAAATTTTAATTGGTGTAGAAATTAATGTAACCTTTTTTGTTAATATTTTAGAGCATGTAGTCGGTGGTGACCAAGTGGAGCATGATCCGGGTAGACAACATCAGGAACGTGATGTTCCCCAGTCAGGTAAAGAGGACCACTGTTATTCATTTAAACATATTTAATTGCAATTGGTGTATTGATTAATGTAATCTTTCATATTTCAACTCCAAAGGATCTAGAGGGTGTTCAACATGTTGAGGTTGAAGCTAGACAAAATGATTTCGAAGATGATGTGGCCCCATCAGGTAAAGAGTGCCACATTTATGTTCTTTAAATTAATGAAATACTTGTAACAAAAATAAAAAATGATTTAAATTTAACCCATTTCTTTGTTATTGCAGAGGACCCCCCTTTGCATCGATGTCCTCGTCCTTAGAAGAGGACTAGGCATACATTGAGACCATGAGCAGAGGGCAGAACAACTGAAGAGGGGGGAAGTGATGAAGAAAATGATGGTCCAAAAAAAGAAAAAAGAAATAATTATAATCTACATTATTTGATAATGACAAATTTTTATGTGTTAATGAATATAATTATGTGCTAATGAATGTTCATGAATGATATGTGTTAATTAATATTGATGAATGTTGCATGTTAATGAGTGTTAATGAATGTTATGTGTTGTTAAATGTTATGTGATAATGAATGAATGTTATATTTTATTAATGGATGAAAAAATGAATGAATGTTAGATGTTAATGGGGAATTTAGAGTGATGTTAGGGGGGGGAGGGGCCAAATGAGCTTCCACCTTCACATGGTTGGCTCTGTTAAGGAGAGAATATTAAACTATTCTCGAAACCAAGCGAAGCTCAATAAGATAACACACTTTTCAATATTTCATTATGTTGCATAGTTAATCTTATTGAATAATGTATATTGAATCTTAATTACAGGGTCCAATAGAGCCAACACGAACAACAACACCACAAGTAAGTGGTTTGTTTTTTAAGTTTTATTTTCATGATAATCTAGGAAGGTTCATCTACAGTGTTATGTGTAACTGTGAAAGTGAGGAATTTATATTTTTTGTGATTCTGACATTTATTTTTTGTTCCAGGTGGATGAATTGGAAGAGGTTAATGATTACTATCAAAACAAGGGTTGTTTGATGAACTCATATCCGTGTTTGTGATGAGCAACAACACTGGAAGGAACTTACATATTTATATATTCAAGATGATGCATATGATAATGTTGCCACTACTATCATGAACCATTCTCCAGAGGCATGAGATCATATGCAATTCAAAGATGTTGTAGTTAAAGTGGCCAAGGTTTAATTGTACTAAAAAGTTGTACACTTTTATTTGCAAGAACACCCAGATCTTATTAATGACCTCTTGAATGTCCTTGCCCTCAGGGTAGACTATTGCCATTTTTGATGATTATGTTGTGATTGTCATTGATGGACACACACTTGCTTTGAGATCACTTTTTGTATGTATGAGTTATGCTCAACCGGTATTTGTTCCAACTGATATTATGTATTATAGTCTTTAGACTATTGGTGTTTTGCAAAAAGTGTTTACCGATCCCAAGCGGTATGAAGACCTCAAGCGGTTCGAGGATCCCAAAGTGGTACGAAGAAACAAAGTGGTTGTTATCATTTTTCCCAGTCTTCATTTTGGCAAACCGGCAAGTGGTAAAATGTGTGAATCGGTAATCGGTAAAATATGTGAACCGGTAATAGGTAAAGTTGTATGAACCTGTAATACTCTGTGACGAGTTACCAATCGGTATTTTTGTGATGAGTTACCATCCACCAATAGTTTGATGGTGATTTTGTGCCATGTTACCAAATGAGTCTAGATGTAATGAAACTAGGAACTTGCAATGTAATCCTATTGGACTGACATGAAATCAGATTTCTTTTTAAGGACATCATGTCTAGGGTTTTATATGTAGTAGCTGTTAGGGTTTTTGGTGATTGATGAGTTTTTGTATGTACGATATTAGAAGAGAAGATCAATTCTATGTGTTGTAATAGAGTGTGAAGATTTTGAAGACTGAAGTAATGCTAAAATGCATTAACAATGAGCTATCATGGATCTAATCAAGCAAACTGTGCTATTTGCTAGATCATTCACTTGTTGATTAATCACATCTTCGACAAGTCTGAAACCCTTAACCGGGTAGGCCCAGAAAATCCTTTATAAATCCTCTAACAAGGTGGTTCACAACTATGGATCTGAAATCCTCTCACAAGGTAGTCTTTGATCGGATTTATCTCCTAATAGAGATTGAGATTCCTAACAGGATCTGTTCTGTTGAAGAACATTGTATGACCTTAACCGGTGTGGTTACTATTCTACAGATAGTTACTTGTGAGTTTCATCTCATCGTGGTTTTTCCCATTTGGGTTTCCATGTCAAAATCTCTTGTGCTATTGTGATTGTGCTTCTATGGGTGAATGCCTTATTTTCTATTTGGTTTGCATTTGTGTTAATTGGTTTGTTAGTAAAACTGTTATACCGGTTTACTCCTAAACTGTTTAAGTGTTTCAGTTCAGTAATTTTTTGTATACTAATTCACCCCCCCTCTTAGTATTCATCAATTGGTATCAGAGCCAACCTTTCTATAAGTTTAACCACTTGGAAAGAGATATGGGGGAATACATTGTGAGGGAACTTACTCATCAACTCACTCAGACTAAGAAAGCCTATGATGAACTCAAAGTCAAGTATAAGGCCTATCTAGCAAAAAGAAGAGAGCATGTTGAGAAATTGATGGAGCTTACTGAAAACGGTTCCTTTGATGAAGCGGACATGGAAGCCCTAGTTGAAGAAGTTGAAAAACTGAATGAGTCTAATGCCAACCTAAGAAGGGAATTGGAAGGACTGACTATCAGGATGTGTCAAGAGCTTGAGAACTGGAGAAAAGCTGAAGATCTGGTAAAAGACAAAGATCATGAGATCTCCAAGTTGAAGCAAGAAATCAGTGCACTTACCGCTCATCTCCAAGAGAGTAAAGTGGAAAAAGAAGAAATGCAAGGTGAACTAAACTTGGCTATTTTTGAGAATGCAACCTTGAAGGAATCCAATGCTGCTATTACCAAGGAACTCACTGAATCAAAGGAGATACTTGCCAAATTCAATCAGAGTGCTGCTAAGTTAGAGCAAAAACTTGAATCAGCTAAACTGGTAAAGAATACTAATGGACTTGGTTTCTCTGAATATGAGAAAGGTGAGACCTCTGGAGTAAAAAGTATAGCATCAAAGAAGCAATCGACATCAAAGGATAAAGGTAAGAAAAAGTTCAAACCTATTTGCTTTAATTGTCTCAAAGAAGGACACACTGCTAATGTATGTAGAAACAAGGCTTACAATAATTTTCCTTACTTTATAAACAATAAGCCTAGATCCAATAGATTCAATGGAAATTGTTATGCATGCAACAAGTTTGGGCATAGAGCATTTGAATGCAGGTCTGTCATGTACAACAATGAAAGGTACCCTCAAAGGAGTCAAGGAATTTTTCCTGAACCCTCTGGGAACCAGAATCCAAACTGGTTTAATACCTATAATCATCAATTAGGAAGTGGTGGCTATCAAGCAACAATTGGATGGAGAGCAACCTATTTGATTTGTCATAATAGTGGTCACACTGCTGCAACATACAGAAGGAAGAATGTAAACATGAATAATGGACCCTGGAGAGCACCTGGAATGGCTTGCTATCATTGCAACAAACTGGGTCATACAACAAGATTCTGCAGGATGAGAAAGAATATATGAGATGATATACCAGTCACTCCGGAAGGAAAGATTGATGTTGAAACTATTCAAGCAGATATGAAGAAAACTTGGAAAAAGAAGCCAGAAGAAGTGTCTCAAAAAGAACCGGTTTCTGCACCTAGTGTGGAAATCTTTGAACCGACAAACTAAGCTACAGAAAAGCATAGGGGGAACAAATCAGTGAAATGTTTTGTACTCCCGGTGTACACCGGTAAAAGACCTTAACCGGTATGTGATACCTGTCAATTGGTAGAAGACTGGAAATGGTAAAAGGCAAATTAGGGTTTACTCCCTAATGGTAGAGCATTTATTATGGTAGCTGAAGAATTCATTTAAAAGGGATTTTCAAGTCATTTTCACTTATTAGTTTGCGAGCGAAGAAGTTTTCAAGAGCAAAGCGACAAAAGGCGATTTGTCTTGCGATTCAGAGAGATTTCAAGACCTTGAAGAAGAATCAGAAGATAATGTCAATTGGTCAAGTGTTGAACTCAAAGTGGTAATCCAACAACTGAAGTAGTGTGTGGCGAAGCAGAATTTGCAAGCCCTAAATTTTGACTTGTGAAGGTATTTTTTTCGAGTTTCTCTATTTATCATGGGTTCTGCATCGCACTCTAGTTCTAGTGCACCTGTTGATTCAGTATATTTCATCCAACGGAAGGCAAAATATAATTCACTATCCCAAATACTTGCTGGTGTTATAGTTGAGGAAGGTATTTTTGATTATATTGACTGTAAAATTGAATACCTGGGATCTCTAGTGATCCATTCTCAGTTAAGCTTATTCTGCAGGAAGGACAAGAAGATCAAACTGGAATACAACATCTTGGAAAAGAAGAAGCTTCACAATGCGGTCTATTTCCTTGAAGAATTTATAGATGATCACATCCGCATCATTCTAAGCAGAGTACACAGTGACAAAATGTATTTAGAGCGGACACATGACATCACACTAGAAGCGATTCATGCCGTCACCGGTTTCTGTAACGTTGGAGAAGTACCAGCCCTGAGGAAGGTCATCAAGATCGAAATGACCAAGCTCATCAGTTCTGTGAGCGACAAACGAGGAATGACATTCAATACCATCAAGGATGACTTGGTCAAATACGCCTGCATGGTGATAGGTTACCGGACATTCTATGCTAGCAGAATCAACTCTGTCTCTACTGCAGCAGTAAATGCCGCCTATAGGATGATCATGGAAGATGCATCGTTTGACTTATGTACCTGTATGCAAAGGCAACTTCTGGTGAACCTGAAGTCAATTAAACATGACAATGCCTTGAAATTTAAATTTGGACAACTATTGGTCAGATTGTTCTTCTACTCCTAAGGCTATTTCCCAGGAGTTGGTGATATTCAGTGGTTTGCTGACCAACCGGTTACCAAGCAAATCAGAGAAAGTCTTCAAGCGGTTGGAACCAGTTATCCTGAAGTCTTGAACAAATACTTTGATGAGTTCAGACACAAGATGAGCCAAAGGGTGAGAATATCTGGTGATATTGTCAAGAAGTATGAGGAGGACATCTGCTTCACCATTAGAGTAGATGAGTGCATAATGGAGGCGGTTGAGCCTAAAAAAGAAAAGGTGGAACCTATGGGATATAAGGTAATGTATGATATGTTAGACGGGTATGCCTCTACCCTACTTGCCTCACCACTTGATCCTAAGAAGAAGAGAACCGACACCTATCTGGAAAGGGTTACACCAGTTGAAGAGCCCTCAGTGAAGAAAGGAAAGGCAGTGCCATCTGTATTGGCACTGGTTACTTCAGCAAGTCCTAAAGTGACCAAGCGGTCACCAGCAAAGAAGAAACCAAAAGTTGCACCCGCCAAGGTATTTGAGAGGAAGTGGAAGACAAAAGGCAACACACCGGACTCAGAGGATACAGAATCTAAAGAACAACCTAAGAAGACTAGGCAAACAAGGAAGAAGACAAAGACAACCAGCAATGCACTGACATCATCAACACCGATAAATATTGATATTTCCTCTTACAAACCTTTGACACATTGTCAAAGAACTATTAAGAACATTAGGAGAAAAGTGCTGAATGATTTAGTAGATTATTTTGATGATTTCAATGACAATGAGAAGGAGGAAGTAGAACATGAAGTCATTCAATATTTATGTATTAATGACCGGTCGCCATCAAAAATTTAATCTGTGACACCGAATTCTTTATACAATTATTTAGACAACAAATGGCGCATTACCATAGAAAAGGAACAGGAAATAAGAGAGGAAATATTTGCACAATATTTTCCTGGTTTATCTAATTCAGAACTTTATGAAGTTATGGAAAAATATAAAGGCCTCTTCTTCATGAGAAGAAGGAGACTCTTGTTGCTAGAAGGGAAAGTCCCTGAAGTGGTAAAAGATACCCACTCTCATGCCAAAGCCGCTCTGAGGTTGCAACAAGTGTCCAAAGCCAACAAGAAGGCTGAACAAGAACCGAAAATTGGAAAACCGAATGAGATGTATAACAGTGAAGGAGAACAGGTCACTGAACAAATGGACCCTATTGATGTTGATGCCTTGGATGGTGAAAATGTCACCTCGGATACAACAAAGGACAAAGTTGACAAAGAGAAAGTGGACAAGGAGAAACAAGACAAAGAAAAGGCTGACAGAGAGCAAGCAAAGAATGAGAAAAAGAAACAAGAGGAGGAAAAGAGAAAACAGGAAGAGAAGAGGAAACAAATAGAAGAGGAGAAAAATAGCAAAGAGGAAGAGGAGAAGAGAAAAGAAGAGGAGAAGAGGAAGGATGAAGAGGAGAAGAAGAAATAGGAAGAGGAGAAGAAGAAGAAGGAAGAAGAAGAGAAACAGGAAGAGGAGAAGAATAAACAGGAAGAGGAGAAGAAGAAGAAGGAAGAGGAGAAGAAGAAGAAGAAGGAAGAGGAGAACAAAGAAGAAGAGAAGCGGAAAGAAGAAGAAAGGAAGAAGGAAGAAGAGAAAAGAAAGAAAGAAGCAGAGGAGCAAAATAAGGCAGAAGAAGAAAAGCAAAAAGCCAAGGACAAGGAGGAAGCGACAAAGAGCGTACATGTGGAGACCCCAAAGACAACCGGTGGTCAAGCCAAACCGGTTGAAATCACCAGTCCCATTGAACTCCAATCCGCGAATGAATTGGAGCTGCTGCAAAGCATTAAGCTTGCTCAAGAGCAACTGAAAGCACTAAGGAGGAAGAAGGAGCAAGATGTTATTCAAATTGCGGTGGAAAATCTTACTAGTTTGATTCTCGGTGCTAATCTCCCAAGTACCGATTCCTCTCTAGCTCAACTGAAACTCTTATGCACAGTTGTAGAGGACTAGGTGCAATGCCTAGAAGATGTTGCTGAAGCCAATGCACAAAAGAAGCATGAAAAGGCTTTGAGCACTGCCTTGGTGAAAAAGTTAAATGAGCTCCATTCTGAACTACAGAAAGCACAAAAGGACATGAGAGATGCTCTAGATGAGGGGAATCTACTGCTAAGTAAGATATGCCAACCCCATCTATTCTGTGATGATGTGCTTGCTCAGAAAGACAAACTACAATATGACTTACAGGCATACATAAGAACCTTCAAGACACCCTATGATTCCTTCACCACATTTGGGCAAACCGTTCACCAGTTTCAACTCCGGGCTGCAAGAATAGAGTTAGAGATTAGCAACTGGACCCAAGATTTGCAGGAACTTCAACTAGTTCTACTACTAAGACTAGAAATACTTCAGAAATGCTATCTCAATCTGGATGCCTTAACGGTCACTCAAGAGATGAGTACCTTGGATGCCATGGAGGAACAGGTATCCCAAATGCAAACAGAGAGTGAGGTTGCTACCTCATTTCTTGAGTCATGGTTTGTATCCATGGAGATCTTTATGTAGGACTTTAAATCAGTTTTTGACAAGTTTCACTCTTTATTGTCATAAACACTTATTATTTTAATGATAATGGAAACAGGGGTTATTCAGCTGTACTTTGTCATTGTTGGCAAAGGGGGAGTAGTATTCTATATTGACAATTTTGATGCATGTTATGTATACTTTCATGTTTATCTCTGTAAGGGAGTAGTATACATTGTATTTTCTGCAAAAGGGGTAGTGTATACGCTTAGGGGGAGTAATTTTGATTATGGCATATTTTTGTTGTAAAACACTTAGATGTCAAAATTTTTTCCTAAGTGTTGCCATAATTGCCAAAGGGGGAGATTGTTGGCATTTTTGATGATTATGTTGTGATTGTCATTGATGGACACACACTTGCTTTGAGATCACTTTTTTTATGTATAAGTTATGCTCAACCGGTATTTGTTCCAACCACTATTATGTATTATAGTATTTAGACTATCAGTGTTTTGCAGAAAGTGTTTACTGATCCCAAGCAGTATGAAGACCTCAAGCGGTTCGAGGATTCCAAAGCGGTACGAAGAAACAAAGTGGTTGTTATCATTTTTCCCAATCTTCATTTTGGCAAACTGGCAAGTGGTAAAATGTGTGAACCAGTAATCGGTAAATATGTCAACCGGTAATAGGTAAAGTTGTATGAACCGGTAATACTCTGTGATGAGTTACCAATCGGTATTTTTGTGATGAGTTACCATCCACCAACACTTTGACGGTGATTTTGTGCCATGTTACCAAATGAGTCTAGATGCAATGAACCTAGGAACTTGCAATGTAATCCTATTGGACTGACATGAAACCAGATTCCTTTTTAAGGACATCATGTCTAGGGTTTTATATGTAGTAGCTGTTAGGGTTTTTGGTGATTGATGAGTTTTTGTATGTGTGATCTTAGAAGAGAAGATCAAGTTTGTGTGCTGTAATAGAGTGTGAAGATTTTGAAGACTGAAGTAATGCTGAAATGCATTAACAATGAGCTATCATGGATCTAATCAAGTAGACTGTGCTATTTGCTAGATCATTCACTTGTTGAATAATCACATCTTCGACAAGTCTGAAACCCTTAACTGGGTAGGCCCATAAAAGCCTTTGCAAATCCTCTAACAAGGTGGTTCACAACCGTGGATCTGAAATCCTCTCACAAGGTAGTCTTTAATCGGACTTATCTCCTAACAAAGATTGAGATTCCTAAAAGGATCCGTTCTAGTGAAGAACATTGTATGACCTTAACCAGTCTGGTTACTATTCTGCAGATAGTTACTTGTGAGTTTCATCTCACCATGGTTTTTCCCATTTGGGTTTCCATGTCAAAATCTCTTGTGTTATGGTGATTGTGCTTCTATGGGTGAATGCCTTATTTGCTATTTAGTTTGCATTTGTGTTAACTGGTTTGTTAGTAAAACTGTTATACCGGTTTACTGCTAAACTATTTAAGTGTTTGAGTTCAGTAATTTTTTGTATACTAATTCACCCCCCCTCTTAGTATTCATCATAGACCACACACTAGTGGTTGACATCATGCATAAGGTATGGCTCTAAACTCTTTTTTTTTTTTTTTTTTTTTCTGTTACTATTTTTAGGATTACCGATATGTCTTTCACTTGGGTATTAAGTTTTTCTAGATGTTCTCTTTAACAACTATTTGGTTTGGAAAAATTTCATGACTATCTTTTGTTCTGTTGTATTTGTTATCCATGCTGAACATCTCCGTCTTGTGAAGCTGTACATGGTTGTAGTAGAAAGAAACAATGCAGCTGCTGTTAATGAGCCTTTGAATGAAATTTATGTAGAAGAGGAAGATTATGATAGGCTTCGAGAATCTATAGATATGCACGATAACTTTAATCAGATAGGTCTTGCTCAGAGGGTGAGAGGAACTTCTCTATTGGTTCTTTCATTTAAGTTAAAGTGGGATGTAATTTAGCATTTGAATAGTTTTGTAACAATCTTCAATTTCGATTAGGTTGAGAAACATGAACTTCTTGAATTCCGTTTAAAGGCTTTTCTATAGCGAATTTTCGAGGAGGCAAATGATTCTTGAATTCTATCTAGTTATATTTATTGCTTGCTGAAAATTATGAAATGCTTACTTATAAATGTTTATGAAGTTGTATCTATATAAATTAAAAGTATGATTCCTTGATGAAGATTGCTTCTGAAAATACCTGATTTAATTATATCAGATCAAGAATAGACCAGTGCCTCCATCCCTTACTAATTTCATACCATTTCAAATTGAAAGATCCTACGTATAACCATGGAGACAATTTTAATAACTTGTTTTCAAAACAAGACCATCACATCAAAAGCATCTATATGTATTGTAACTGAAATATAAAATGTAGTTAGTCTTATTGAATTTTAGCTCTGCTCTAAAAGACCAATAAGACAATTTGAAACTTGCCAACTAACCTTTCAAACTAATGCTCAAACTGGAAATTTGTCTCAATTACAATAGCATAAGATATCACATTGACACAATCTAATAAAATAGATTTATCACATGGAACTAATCAATCAATTGAAAAGAATATACCATTTAGAATGAAGAACACTTGAAATTTATATTGAAAATAGATAATCAAACCAGTTGATTTCAATATGTATCATCCATCAACTTTGATATTTCCAGAAAACAAACTGCATAAGTGTTGTATAAAATTGTCTTGATAAGATCATAAAACTTGAGGTTTCTCCCCCACTTGTTCTAAAAGATCCTCCATTTATAGATGATGATTTAGTTTGAAAGTGAAAGGCCATACCCTTTCATTAAAACTAAAACTAACAAAAACTAACTTAAAACTAACTTCCTAAAAGTCATCTTTACAATATGAACATATTATAAAATCATAGAAAAACATGACTCTGGGCTCCAACTTAGACATCAGGTCTGGTCTCCCAGCATCTTGCCGTAGTTTTGGATATGCTCCAAGTACTTTTCTGACTTATATGTGTCTGCATCATGGATGATATCCCCGACAATGAATTCTAGTGTGACAATTTTCCATCTGTTTCACAATCTCTTTCAATTCAATTCCATCAATTTTGGCAATATCAAGGGCGACATTGAGAAGACTATGACATTCTGAGATCCATACATCTTTATCCTTGATCTCACCCTTCTGATCAGTTAATTATGGGAAACCATGCCGAACAATGTCTTTGCATTCATCATATTCAAATTGTAATTGTTCATCAAATTTATTGTGTTTAGCCAACAACCTCTTTATTTTTTCAATTTCTCTTGTTTCCGGTTTGGCCATTGTTTTATCATGCAACCTTGTTCCCAATCTATTTGAAATTATGTTGTGTGAAACTAAATTGTCCATGTTCTTTTGAAACACTGTCCAGAATTATTTCAAAAAGCCTTGTAAAACCTCAAATCTTTTAGTTAGCAATACACCAGCAATATCTGCCCTCACACTTTGCATCAGTTTTAATATCCTTTTATTTTCTTGCTGCAACTCCTCACATTTTTTCTTCCATTGAGAGCTATCCGGAGTAAGAACCATTGGCACCTGTTGCCTACTTCTCCTTAGTGTTTCTTCATACAATGCCTTGTACTGCTTCCTCTCCCTCACTACTTTGACCATCCGTGCTTTATTTAATTTTGAAATATCCACTCCGATATCAGCAGAAACAATTGGATCAATTTCACCAAATTTTAGTTTCATCATATGGCCAAAGGCCTTGTCAACATCAATGATCTTTGGTCTCTTGTGGGGAGGGTACAAAGCCCATAGGCTCAAATATTCCTCATCCTGATCAAATATTGAACCAATAAATACATCATTTACACCTTGTATATCCAATTTGAATTCCTTGTTTTCTGAATGCAATAAACTGTCAAAGATAAAAGAAGCACTGAGGTCCCATCCGGGAAACAAAATCACCCCAGCCTCTGTAAGCAGTTGCCTCCCCTTTTGAAGGGCCATTGTGGTTATCTCTACATCAATCTCCTCTTTTAATTTCTTTAACAACTCAGCCTCATTATCAGGCGTTATGTTGGGAATAGAGTCCCTCAATTTCATCCCTTTAAAATTGTACAAGAATGTTTTAAATTCTTTGGAATGAATAAAAAATTCATCAACAACAAAAGAAGAAAACTCCTCTAACCAAGAGTCAACATGAACTTCTAATGCTGTCTCTATGTGGCCCTGCATGTCTAGCTCTTCTTCCTTCTCTGGTACTTGCCATCTAGAGACAACTGCATTCTCATCAGATTCACTTTTTGCCTCCTCCTCCTCGGTTTCAATTTCCTTGAGTATCCGTCTCTTTTCTTCCAGTTCATTATTCAGTTGATCAATTACCTCTTTGGCCTCTGCATCCTCCATGTTCTTGAAGATATCTTGAGCCTCAATACCGACATGCATATAACATCCTAAGTTTTGGCTCTTCTTGCAAGACTGAATGTATCCTTCAGGATCATAGTTTTTCCTGGCATAATGCTCATACAAATTGTATTCTTCTATCAACTTCTTATTAATTATTTCATAAGCTTTGGTTGACACTATGGTGAAATCACCAAAACTCAGTGTCCCAGGCAGGAAGGCTTGCTTACACATATTTGCAAAATGTTTAGCATTGGACACACTCAATTGCCTCACAATCTCTAGATAAGCTATTCTGTCTAGTACTAGTTTTGGCAGCATGTAGGGGCTCCCCTCAAATCCATATACTCTAAAACATGTAAAATCCTTACTCACAAACCAGTTTCCCCAGTTATGATCAACAATGTGTCTTTCATCATAATCCCTAGGTCTTAGGAACCTCTTGCTCTCGTCAGAGATAGACCCCATACATTCGGTACAATGGCATCACGATAGGTTCTTCAAACTTAATATAGTTGGATCTCATATATCAAGAATCTCAAAGAGATGTCCACAATTGGACGGGCTGCTCCTCACCTTCCCTGTTCTTGGTATTTAATTTTAGGCCCTTAGGCCAAAAATCCTTTACATATCCATAAAATAACACTAGATGCATCAATGGTGAATAAAATTTTAAATTGGGATGAGTATCATCCCTAAGGTTTAAAAAACCTTCGTGCAACCTCTCCAACTGATATGTTGCATAGTCAAAAGGCCTAGGTTCATACATTTGTATATCAAAGGCTAACACCAGCGGCCCAGTGCTTTCCAGATCAGGCACCTCCACCCCTCCTACTCGTCCACATGACATATATGTGTACTGCAAGTAGTGTCTCAACAAATCAATGCTGAATGGTGGCCCTTCTTCCTCTGATAATTTTTCTGCCTGCCTCTTGTGAATGGCAAATTTCCAGCTGGTATATGTAGTGCCATTTTGAGGTATTCTTCCTCCAACTCCCCAAAGGACAAGGGCTTATCAGGAGTGGGGTCTAAATTGAAAACCTCATTTATGGTACCCGCAAAAAATCTAATAAATGCTTCCTTATTTGGGAGCTGAATGCACCTCTTCACCGAATTATAATTCCTCACCAAAACCTCTAGCAATCTTATGTTTACAAAAACATTGGAGACTGTTAGCTTACCTAAATTTGTCATCCAAGGATTGCAGAGTGACATCTCCTTGCTCCTTCTCAAATAGTGAAACATAAAAAGTTCATGTCCCCTTACCTTGGTATAGACATCTCCGACCTCTTTGTACTTGTCTTCTAATTGGTCTCTCCTCGATAGGTGCTGCTTCGACCTTCTGGATTTTGGGCTGAGTGCCTACATTTGGTCTATCATGTCTTGTTTTAACTTCTTGATTGGAGGCACCTCTTTAGTTTATCCTTTCTTCGACTTAGAGTTAGGGCTCTTGGCCGCCCTTTTCTTTCCTGTTAAACTCAAAGCTTCCATTTCTACAATTACAATCCTCTGCTCTATTTTTCAAAGGCACAACGTGTTCTATCTGTGTATTCTTCTGTCACCAACACAATATTTAGACAAGGAAATTTCTAGTTCCACCGTATTCTTTTGCAATAATGAACTTCTCATAAAATTTGCCTTGTGCAAACCATAGATGCATCTACTACAAGTATTAAATACAAGACTTTTAAAAATTTTGGTTTTGAATTCTGATATGACTGTAACGGCTCGTCGGCATATGTCTCCCCGATGAATATTTCCCCTTTGGTGCTCTCTAAACAACCTTTTATCTTCTTTGACATCTTACTTTCTCTTATCCGGATACCCTATGAGGATGACTCCTTTTCCTCCTCATCGGTATATCTCAAACTAATATTCTCATTGGGTGTCGGGTGAGCTCATTTAGCGTTATCATGATAGGAATTATTTCCCTGATGGACTTCACAGTCAGCATAGATATTCCCAATGCAACCGACTTCATTGCCATGAGTCTTCCCGATAGTGTCTTCACTCTGCTCAATCAGTCTGCTCCTTCATCGGGTATCAAGGTAATTCGAAATGAAACATACTGATAAGCAAAGTCTTCCCAATAGAGTATGTTCCATCGGTATATGTTTCACCGATGATTTCTTTGGGCGTCAGGGTGGCTAAAAGTAACACATACCAATCGCTTTGGCTATACCGATGCAATAGACTTCATCGCCATGAGTCTTCCCGATAGTGTCTTCACTTCACCCAATCAGTCCGCTCCTTCATCGGGTATCGGGGCAATCCAAAATGAAACATACTGATAAGCAAAGTCTTCCCTATAGAGTATGTTCCATCAGTATATGTTTCACTGATGAGTTCTTTGAGTGTCAGGGTGGCTCAAAGTAGCACATACCAATCACGTTGTCTATATCGATGCAACTCGATTCGTCACCATGAGTCTTCTCGATAGTGTCTTCGCTCTGCTCAATCACTTTGCTCCTTCATTGGGTATCGGGGTAATTCAAAATGAAACATATTGATAAGCAAAGTCTTCCCGATAGAGTATGTTCCATTGATATATGTTTCACCGATGATTTCTTCGGGCGTCGGGATGGCTCAAAGTAACACATATTGATCGCTTTGGATATATCGATGGACTCTTCTTTTCACCACTCTTATTGGTATAAGTCTTACCAATACCCTCATCGACTATCGGCAAGACAATTCTCCACTGCTGCCGCTAGTGTTTACTATGCCGATGGGTCATATCGGTATAGTTTTTGCTGATGCATCAATTCTCCTCAACTTTGCTCCTTGATTGGTACAACTTCTACCGATGAGTACAACTTCGGCTTGCTACGCTCTCTCATCGGTATATGGTATCCCGATGCCTCCTCACCTCAATCTAGTGATCATGAACTTGTAGAGGAATTGCTAGTGTATTTTGTGTAATAGGTATACAATTGGTAAAACATATAGCTGGTTTTTCTCTCTCATAGGGTAAAGTATATTTTGAATTTTCATTTTGGATCGGGGCATTGAAATGGGGCTTACTTTTGCAATTTGGAACTGCAGGGCAAGAAAGAATGCTTTGCTTCATGCTTGTTCATATGCTATGACTTGATCATACCAGATGTGGCTTTGGAACTTGCCTAGATGAATAATATGATTGACTTTGTGTTTCCATACCTACTTTAGGTTCTTGATATACTCTGATGATTCTGTGAATATTTTAAGTTTCTCTTTAGTAAACAATTTTAATCTTCTGCACAATTAAATAGCTAATATTCAAAGAATTTCTTTTTCAAAGTTCATTTGAGAATACACGACAAAAGTTGATGAGCTTGTTAAGGACAATTTAGAGGTTGTCCAAGAAGATAAATCCAAGGAGAAAGAAGAGAAATATCTTGTTGCTCAACAGGTATGCATTTTGCTTAATTGAGCCTCAAGGAGCACTTGTTCTACTCTCTTGATGGTTTTTAAAAATTCAAATAAATATGTGCCTATTTTGTTTACAGAATATAGCATTTTAAGAGCATAATCAAGGAAATTATAGAAAAATAGCATTTTTTAGGAAATTATAGAAAAAATATGTGCTAACATATTGCACTGTCTAAAAAGGATAATCTTTACAAGGATGCAATGGAAACTAGTTCTCAATCGGGTGATTGTGAACTTGCAGAGGAATTGCTGGTGTATTTTGTGGAACAAGTTAGAGGCTATCCAAGAAGAGAAATCCAAGGAGAAAGAAGAGAAAGATCTTGTTGCTCAACAGGTCTGCATTTTTCTTAAATGAGCCTCAAGGAGCACTTGTTCTACTCTACTGATGGTTTTTAAAAATTCAAATAAATATTTGCCTATTTTGTTTACAGAATATAGCATTTTTTTTTTGTTATCGTTAGGGTATCCCCGTGGCCCCAACCCAACACCCTGACCTTACCCTGGTTCAGGCAAGGGGCGAGCTGGGGGGTGAGACTAATCCCTGTGGCTACTGTGCAATCATCACCTGCCCCAAGTGTTTGTGGCAGAATAATTCTGGGAGAGAGAGTCGAACCCAAGACCCCAGGGAGCAAACTCGAGACTTAAGACCAACTACTCTAACCCATGGGGGCTCAGAATATAGCATTTTAAGAGCATAATTAAGAAAATTATAGAAAATAACATGTGCATTTTTAAGAGCATAATTAAGGAAATTATTGAAAAATTAATTTTTTTCAGGAAATTATAAAAAAATTATGTGCTAACATATTGCACTGTCTAAAAAGGATAATCTTTACAAGGATGCAATGGAAACTAGTTCTCAATCGGGTGATCGTGAACTTGCAGAGGACTTGCTGGTGTATTTTGTGGAACAAGTATACAATTGGTAAAACATATAGTTGGTTGTTCTCTCTCACAGGCTAAAGTATATTTTGAATTTTCATTTTGGATTGGGGCATTGAAATGGGGCTTACTTTTACATTTGGAACTGCAGGGCAAGAAATAATGCTTTGCTTCATGCTTGTTCATATGCTATGACTTGATCAGACTAGATGTGGCTTTGGAACTTTTCTAGATAAATAATATGATTGACTTTGTATTTCCATACCTACTTCAGGTTCTTGATATACTCTGATGATTCTGTGAATATTTTAAGTTTCTCTTTAATAAACATTTTAAATCTTCTGCAGAAATAAATATGTGCCTATTTTGTTTACATAATATGTATGCTCAGCTTCTTCCCCTTGCTTTTCCAACACCTCCAATGCCTGGCATGGGAGTGGGCATGGGAGGTTGCTTTCAACCAGGTATGAGTGGAATGGGAATTCCTCCCATGCCAGCTTATGGTATGCCACCTATGGGTGGCTATTGATGGGATTGAAGAACTTAATGTGAGACAATTCTTCAATCATATATGGGTTTTTGAGGCTGGTCTTCGAGTGGAAAGATTAGATTGTCAAATTTATTTTATTGTCATTTGGTTGTTTGATACAGAATAATGAATCTTTAGTATTATCATATTGGTCAATTAGTTCAAATCTTTCCATCCACCAAGCATCCGACGCCTGAACCGTCGCATGCTTTGATTGTCAAATTGTTTTTATTGTCGTTTGGTTGGTTGGTACAGAATAATGAATCTTTAGTATTATCGTATTGGTCAATAAGTGAAAATATTTTCATCCACCAAGCATCCAATGAGGATGCTGTATATCCCATAACATCCTTGTCGAATAAGCAGTGAGGGGGCCGTTAGAATTCTGATGCCCACCTAATTTATTTTGATGCCTGAACTATCGCACATACAACATCCTCATCGGTGCAGATGCCCTAGTTGCCGTTGGACATCATCAGAAGCCCAACGAACCCCCACAAAACATAGGACGAGGATTCTTTATATCCGATGACATTCACGCCAGATGGGCGGTCATGTTCACCATCGG